>NC_141244.1:6487807-6897807 GCF_054856555.1 Leptonotus elevatus | reverse complement strand
ACATATTTGCAATATTAAAAACAACGTGAGCTATTATTCATTGGAACACCCGCATCATCTGCATTCTTTTGTATGAATACAACATATCCCAGATGTTTTAATTCACTAGGTGCTTGTAAACCAGAAAAAAAGAGAGGAAAAAACCGACTTCATTTTAGCTGTACCGTATATATACGGACCTCAAACATTTGCATGTAGGATCTTGAATTATACATCTAAAAATTCAAACCCTTTGTGATAAGAGCTACAAGTGGTTTACATGCAATCAATCACATGGTGATTTGAGTGTGAGCATTACCACATGGACAACAGCTTTGGATGAAGATCAATCCAGCTTGAATGACTTGAACTTTCCTTCGGACATCTGGTAAACATCAGCTGGCTAAACATGCCACAATACATCTAATACTGTCAGACAATAAAGACAAATAATCTAAAGCAGCTCCGTTCATTGCAGGAGCTGTAAATCTGTTCAACTTTTTCTATTGAGTTGAACATTTTAGCAGAATTGTTGTTCGATTAGGCCTGTTTGGTGCTTCAATTCATAGTGGGGACTTGCATTGGTTTGCTTATTGTTGTGAGCTTTTATTTTGCTGAACACGTTGCACATTTTTTATCTATTGAACCATTTGGACATTTAGGGCTTTATTTTGTGCCTATTATTTTGCACTCCAGCTGTGTGCATGGATGGAGTTTTCTTTCTTTTGATATATATATTTTTTTGCTAGACTTTTCAAAGGTAGAAGGGCGCATTTCCACTTTTGTGGGATGGAATGCAGCAGACTTCTGGCCAATCGAAGCGGCTCCCCTCATTAAACAAATTTACATTCTTGAGGCAACACCGGAACACCAAGTGAGGCATAATGGCATTGCCAAGACAGTATAAGAACAGGAAGTCATTTCTGACGGGTTAGACCTTCTTTGGCATCTGTGTGATTGATAAGTCTCCAGGGCCGTGTAGTTGATCTTTCGGGTACGATTCTGGTATTCATGTTTCTTGGTACTAAATGAGACTTTGACTCGCAGTCCTCTGTCTGATCATTCATAGTTCTATATCTCTTTATAGATGTGCTGGTTGACCCTCTGGCCCATACTGAAGGAGAAAACTCTTAGTTTTTTCCTGACACTTTATATACAGTACATGTAGAAAGTGTCTAGAGGACGATATAACTGAATGTGAAATTACTAAAAGACTTATAGGAAGACACAAATATGTTTTCATTTCATGAGTACAATATGTGACTGCACAGCCGGAAGATGTGTACAGTATGAATAAACAGATGTTCAACAAATGTGATATGATCATTATGTAATCCACATAAATATGCGCAGCTGCATTTGGTTAAGATGGTTATAGTAATTGGATTGAATTCCTTCATACTTCATTTGAACTGTATGTCCTAAAAATAGGAGCTTTTTTTGTAGATTGAAAAACATTCCAGATTGCAAAGGATTGTATGTCTGAAAGTCTCAAAAGTGGACTTTGTACATACAGCCGGATGCATTTAGTTTTTCCTCTGTTTCAAATGTGATCAGAAAAATAATACAGCTCGTGGTATGTAAACTTATGAGCACAACTGTATGGTGAGAAAAAGAACTAATGCCCATGAAATTCAAAATACTATGGCAATTGCTTTGATATTTTTGTTGCTGATTCATAGCATTTTTGTGACGTTTAGCTTTTGTACATCAACAGTTGTGTTATGAGCACAACTGTATGTAGCTGAATTCCAACATGCAACTCATTTTCTGGACTATTTCGAGCAAAACAGCATCGACAAAACAAAAACCAATGACGCATTAGAGCCGGTACAGACACCATAAAAGGCCATTTTTCTTTATGAAACATTGCTCAAAAACAGCCGCTCTTCAAGAGGAAAGTAGTCAGCGGCTTTTCATGTTTACTCTAACACACACATGTGGCTTTCTAGCAACTCTACAAACAAAGTCGGAAACAAAATTGTCCATCGCAAAGCGTGACTGCAAGTGAAAAAGCTAAACTGGATCGAATGCCACCAATGGTAAGCTAATTTTACCCATAACTTTTGATATTTCCTACACCCAAAGCTTTCATGGTTTACAAAACCTAACCATGAGCTGGAGCTTATAAAACATCCTGTTGCTATCAATGTCTGACTTGACCAGATGGTCGGCATTTGCATCGCATCAACTTGCACAGCCAATCACGTGTTGCTTCCAATGAGCATTCGCTCTTTGAAGTACTTTGCAAAGGTCATTGCAAAGTAGCGGGTCCCCACCCCACACCCTGAGGATCAAGCATTTGAGTTAATTTGTTAAAATGTAAATTTACTTGTTAATTTATGTTTCCAGAATTATTAATTACACATTCATGCATTTTGGTATTTTTTTGTACAAGAAGATAAGTTGATGTGTCGGATCTGCTGCTCTCCGTCATTCACTTGCATTTACCTAAAGTATGCTAGCTTCTGATTGGTTAGTGTTAGTCAGCTGATAGGGAATCAGGAAGTGTTGTCGCTCTAGCTGCCGTGTATGACTAGTAAAGCTTAAATTAAGAATGAATCCATCCTGCCTTTTCATTTTATAAACAGTGCCCCATTAACCACCAATGAATCCTCATATTAGACTATAACTACACTACGTGTATTTCTCATAACCTTTAAAGTTTTTTTTCCTCACAAATTTGCCACTTTTTAAACTCGCAAATCTTATAAGATTTTTTTCTCTCTGAATATTTCCCCTACCCTCTAAAAAAAAATATATATATATATATATACGTAGCCCTAATACGCCGTGGTACCATAGCAACTAGGGATGCACGATAATATTAATAAAGAAATCCGACGATAATTATCGGCAATTATCAACTAATTTGACGTCATACAGATAAAACAGATTTTACTGTGTCTCCCCAAAATGTTACCCTCACAGTTTTTTTGTTGCATTTTTAAAACATGACTGTTTTGTTTTGGCAAACTCAAAATGGGTTACTAGTAAATAAAATTCAGCTTCATGGTGCTTTACACTATGTTTCAATGTATTTGTACCAGTTAGCCTTATAGTAGGACTCGAAAGTATATTTGTATTAAAGTTAATTTTGCAAACAATTATCGGCTTACTTATCGGTTATCGACATCAGCACTTTCTAAATGATTGGTTTATCGTATCGGTTGAAAATAGCATTATCGTGCATCGCTAATAGCAACCATTTGCGGAATTTTAAACACTTTTTTTTTTGCTTCCTTTATAAACCGTCAATGACCATGGAGAGGTTTTTTTTACACAGTTATTGTGAAAGTAAAAGCACAGATTGAGATAGGCACGTTTTAAAGCTTTCGAGCTGATGTACAGCACATGCTTGGGTGCATGTGGATGCTGGTAAATGTTTAATGGGGCAGTGAAAGGATAAATGGAACAAAAACATGCAGATTTCCTCATCAGTCTAGTGAAGTATCATACACGCCATTTACTGGAAGAGCAAAATGTTACACAGGGAATAAAACTCAGGTTTGATTTCATTTCGTACACCCTTTGTGGTTTGGAAAGGTTTGTTTTCTGTCACTGAGGTAAGATTTGTATGTGTAACACATTGTTACTTTTGTTTCTATGACAAAAATATCAGCCGCAGTCTCAGGTGCCAAACTCAAATGCCTTTTATAAATGTCCAGCAAAGGCATCAAATCTCGTAATCAAAAAGGAAATGTAATAAATATCCCGTTTAGAATTAATACTTTCTTGTAATTCAGTGATCTAATCCAAGTCTGATCTGGAACAGGAGTGCTGGGAGCACAGACGCAGTGGAAACACGTCTCAGGGAGGACAGCGAGTGTGGTGCTTGTCAGTTTCCCAACAGACACGCAGTATTTGGGTTTGAATAAATCACCAATTCACAGAATTTGAATTTTTCATCAACTAGCTACTTCATAAATTAGATACAGATAGATGTAAGTCAAAAATTATCTGCATTTGATTAGACCTGCATGTGTATGTCACATGCACTCCCTCAATCCCACGGTGTGAAATCGCATATTTACTGTACATTGAATTTAAAAAAAAATGAGGGGAGGGCTATAACCACTTTGAAAGGCTACATACAGAGACTTACTGTAAATTGACTTTTCTTTTTGGGTCCACAATCCAGATTTTTTTATATAATGGTTTAAGCCAAGAGTGGTAAAATATATATTCAAGAGGATTATAACATGATTTTTGTCTCGCAGATGATTTCTATTTTTTTTTGGGGGATGGCTATACGTTTGAGTGTAGTGACCTATCACTGCCCTCTCTGAACCTAAAACACACGCACACCAAAACAGTACACTTGAATTTTTTTGTATTATTATAGGATCTCAAGAAAGCGTGATCCACCATATATTATACTGCCTCTATTTAATTAAACACTAATTTTGTTAAACAACATTTTGTTTTATCCGGTGGAGCACTCCACACGTTTTCTGTAGGTTTGAATTGTTGTTTTCTCCCTCTGCCTTATTTTTAATACAACTTCGGGAAGCTCAGACTACATGTATGAGTAAAAAAGTAGCACATTTTGTAAATAAAGACAGCCTTTTGACATACCATAAATAATTGGTTTTATATGAAAAAGTGTCTTTCTGGATTTCACTCAACATTGTCTACTTGTTTTTATTTGAAAATTTTTCTTTATACACTTTTTTTTAATTTGGATTTTTAAATGTATATGATAATATAAAGGCAGTCGTTTATTTTTACCTGACATTGTAACTGCAGTTCCAGACCACAGACTTAAAGCAATACACCATTTATTAAAAACTTACCAGCTATTCTGTGAAATGATTCATTTAAACTCTTCCCTGGAATTTTTTTTTATCAATTTATATTGAGTGATTATGATTTTATAGTACTTTTTAGGGATATTTTTGCATTAGGCAGTACAGTATAGTGGCCATTTTTGGTCAGTCACGTGATCAACGTAACGATAAAATCACATGGCTTTTAACGTCTACAAAGACACTCACGAGGCTTGATATACAGTATTTAATGCTACCAGTCTTGTACTTTAAGCGGGTACACACCAGTATGGAGTACCAGTAGTACTTCTCAATTGGAGCCTCTAGTGTACCAGGACTTCACATGAGCCCACGGTTGATGTTGTTGATCTACTATTTCTAGGAGCTAGTGTGCACTGGTATGCACCACATGCCTGTCCTTCATTAGGCAGTCCGTGTCGAGCGTGCGGAAGGAAAAAGATGTGAGGAAGAATGAAGATTGAATAATGTAAACACAATGTAAAGAGTTGACACTTTGAAACACACTTACAGTCATTGGTTGACGACTGTAACCTGTGATTTAAATAACTCTACATAGAAATTCCGACTGTATTCTGCTTTTTCTTATAAGTGGAAACTGCGGTAACCAGTGCTTGCTCTTTCTGTTAAGATAAACTTTTTTCTGAGGGCTGTCCTAATGATAAACAGCAGCGTGACAGTTGTTCCGGTCCAATAGGTCAGTCAGTCGTCTCATTATGCAGACTCCTGGTAACAAGCTCAGCTTTTCATTTAGGTTGAACTGTGAACAAAATAAGAAGAGTATTTGAGGGGAAGTGAACTGCATGCTGATGTGAAATGATGGACATTTGAAGCACCAGCAGTAATTGGTGCAGCTCCTCCTCAATCTGAGCAGTCAAAAGATGTGGGAATGATAAAATGCTCTGCTCATTTGAACGGCTTTTCTCACCAGGAAAGGTTTCCAGAAAATAAGGTCCTGGTTTAATTAACAAAACAAAAGTACTCTTCATGATGTTGACGGGAATAAAAACCAACTCCAACTTTCTTTTGAAACAACAACAATTTATCTCATCGTGATATTCAACTTTAACCAGAGGAGACTGTTCCAGGCATGAGCTATCATAATGAACTATCGAAATATCCGCTGGATGTCGAAAAACAGAACCCTAGCAATGCCATGAATTTGTAAGGATGCTATAAAACATGACCCAGTTAACCATTTAAGTGCACAGGAGGCCACATGACAGGCTAAGCGGTTTGGTAATCTCCAGTAATCTCTGGTTGTACATTATGTACCACATCATCTTCACCTCCTGGAGCGTCATGGTGGGACATACCACCCCTGGTTTGTGTGTTTTATGTAAATATAGTGTGTAATGACACACTGTCAGAGCACAGATGGTATTATGGCCTTCCTTCCACCAAGCAGAGGTCACTTCTGCCACCCCGCCCAAAAGGAGGTGCTGCACCACCACTGTGGTCAAAGGACCCGCTTTCACTCTGACCAAAATGATAGATGATTTCATATATCTAATGTGGACCTGATTATTTGCATGCTTGGTGCAAAAGTATGTGAACTTCTCACTTAATCTGACATTGCACCTCCCTTTGCAATGAGAACTTCATCCAAACACTTTCTTTCGTGACATATCAGTCTTTCACATTTACTTTGGGGGATTTTTGCAGCCAATTGAGAGAGGTTGGATGGGCGTCTAGCATAAACTGCCTACTTCAGGTCCCGCCACAGTATTTTGAAATCATTTAAGTTAGGATTTTGACTGGGCACATCCAGAACATAAATCTTGTTGTTCTTCAGCCCTTCCTTGGCTGTATTGCTGGAATGCTTTGGATTATTGCCATGTTGCATGATCCATCATCTACCAGGCTGTAACTTCACAAAGAACGGCTTCAGGTTATGATCCAGGAGTTGTGCAGGTCCTGAGGATGAAACGCCAGCCCAAAATTTAACATTCTCACCACCCTGCTTCACTGTAGGGAGAAGGTTATTTTGTTGGTATACAGTGTTGACTTTTCACCAAACATGACCGTTTTAGTTGTGACCAGAGAGTTCAATTTTGGACTTATCTGTTCACAGAAGGGACTTCCAAAAAGCTTCAGGTTTGTCCAGGTACTCTCTGGCAAAGTTGAGATGGGCAGCTTTGATCTTTTTTGTGAGCAGTGGCTTCTACCGAGCAAGCCTTCCATGAAAGCCTTGTCGATTGACTTTTCTTCTGATTGTTGAAGCATGCACATGTGTCCCAGATGCAGAAAAAGAGGTCTGCAAATCCTTTGATGTGATGTTAGAGTTGGCTTTTTACCTGAATTATCATTGACTTTATAGCTTTCCCCAGACAGATGTGCTGTCACTACCCACTTCCTGAGGTCCCTTGAGATTTATCTTCCTCTCAGCATGACTGACCTGTATGGGTTCACCTGGGTAAGATTTAAGTGATGTTAGGTTATGTCTCATTTCATTGGTCCATTTCAGTGGTTAGTTTAGCTACCAATGTGTCCTACCTGATCCTACTTGACTGCTTGTTTTAAGCAATGCAGCTCAGGGTTCACTTACTTTTGTACCTACATGAATTGACCAAAAACTCTTTTTAATTTAGTTTTGACTACACAACAATGCATTGAAATACTAAACCTACATCTGTTATTTCATATAAAAATGTCATGGTTCAGATTGAACAACGAAATCAGGTTGAAACAATTGGAAAATCCAAATTGCTCAAGAGGTACACAAATTTTTGAGCAGCACTGTACATACATATATCACACAGTATCACAATGGCTCCGAACGGTTGGAGGAACTGAACCCCATCAGTTTCCTATGTGCATTCACCGAACCTTTCTATACTACACACATTCGTCCGACGGCTTTCTTCTTTCGCTCGACACAGTACAAAGGGATTACAGTAATAATAAAATCACACAACGTACCATCACAAAAGTCAAATTGGGTGTGTACTTTGACCTCTACCGAACCCCGGAGACTTAAATAAACCCGTTGGGTTCGATCGAACCCAGGTTAAGAACTGCTGCATTATCATGTACCTGTATAGTTGTTCTATAAACTCAAAATCAGGGTCTCAAACTCATGACTCGGGGGCCATTTGCTGCCTGCATTGCATATGCCTACCTTGCCTACTGCATTGACGTGCAGTAGACAAGGTAGGCATTGCCTACCCCAGGCTGAATTGAAAGTTGAAACCGTTTGGCTTTTACTATTTATTTAAATTATTTCTTTAATTTCAGAAAGCCTACAGTATCTACAGGTTTAAAAGTGACAACATTTGGCGATTTACATACCTCAATTAAACATGACTCATTACATAAGTGTCAAACTGCGGTCCTCGAGGGCCGCAGTTTGACACCTATGTTCGCACAGTGCATTCGTGAATTCAAAACACAATTAGTGCACAGCAAAGCGGTAAGATGACGCCACTCTGGAGAATATACAATTATTTTCACACCTTTCTTTTGAGGGAAAACGCCATCTTTTGAAAGATGGGAGACCAACGCCTTAGCTACCGGATCTTCAGCAAAGTAAGGGACAAAGAATTATTCATACTTTTCACAAAGAATAGTGCAAAAGGAAAGATTGGCTTTGTGGATGTGCTTCGATTAGCTGGCTGTTTCACTTTACATGGTGTTTGGCATTACGATTGCTAGCTTGATTTTGTGAGGAATTAGGCTGTTTTACAGGGAGATATTCACTTTATTACATTGCACTGCAACGTTTACTAAACAGAACTTTAGTGTTGAGCTGCCGCACCGGAGGCGATGGGTACGAAACCCGCTCGAAGTAAACATTTAAAAAAAAAGAAGAAACCCCTAACCCCAAAAATTTAACACTTCAAAAGACAGTAATGTTTTTTTTGTTTTATTTTCTACCCATACAGAGGAGGTAAATGTTAAAATAGTTTGAATGTATGGCATTTTGAGTGTCCTCTTTTTCTGGAAATGAAAATATGGTCACCCTAGGATACGTTGTACACACGCCTGCCGACACACAAATTTGTAATTGGTGTGTGCGTCTCAATTTGCGACTGCCAGCCTACCCAAACCCACTGCACACGTCACTGCCGCAGGGTGATATTTTATTTATTTTATTTTTAATTGCACACTTCACCTCACTACTTGAATATTATAATGTTTACAAATGGACATGATGGAAACACTTACTGCAAAGCTTTAAGTCAAGACACTACAGAAAACTTAACAACACTAAATTGGCCAACTGAACAGCACAAAGGGGTATAATGATTTAATCAGATTGCTGTGTTCCTTTAAAACTTTACAACATCCTCTGGAGATATTTCAAAGCCCCACTCGCCACCCCACGCAATAGGGAAAACATCACTTTAATTTATTGGTCCAACTTTGAAGTTTGCTCTCACCTTTCTTCTCAACTTCGATATGTTGAGTTCACCACTTCAGGCGCAAATAAAAAGTGAAAACTTCAAGCATGGGGCCATCCTCTCCATGGGCCCCCACTTATCGTGGTAAATGGTTCATTAGGAAGCTGCTTATTCCGTCCCCAGGTTGCATGAATGTAACCGTAAGGCAGCAATACTGTAAACCCAGTGGGGAAACACATTTACCAAGCAAAACAGGGAGCCATATAAAAGCAACATGGAAAATCTGACCAAAAAAGATGCAGATCATAAAAATAATACAGTATATAGTAGTAAACATTTGCACTTGACAAAGTGTGGTAACTTACCATGCATCCGTCAAGTACTCACAACGCTTCACCTTTTCCACATTCTTATTAAAAATTGAGTAAATTCATGGTTTTCTCATGACAATTATTGCAAAAGAAAAAATTATCACAGCTCTTGCCATGACACTCAGAATTGAGCTCAGGTCCATCATCCTTGTTTCTATAGTTTAATCGCAATCCACCTGGTAAATTCAGTTGCTTGGATATGATCTGGAAAGGCACATGCCTATCTATTGAAAGTCCCACAGTTGACAGTGCATGTTAAACTTGTCTGTAGACCTCAGAGACAGGATTGGCTCCAGGCACAGATCTGTGCATGGGTCTCAAAAACAAAACTGCTACTTTGACGGTCCCAATGATCACTGTGGCCTCTACCATTGGTAAATGAAAGAAGTTTGGAAACATCAGGACTCGTTCTAGAGCCTGTCAAAACCAAAGGAGAAGGCCCTCAGTCAGGGAAGTGACCAAGAACAAGCAATTCACCAAGACAGTTAATGGAAATATTCTTTTGCTGTTTTTTTTTTTTGCTTCAAGTCACTTTCAGGATATGGACTTAAAGGTATTTACGGCTTATTAAAGATTCATCAGGAGGTTCCAAAAATATGGAACATGACAGAAATTGCCCTGGTCAAAACATTATATGGCGGGTATAAAGCACCGGCAATATAAACATGTATGACATATGGAATTACGTACCTTAAAATCAACACACTTCTACAACCACCGTTTTATTTTTGCAAGAGACCAACTAAAGAAAAAACAAAACAACAATAAACTAATGTAGTTGTTAAACACATTGTGGATATTCTATAATTATCCCATCATGACGATGTGGTCAAATAAATAGTGTTCCAAACTTTCCTGACACTGTGGTGAACTCCGTCACTACAAAGTCTGCCAGCGCAAAATTGTGCACACTGCAAATTAAAAGGCGATTACACCACTCAAATGTTTTCACCAATATCTATAATTTTATTTCCCTGAAAATCAAAATAATGTGTCTAAAGGGACTGAGGGTGGGAGTTGGAGGCAGTGACAAGTATAAGATCATTAAATGTTAGAATTCCATTTTATTGCTAAAGTCAAACTCAAATGCAGTTAAATATAATAATGGACCATGGCGTCCTCGTGGTTGCAATCAAGGACATAATAGAATAAGATTCCCTAATCCAGAGGTAATGTAAAAGTATTAGCAGTGAGGGCACACAGGGACATGGAGTCATCTGGACACGACTTCCTTACTGGATGGTCAACAAAGCGTCCTTCCCGGGCTGCTCTCCACTGATTGGATACATGAGGAGGAAAATGGGGAGCACACCGCTTAGGGCTTTTCAGGCGCTGGCTCTGGAACAGGAGAGTTTGAGAAAGTTAAAGTGAATCACTTGGCAATGATGACAGATGAGATGGAAAAGTCATGGAGAGAGATGGTGAACAGCGAGGATGAACGCTGACGTCTGTTGGATTTGATTGAGAACGTTATTAATGACTCGGCGGCCCTCGGGCCAACTCTTCTGTAACTATAACTCAAAATGAAAAGTAAAAGGGGATAAGCAAAGTGTGGCTGATTCAAAGCACCACAGTTCACAGGATTATTGAGCCCTCCTGGAAGCAATCAGGCAATAGTGTAGCCTCTGGAGACACGTAAGTCTGCTGAGCATTAGCAGTGGACTTGAATGATAATTAATTGG
This sequence comes from Leptonotus elevatus, assembly GCF_054856555.1. Taxonomy (NCBI): domain Eukaryota; kingdom Metazoa; phylum Chordata; class Actinopteri; order Syngnathiformes; family Syngnathidae; genus Leptonotus; species Leptonotus elevatus. The sequence goes on along the minus strand of NC_141244.1, from coordinate 6,886,645 downwards.
GGGAAAAGCTACAGTATATGGCATTCATAATTTGCATCAGTGATGTTGCTGGCAGTATGCTGAAGAATAGCAAAATCTGTTTGTACGTTAACAAAGCCACATCGGGCACGCCACACATGTCAAACTCACACGGGTATGCACTAAGTGAGAGATGTCCATGTTTTGAGCCTGTGCACAGATTTCTGACACAACGAGCTGTCTGCTCTCTGCTGACAGGAACATATTTTAAACACATGGTCAAAGAACTGCCTTGCGCATTCAAGTTCAGCCAACAAACATAACAGTGCTCCATAAACACGTATGCGAAGCTAAAAGCTGCTAATGTGAATACAAGAACAGTAAAGATCAAGTTCCGCATCGCCTAAATGCTGAACTTCACTTTGTAAAAGGGATGCAGCCCATTGCAGCAATATTGAATGCCTAAACTTAATGGCAGAAACACGGGTAAATGAAAATTTCACTTTTAAGTTTTGTCTATAATACAGATGCCAATACACTAAAAAGAGACGTTTTAGGATCGTCAAACTACAATACGTGTCCATAACTTCTTAATATGATTAAATCCTACATAATACAAATGAAAATAAATTTAATTTCATATTCACACAATTAAAGTACAGTAATGGTTTGTGACGCCTCTATTCATTTTATTACACAACTCAAGTATTTTTAGTCAGGAGTATGCTGGATTAACACTGCAGGTTGAAATGTCCCATTACAATTAAATGTCTACTGATTTATTGATTTGTCTATTTCCATGTACACAACGTTTCAAGTGACACGTATATATATACAGTTGTGTTTATATTAGCAGAACACACAAACAACAACAACATGGAATTTAGGCATCTCCGCACATCAACTCATTCAAACCCCAAAACATGTAAATACGTTTTTTAATACTTTGTCCTTCACTCCCCAAAATGTATTTATATATTTATGTTTTTTATGCAACAGCATACAGAAGGCTTTTATGCAGCTGCTGACATGAAGAGGTGGCTTAAAGCAATGGTAGTTATTACAAAAAAAAACGATGGCCGCAGAGGATAAGAGATCAGCCAGGGCCATGTTGCAACAAGCTCTTTTTGCCAGTGTTTTCAACACGAATGTGAGTAATGATGAAACATACAAAGATGGAAATATACTTTTTTCCTGATGACAGAAGGAACTCTAATCTTTCTTTTGGTAGGTTCCATGTTTTTATAACTATAGAGCACAGTCAGTAAAATCAGTAAAAATCCAGTAAAATAGCTAGGAGCAAAGAGGGTTGCTTCAGAAAAAAATGGCTGGGAGCGAATGAGTTAATAACTACATAGGTGCCAATATCGGGCAGTGACAAAACAGAAGTAAACACATAATGCAAATATTAGACATTACTGTTTGGTTGACCGTATCTCTGATAAGGTATAAGATTTGTATCAATTTGGAAGAGGACTGACTCTGATTTGAGGATATCCAAATCCATTTTTTTCACCTCTTGATGTAGTAATGTTACATCTGAAATGTGCCACTTGACAGCAAAGAAAATCTGGATTCTGTCACATCATATCAACCATGCATAAGCAGGACTTAAGCAATATTTGCCCACTCGTCATCTCAAGAGCTCTTTACAGGCGATCTGTATTTAGAAGTGTTTAGCATTTCCGTCACCTGGACTTTGACTTTCGTGGTAGTTGAATGAAAAGCAGGAAAAAAGCTGATCACCACAATGCTGAGGTCACTATCAAATAGTTTTAGAATCCATTATTCGAGTGATCATCCATCAATTAATCAGATCAAATTTTATTTTGCATTAAAGGGTATTACAACCCCCACCCCCTCCCCATTATTGTTTAGTAATCAATTATTGTTGTTTATTTGGATTTTTTAGTGCTAAAAAACAACTGAACAGCAATTAAGCAAAGTCACACAAGGGATTGATGTTGTACTCACTGACCTTTTTGAAAGTGATTTACTAACTGGTTCGGCCATTGTTTTACAAAGTGCAAGCAGATGTTTGCAAATGTCTTTGATTAAACACAAAAGATTATCAGACTGCTTTCATGAAGGACTACAGAAATCTGAGAACTGTTGAGAGGTCGTAAAAAGAGAGTAAAACGATGGCTCTGATGTGATGTCTACTATTGGGTGCTGACGTGCATGTTAGCTCAAATTTGAGATGGTAGCTTAAAAAACAAAATTGTATGACTGCTTTAAAGTTCTGAGGTGTTTGTGAAAACTCTAATCCCAGTGATTGCAAAGGGCTGTGTGTGATGCCATACAATGAAGAGACCGTTTGGGAGGAAAATACATGTACAAATAATTACAGCGCTGTCAAGATTTTTTTGGGGTGATGGTAAATGTTATTTAAAGCTCCTTTTCACCTCATATTAATGACACAAATTACAAGCTGCACACTGACTGACCTTAATATAGAGTAAATGCCGGAAAATTGGATTCTTCCACCTCATAAATCATGTACAAAGAAATTTACAAGTTCTTCCTTACTGTAGAACCGTCTGCAATGTGAACTACATTTTGTTTAGTTTCCAAATTATGTGCCAATTTAATTTACTCACAGTAATGCATGAATTCTTGTAGTGCACAATTTTGTGTGTACACACGTATTTGAATCTTCTTATTTGTGTACATATCTTCTAGTCAAGCCAATTACCTAATGCCTATAATGTATTATTATTATTATAGGGAGTAAGGATAATTATGAATGAATGATTTGCACCTGTGTGGGAGGGGCACTCTATATATGCGTATCCACGCCGAGCTGTCTTAATGTCGAATGTCAGGACCGGGACGCCTCGCCGGTTTACGACCTACCATTATTTACGCCAACTATTAATTAACACTAACCAAGCACAAATACTGCTACTACTATTAAATTTGGACAATAATGTGAGGCAGTGTGTGAGTGTGTCGATACGTGCGTGTGAGCAATAAACGACAGTTGAGTTGTATCCGCCGTGCCTGTCCTGTCTACCCTTCCAGAGGGAGTTAGTTAAACTAAAAGTGAGTTTAATTTAAAAAAATGGGAGACTTACCATATTCCATTTCAGTAGTTGATCATCTTCTTGATTCCTTCAAAGCACTTCCACTTATCTGGGATGTAGAATGGTTCAAAAATATGAGGGAAGGGAGTGTCATAACCACACACTCTACTAATGGGAGCCTCCAAATTAAGGAAACACTCCTCCTAAAAAGAGAAAATTAAAAGGAAACAGGTCAGTATAAATACCGTGCATAAAATAATGCATACAAAGCTATAACAAACAAATTGACAAAACAAAATGAAGCAAGCTATTCATGTGAAGAGGCTTGAAGGATAGATGTCAGAGGTATTACTGGGAATATTATTTTTTTATTTGTTACTTCTCTATGGGTGCTCTTCATTTTGCTAGGATGGCTTTTACAATGTATCATCTATTAGCATGGCACATCTTGATTTGCCAATCCTTCTTTGCAAAAGCTGCTTTGTGAGCCGGAAATGCATGACGAGCTTCTACAGTGGACACGCGCACTCCCACATGGAACGTATTATAACGTGCGAAAAAAAAGAGTAACTGCGTCACACTGAAGCCACACGCTAATCTGTAAACAAATACAGTACAGCTCAGCCTCTGGCTATACATATTTGCTGACAATTCAGCAGCTATAACTTTTTTTATGTATATTTCACCTGTTCTCTGTACATAACGACTAACCAGAATTTTATTCGCTGTAGATTTGATGAAAAGTCTGAAATTAATCATAAACTTTACAGTGGTAGTCTAATACATTTGTTAAACACTGCATAGAGCGGTGTGGTGATTGCAAGAACATGCTTGCTGAATTCCATATGAAGAAATAGATTTGATGAAAAGGTTACTCTCCCTGTTCATTTTGTTCACCAGTAAACCTTATACCCAAAGTTTTGAATTTGTTAAAAACAATAACAACAACAAACTATCATTTTATTTTTCAATAAAGAAGTTTCGGTGAACGCAAATAGGAAACTAGTGGGGTTCATTACCTCCAACAAGGTTAAGAAATACTAATATGGAGATAGACAATTTTATAAGAAAAGAGCATCAAGCATTTAAACTTCCCAGCCTTGTTCCCGCATAATGGCATTTCCTTTGATACTATGTCTGAATACACACCAAAGCTAAATACTTGCCATTTGTTGTTTTTGAAATTCAATTGTATAATATTCAATGAATGGGGAATATGAGTTGAACACACCCTCCTTTTCATCACTTTCTTTGCCCCTCAGCCTTTGACTGGAACACAACTTGACAGATTTTTTTCCAACAGACTGTGGTATATCCAGACAGGAACCAAAATATACGAATAAAACTGGAACTCTAGTTTCCAAGTTTTTTTCAGTTTGCTTAAGAATGTTGTATTTGGTGTTTAAAAGTTCAAGACAATAAGCGATAGTGAAATAGCTTTGCGTTTGCTTTCGTTGCTTAAAATCTGATAAGTTTGTTTGGTTTGTGTTCACACAGTAAATAATTCTGAGCACACCAAAATGTGTTGGAAAAAAAGCATCTGGAGCAAAACCGGTGACTGATAATTGATATAAAGAGACGCATATCCCTTTATTCAACCACCTAATCTGTATGCAACATGAAGTTACATCACTATAATGATTTTGGACCCGAGTGGGAACAAAACACTTTGCTTCATCCTGTTCGCTGCCAATACTACCACTAGTGGTACTACGCACACACACACACTGTTTGGAACCATACCAAGAGCAGAAGACCAGGAAGCGACTGTGCCGTGTGATGACGTCGTATCAGTTTGCTTTTGTAATTCTTGATAAACCGTAGCGTTTCTTTGCTGTTTTCCATCAAAAATTCCATTAACATTAGCTTCTTTAATTATTATCAAAAATATTTCTGTTTCATCGCTCCCCCAAACATACCTCTTACTTTATCGTCCGCCATTGCTTTGTGAATACAAACCTTACGGTGTAATATCCGGTCAAAACGTGCAACGTGTATCCGGTCTTTTCAGCGTTTATTTGCAAAACCTGCTTCCGTAGCCAAAATAAGCATTTTTCTTTTTTCAATACGCTTCAAAATCCACCCCCTCGTAAAAACTATTTTTTTGTCAATTGTGGGCCTTTTTTGAATTTCTAGTGTGGAAATGGCTGGATGGAAACCCCAATATTGATATACCAAGAATATTTTCATTTTGATTTGACCCGGCCGACCGCTGACCTTACTATCTTGTTTTAACAAAGATTTGACAAACTTACCATTATCTTATATTTTACATATGTAATTTTTAAGTACCGTACCGAAAGACTGTTTTTGACTATTTCAACCAATGTAAAATGAGTACAGTATACACGGACAAACTGAACCCGAAGCAAATGATGTGGCTGTCATACTCTTGGAAAGGGACATCAATCTTAATAAGCATTGAAAAAAAATCCCTTTGTATGGGCCAGGAGGATGCATCGGGGAAGAAAGAGCCAACATGTTTTATGACAACATACAAGCAGTCAGACAGTAAGAGGGAGTTTGCTCTGTTTGTATGTAATCTCCTCTAAAGACATCACTGCATGTGGGAGTAAAAGACCTGCAGTCTGACTGCCCGCCACCACAGCTGGACAGGGGAAAGGCCACACATCTCAAATTACGTTCAAATCAGTATTTAAATTTTGGGAAGTGCGTCATTAAATGTGTGAGACATAAGGCAGTAAAGACACATATTTTAATAAGGCAGTTGCAAATGCGTGTGTGTATCCACAAATGGCGCAGGACTTGGAGCAATTCAGTAAGGGACGGAATTGCTAGTGATGCACTGATACCACTTTTTCCCCACTCAGTATTTGCTTCATTTGTTATTTAATCAATTAGTGTTAAAGAACACAGTATTTTCTTGAACATGACCAAAGTGATGTAACTTTTTGGGGCTGCATAAAGAATATATGTTTGTGAGTTGTTATACCATCTTTCTGTATATGTTGCCAAACTTGCCAAACCATTTCTGTTTGAATAATCATTATGCATGGTTTCTACGACAATATCATTCTATTCATTTGCCCTTCTATGGTGCTTTGCATTATGTGTTAGTATTAAGCTAGTGGACATATGCAAGATAAAGCTATGTGCATGCTTAAATATGGATCATTGACGAATACGTTTGTCCGATAATGCCCATTTTAGGATTTATCCTGTGGTGCGACCAAAAATAAATAACCAATTTGGTACTTTTATTTTAAATAATAAATAAATTAAGACAGTAGTTTGGATCATCCATAAGACAATCAAGAATACATGGGATCAGCTGTCAGGTTTGTACAGTCCCACATATAAAAAGGTTCCCCTTGCTAACAACTAGTATGTAGGGGTCATCATGTGGTATAACCTGAAAAAATATATTAATGATTTTGTCTAACAAATATATATTTTAATTATAATTAATTAAAACAAACAAAAAACAACAAAAAGATGCCTTGCAATTGTACAGGTTATAGGTTTGGTATCTTTAAAGCAAATATGTGAGGTGTTTGGCAAACAACAAATTCATATACAGAATAATAAGTTTTTTTTTTTTTATACACTGTAACTCCAAATTTCTGTTGGTTTGTGTGTGTATTATATGTATATATATATATATAAATTTAGCAGCTTTCAGACAACAATCTAAAAATACACATTGCAGTATTACAGAACGAAAATGGCGAGCAGGGAATAATTTGTCTTTAACATTTGACAGGAATTATTATTAGTGCAATTTCTGAATCTGTAAAAAGTTAACATTCTTGTGTATACACTGTCCTTTGAAGAATGTTTAGTGGTTCAAGTGATGAAGAAAGCTTGTAGGGCAATAACTTTTATGATGTGGCACCATGCCTGAAGCAGTCGACACTGACTCTCAGTCACACATGCCTTCAATGTTACAATGAAGACTGATTCGTATTTAAAATGTTTTTAAGAAACAAAATCATTTTGAGAATAGTATCGAAGTGACGGATCCAACTTGTTTGCTGTGGTATTATATAGTACATTAGTAAGCTGTGACAGATCATCTGGTGTGCGATGGGAAACGATCCAATTTTACTTAATTGGTCTGAAAATATTTAATTATGAGAAATAATGTATCTTTGTTCAATTTGCTATGCCAGTGATAGAGTGACAGTCAGAACAATTTAAATGATCATTCACTAGATGACAGCAGGTATATAATAAAGCCATGTATTCACTTTTTGTGGTATGTTTGTTTGGTGGTGTACCTTTATATAATTTCAAATGTAAAATGTGTGCCTTGGCTCAATAAAGGGTGGGAAACACTTCTAAACCACGTCCAAGAAGACAACCTGGCAGGTTGACAAAATGTGGTATGGGGTCATTACATTCCAAATCACCACTACAAAAAAAAAAAAAAGAAAGAAAGAAAGAAAAAGAAAGAAAGAAAGAAAGAAAAATTTAACTAAGCAGATTTAGATTTTAATGAAAGTTGCTGTACTTGTTGATAGTGATCTCACAACATTAAATCTTAACTTTTAGGTCAATCGAAGCAGGTTTTGGGAGCTTATGGCCCACTGAATTGTAATATTTTTGTTAAAAAGGGACGTGGCCGCTTTCCTTTGAACCCAATCAGGAACTACTTGGTCAATCTTCAGAAAAACAGGTATTGTTGGAAAGGGAATTCAACAAGGATTACAAACCTCAAATCATTTAGAAGATTGGTGAATATTTTAGTAACCTTTTGACCTTTTGTTTTAGTTGACCTTGAAATTGACATTGTGGATCACGTGACTTCAACAATTTTTTTCATGAAATGCAATTTCTCACATTCTCTAAAACAGTGGTCCTCAACCCTGGTCCTCGGGGACCGGTACCCAACCTGTTTTCCATGTCTCCCGCAGCCAACACAGGTGATTCATATCATCAGCTAATTAGCAAGCTCTGGAGAAGCCTGATAACGATTCCCACCTGTGTTGGCTGTAGGAGACATGGAAAACAGGCTGGATACCGGTCGGTCCCCGAGGACCAGGGTTGAGGACCACTGCTCTAAAACACAGAAAAGTTTCAGAGGTATTTTTTTGTTTAGCAGCAATAAAGAGTTAAAATAACCATATCCTCAGATATCCACTGAATATTCATTGAACAGTCATTGAATATTCAACTTTCAATAAAACAATACCAAGAACAGTAGAGCTCAGACTCAGACCCAAAAACCTTTCCGTAGTTCCGTAGGAACTCGTTTGCTGATAACACGATTAGGCAACAGGGATTTTGAGTGCGAGTCTGAGCTCTAATTTGAATATATACTGTACAAGCCACACCTGAATCTAAGTTGCAGGACCAGCCAAACTGTGAAAAAAGTGAGACTTATTGTTTGAAAAATACAGAAATACTATTATTATTATTTTTTTTTTAAATACAGTATTCTCTCAAAATAGATAAACACTTACTTGTACTGTAGAGCTGATTTCAGCAGCAAACCCTCCAGTTATTGGGGCCTCATGACTAATGAGCAAACGTCCAGTTTTCACCACCGACTGCAATGCAAACACATAGAAAAGGATTACTGCAGATTCTCTAATTTAAGATAAAAATGTTAAAATAAGAATAATTGAACTAAAATGTACACAGCTAGAATTACAACACACACCAAAGTCTGATTGTAAATCAGACCTTTACCTCAACACACTACTTTGTGTACTGAATCCTGGACTTTTGCACGTATTGTAAAACATAGCTAAAAATCTTTATAAATAGATTTTAAAGAACAAAATGTATTGGGCAATAAAGTAATGGTAATGTTTTAAATGCAACTCCGCCTAATACTACTGCAAAAGTTGAATAGTTGAAGCAGTCAAAACAAATGCAGTTACAAATCAACTTGAAAAAATAATAGCATGGATAATGACATTTGACTTGGTGGTCTGCAAATAAACTTATCCGGACAGTATAACGATTACTGAGAGAGTGGACAAGAGAGGGTTTCATCACAACACAAACAACTTTATCTGCATACCACAAGAAAGTCATCACTGTTTTTGTGTGTGGTCTGTGTGAGACTCATGAGCATGAATCTGTATGATGGATGTGTTGGTGCAAATGCGGATGTGAGAATTGCATGAGATACCACTACTGTCGTTACCAATATGATATACAGCATATTTCAGTATGCTACAGTATAGTACTACTTGCATGTGTGGCCGTCTGTATAAAGTGGATATGATAGAACTGTATGAACTTTAGAGGTTATTTAGGCTGGTTCACAGGGTTAAAGGGACAACTTTGGACATTATAGGTCTCAGCCTTCCAAGCACAGGCATTTGGGGGTTTTCTATAACCTGCCATTACCCCATGAGGATGCCTCTGCTCCACCAGTTATCTGTCACAGAATTAAACCAATACTATACTATAATCTCTTCCACTTGTCACGGATCCAAACCAATGCTATGTCTGTTCCTCGCAACTTAGGAAAACACTGTACTTTTTTCAAACTGTTCCATTTAAAATTGCTTTTATGACAATTTTGAACTAGAATGGCACTCATGGGAGTGCAGACCTCCACCTCTGAACTTCGCGAGCTAACTTCTGTGAAACTGATTTTAAAAGCTAAATGATCAGTTCTGGATTAAATACTCTGATTTATTTCACAAAGGGAATGCTCCTTTCCTTGGCAATCAGCACCCACTCCCGGCTTTCTACAAACATAAGATATGAAACCTCCTGCCTTGTAATTTGCATTTTGTGGGTTTGGTGCTACCGTTAGAAAACAGTTATCACAAACAACTGTGTGGACGATCAATCTTGTAATCATTTGCTATTATGTAAATGTTCCTCGAGGAAAAGTTGTGTGTTCGATTAATGAAGAGACAGGATTTTTTCTAAAGCAAAATGCCTCTTTAAGTGGCTATATTTTTCAGTCTGTTCAAATTACTTTAAATATTATGTTGAGGAAAATTGCGCTAAAAAAAACCTATAATGGCAACATAGTAATTATTACACTTCTCTAACACCCAATAGCTGGGTGCATGTGTTGCGGAGACAGAATCATCTATAGGTGCACAAGTCCTGCAGTTTCACTCATTTCACAAAATTCAACTTGTCCTTTTACTTGACTTTCGGGAATTACCGAAACTAAGGCATCATATAATTTTAGATGAAGATGAAGCCATAGGAAAATATCTGGACACAAGTTCACCAGTTTGATGGCTTTAAAAGCGGAAATTCAATGTGAAGATTGAGGAAAGGACCGTGAATACACACATAAAAACTTAAGACCCCATGCCGGCAAGGTTTTTTTTTCCTCCTCCACGTGTTTACAACATCCACATGAATTTATATTTGAATAGTAGCACTGCCAAAGAACATTCCCTCAGTAAAAGCTAAGAAAAAGTGTTGGTTGGTTGTATAAAGAAAAAAAAAGTAATATTCAATAGTATTTTTTTTTTTAAGTGTTCAGAGGTCATCATAATCACAATCATAATCAGAATCATTGGCCAAGTATGTTATAACAAACAAATAATCTGTCTTTAGTAGTTGTAGTTGCTTTAGTAGTAAAGCAAACAAGCTACTATAAATACACAGGACTTAAACACAAAAGTCATAAAACAATGTGTCCAGCAATGCGGTTAAACTGATATAACAACAACTGAGCAAAGTCATACATGAGACTTGATAAGAATTTAGAAATTCTGGTTCCAAGTCGATAGTGCTTATCAGTCCAATTTTTTATCAATTCTATCAATTCTAATTGGGTGAGGGAATGAAATAGTACAAATGATATGATATCACTGATTTTGTTATCATTATATATATATGATATTATAAAACAATGTTAGTGCTTTGTGCAGTGTGATATATACATTTTTAATTCCAAAACAGGTTATTTTAGATACCGATAGTGATCCAACTAGTATTTACTATTTTCCTTAAAGTTACATTAAATTAATGGAAATTTTCAAAAATATTTTCTTCAGTTTATTCATAGAACACACATTTTTTATAGAAAACAATTAAATGGATGAAGGATAAATACAACAAACATCCAGTGGAAAAATAAAATTCAAAATATCTGGTGGTACAACCAGTTTTGAGGGAATGTATACTATTGTGTGCTTAGTTATTATCATTCATTTTTAATACAATGCTAGTTTAGCGTCCGAGGTATGGGCATCAAATATCACTCTTTTTGTACAAACACTTCCATCTTCAGCGTGTGGTCTTTCATACCAACGTATTTTTGCCTCAAGAGTGATGCACAAGGATGACATAAGAAAAGCAATTGTGGTACTGTCTTCAGCACTACATTAGTGTAGCAAAATAGCTAACAATACCCCGCAAATTAAAAAAGCAATATAAACTAGATGTGCAATTTCTGGAGAAATTGTGTGTTAATGCTGAAAGCTGAATGCTAATATTTGAATGCATGTGAAATGTTGCAGATTGCTTTATAACAACAACAACAATAACAATAATAATAATAATAATGTTAAATGACGTTGAATTAAATGGATGTTAAGTAGTTGGACAATGAATATTATATGAAATTGGATTAAAATCTGTACAAACTGGGATTTGGTCCGAGGTCCACCTCACACTAGTCATTTGATTTAACCTGAGGCGGCGTGGCTTAGTGGTAGAGTGGTCATCTCCCAACCTCGAGGTTGTGGCTTTGCTCCCATGCTATTGTGACCATGTCGAGCAAGATACTGAAACCCCAGTTGCTCCTGATGCTGCATCAGTAGGTGAATGAATACTCGAATGAAAAGTGCTTTGAGGGCCTTGTAAGGTGGAAAAGCGCTATATAAATCAAGTGCCATTTACCATGTCATTTACTTGACTATTGTCACACAAGAATCTGTGACATTGTATATAATTGTATCGAATAATGCAGTATAATACTGTTGAATTTGCTGAACGCCATGTTGAATGAGGGAATTTTGTCATTGAAAATATGGAAAAATATTGAACACAAAATAATAATGTAAAATGCCATTAAATATAATGGATGTTAAATAATTATACAATGAATATTATATAAAATTGAACTCTGTTGAAGTGGAAATCTGCTCCAACCAGGATTGGCATTTGCTTTAACCACTGCATTATTGTAGACTTAGCAAAATCTGTGACGTGGTATGTAATTGTAATGAATAATGTGGTACAATACTGAAAGCTATCACTGAAGCTCAAAGGGAATATTAAGTGTTTAATCATTTAAAGGTGTATTCCAGGATATTTTGTGTGTGTATATATATATATATATATATCACTTGAATGTCAGTCCCATTGAAAATGAATGGGGACATTTTGATATTAAGCAAATTGTGCGAGAACTTTAAGTTGAATGAGAAAAATATGGGCCCAGGTGGGGTAAAATTTTGGAGCAAGTGGAAATTGGAATCGTATAAATCGGATGTTGTATGTGGAAGTTGAATGAGGACAAAAAAGTGAGGAGAATAATAAAAATAAGCAAAATAAAGAATCTGATTAAAATATGAAAACATTCACACAATGTCATTGATATTTTCATATACCATTACAATAGTGATGCCATTTTGGTAAAGGTCGGAACCAAAATACACTTCTTGCTTATGTCATCATTTATTTGTGATTTGAGAGGAATCAATAAGTGGAATCATCAAGCAAGCAAACATGAATCGTTTCACAATATGAAGCGTCCAGTAGTCCATTAATACTAATCAGAAACAAATGTACAAAATGATGCGAAGAGTCAAACGATATAAAGTGTCCATGTGTGTGTATGCAAATGAAGCAGAGTGACAAAGCTTTGATGGCTTCAACACCAATGGTGCTACAGAGAGACTGGCAAAATGTCACAGAAATTATGACTCAACTGTTATAGAGATAAACAGCGTGGGCAAGCTATTGGAATGTTTGCTGGTTTGAGTGTGCATTGTTCGATAGCAACTGGCTGGCGACCAGTTTAGGATATACCCTGCCATTTGTCCAAAGTCAGCTAAGATAAGTTCCAAGCTCAACCGTGACACTAATGAGAATATGTGGAATAGAAAATTAATGGATGGATGTACGCAGGGATGGATGGATGGATGTTTGATAGCTCCAACCAGAAAACGTGTGATGCAGTTGTTCATATATAGACAGGAGAGCAGCGGAGAGACGGCATAACCTTGGAGGGCCCCGTTGCTAATGGTGCATATGGAAAACTCGTTTTTGCCTCACCTGCTGTGTTCTGCCTTTCAGGAAGCTCCAAATACACAGACACAGACAGACGGCAGGAGAGAGGCTGAGCTGGAGATGCATGGAGGAGAGGAGTTCAGAGATGATGGTGTAAAAAGCAGAGCGGAAGTCCATGAACGGGATCCTCGCATCGCACCATCAAAGGGTTCCAGGATAAAGGGTAACGTCGTGTTGATTGCTTCATCCACAGACTTATTTGCTTAGTAGGCAGTAGAATTGAAACATTAAGCAAACACAAAGTAACCTGACAGGCTCCTCTGCTGTGGCCTCGCTTGGCCTGGGCCTCCGTTGCTTCCACCTTTACAACAGGCGCATCAATCGATTGGGGCGGGATCAGCTGAACTGTGTGAGCCTCCAGTGCTTCCAGGAGTTCTGCTACGGATTTCACGTCTGAGTCTTGGACACTCGTTTATGAATCGCGCAGTGGTGCAATGATGTGGCGATATAACAACATTTTTGTATAGCCCATCGAATGCACAGAAGCTTACACAAAGATGAAAAATGTGGGTTGAAGCGAGAGAGAGAGAGAGAGAGAGACAGCCACCAGCCACCAAGAGATAAAAACACATTATCGAGATCCGGACTTCACCTAACTCTTGGCAGTATTGAAGCCTATTACTTGCAATGGGGTACTCACATTTATCCGTTAACTTTCCGTCCAAGATAATTCCCACTGTACAAAGTGCCCAAGCACGTTTCCCGCCTTCATTTAACTAATTTGCTCCCAAAAATGTATCCATATGTGTCCCAAAGACGTATTTATATGTTTTTTTATGCTAGAGCATACAGAAGGCTTTGATGCAGCCTCTCAACTGCAAAGAACGGTTGAAGAAATGGTAGTTATTACACAAACGGCCAGCAGGTGGCAGCAGAGCAAAAGAGATCAACCAGGGGCCATGTTGAAAAAAGCTCATTACTTACATTTCTAAATAGATTTATGAATAATGATGAAACTTAGTTATATTCTAATGCTAATTGCTGCAAAACGGAAACAGATAGAAAGATACTTTTTTTTCCTGATGAAAGAAGAGACTAATCTTTCTTTTGGTAGGTTCCATGTTTTTTTTTTTTATAGCAATAGAACACAATATTCTGTGGGCTTTGCAAAATCAGTCAAAATCCAGTAAAACAGACGGGAGTGAATGGGATTGCTTCTGTAAAAATGGCTGGGAATGAATGAGTTAATAACTATACACTCGAGCTACGTCTACACAACTAACTAATTTAAATATTGACGCACCTGGTATGAAGTGATCTCTACACAAGCAATGAGGAGAATCCCAAATACTGCGTCTTGTTCACCCTTTTTATGGCTGCTACGATCCATTGGCTATGCATTGGCTCCTTTTTTAATATCCAGGAGAATGCTCATTCCTTTTTTGCCTCTTCTCGTTGTGGCAGCCGGTCCGCAACAGCTGTCAATCATTGTTAAAATGTGGCGTTTGTCGTTTACTCAAAGTGGCGGACGCGTTTTCTATACTGCCAAAATGGCTGCGCTAACGCCCAATTTGGGATGTGTGATGTCAACATCCAGATCTCTATATACAGTATACCAGTGGCGAGCGGTCATAATAAGCTATTAATATATACAATATATACAGTGTCCTCTATTATACAATACCTTAGTTCTACTGCTTTGGCCTTAAATTCATGTGTAATTTGTCCTGTTTTCCTTGCGGAGAGGTGGAAAGTCGACAGCTTGTTTCGCGCATGCGCAATAAGAAATCACGTTGTGCTAGTTCCGAGAGGTTGTTTCTGTACGTGTTCCTTTTGAATGGCAAAAAAACTGGCAGTAAAGCAGCATTGACAACGCGCATGCGCATAATTGGCTTGTTCTCCGGTAAACAGTCAGTGGTTGAGAAGAGGGCCGGCAAACGTTGGATTTTTACCCGGGATGGGAACCATCGCCAGCGGGGTATGTTTTTGAAAATCCTTGGTGTCCTGGAGGTCTTTGAGCGGCCGTATCGCCCGAACCCTATGTCCTACCGGGGACAAACCCGAGGGCATCCCCGGATTCGTCTTGACGAGACCTTACCAACGTCCCGGAGATACAGTGCCGGCAAATGCCAGAGTTCATGCTCAAGGAGGCTCCAGCGTTCTATGCCGTGCTCCGAGGGCCCACGGCCATGCCCAGGAATACTCCAGCGGGAATACAATTTCAAGTGGTCGTCCTACTGAAGTAGCCAAATTATCACGAAAACGGACAAGAATTCCGTCCGTGACTTTTAAGCAAGGACGTCTGAGAAACATAAATGGCTCGCTGGCTGTCCACAGGTTAGCAAACTTTATTGTTGGTTGAAACCTCTTGCGGCTCTGCTCCCGGGTTGAGTCCACTTAATGGGCATGAGCCAGTTCCCAATACTGCAGGCTATATTCCAACGTATTGGCAAATTTGTGGGCATGTGATTTTGTCATTTCACTCACCACGGAGCTGGTTACATTACAGTGTGCGCGCATCAACCTGCGACACTCCTGAATATTTCCGCTTTAATTTTATGCCTACACAGTGGTATGAAATAATAATTAAATAATATGTAATACAAAAATTTGTAATAAAAATACTCCAACATTTTCTGAGCATATGTGTTACTACAACAAGCCCACTCTAAAAGGTCACCGCTCGCCACTTTAGTATACATACAGTATAGTGTGTTTTACAACAATAATTAACCATATGTACTATTTCAAATGTAGCTGTGGATTAAATAAGTGAAGCTTGTGATAAAAATTATACGAGCCATGGGCAGGTCGCCAGTTCAATTCAAGGGAATGGGTCCATTCAACTAAAAAACAGCGAGTCCCATCTTTCAATATATCCCATTTTTGTTATTATTGTGGGCCATGTCATCTTTCTGTAGCAACCTGTGTGTTCCTTGACTGACATCATGCAGTGTGTGGATGCCCTAAAGAGTGGAAGTGGATATATGGAAATACAGGGCTCGCTCTCATTCACTTGAATGAACCTGCATGGTGACGTGTGCACAGCTTGCAATTTTTTATTCTATTTTTGATTTTAACCAAAAGCTTCACTTATTTCATCAACAGGTACATATAAAATTATAAATATCAGAGTGTCTTTTTCTATTCATTCAGGAGTGGCGGGCCGTCATTGCTAAATCGTAACCGCCGCTCCTTTGAATTTCCAAATAAAGCAGTTGGACGCTGGAGGGGAGGTGAAGGGAGTGCAGCACACAGCGTTACACTGCATGGATGGTGAAAAAGACAACCAGGCAGCATTAGGAACTTTGTGAACTGCCGGTCTGTTTTCGGCCTGCGTTTTAGATCCACCTCAGAGGACGGGCCCCCAAAAAAGTGTGATGGAAAATCAACCACTTGTGGCCAAGTAAAGCCGTTTTGGTTTGGAACTGGTATATGGAAAAGCGGCTTATGTTAGCAGTCGGGGCACTGGATAACCTGGAGACATAATCATTCGGGAACAATAACTATTTAGAAAACAATTCCCCTTTGAGGGTTGCAAATTGCTGCCACAAATATCTGATGCTTTTGTTGCACCGAAGTGTTACACGACTGTGCTATTAGTACTATTATTTATTTTTTACTCTGGTGAGTTAGTGTATTCTTAATGTGTACTAATGAATAATCCTTCAGCCTCTACCCTGACAGAGGGCTCCTGATTTTTGGGCATGGTAGCAGCTCTGGTGGCTTCCACATTACTATTCATTGTGCTATATGTCATTAGATACCAGAGTTGTTCCAAAGGTTGCAAGCGAAATGTCATGTTTCCTGCCATTCCCATACACGCCCACGTAATGAGCAGCATGTAGTTTCATCCTGCCACAGCCACTCCATCCACACTGCCTCTATGATCAGTCTCCTTCTACATCAGTATGCTTTCCTGCTTTCCCAACCCAGTCTTTCCTCCATGATGCGGTTTGTCTCATCCTCATGTTTTTTCTTGATTCCTCCCTTCATCGATTCCTCAAACCATCCATTTAGCTTGCGTTCATGAAGTCCATGTCGTCAGTTCCAGCACTTCCCACAATGCGGCCTCACCAAGGTTGGCAGTCAACGACCTGGCACGCACTCAAAGGCCAAGGTCAAAATTCGCTTTCCCATGGAAAATACAGTATAACGAATCACACACACAGGCGGATGAGGGCCTCCCCAAGCCTACTACAACATGCAACCAAATACACACTCATAATCTTCACTTGTACATATGTGAAGTACACACACTTAAGTACAAATGGCATTTCAAGAGTGGTTTATTGTGAGTTAGAGAAGCTCGTTTGACTGCCATATGGATTAGATGCTATCTTATCTTGGTATCATCTTTAGTGTCATACTAAAAGGAGACAACATTTGAAAAAAACAACAACAGCATGAAGTCCTTTGTAATGAGAAATGTATGTGGTTGAGTTAAGCAATAAAGCATAAAAATAGTCCTGAGGCATTCATAGCTTGCTCCTGTTTTGCGCAATCCCCAAACGGGATTTACAACTACTTTTCAAATGCACACTTTCCATATAAAGTTGGAAACAGCTATAACTTAAAAACTGTGGTCATGACGTCTACAGAGACACACACACACACGAATTCTCACATGGTATGCGACAGGAAATAAAAGTTTAGCTCAGTGTCGCCATAGAGAAGCAGTCTCACTCTCATTCCTGCTGGCTTTGCTCTTGTCTGCTGACCCTATAATTGACTGACCATTGAAGGGTCGAAACTCATGTGCCTACATGTGATCTTTGTGAAATCTTTAAAATGGTCCACAGTGATAAACATAAGGGGAGGGGTGTAGGGGAGCAATGTTTAGCCTACTAACTCAGCAAAGAAGGAACGATGATGGTGTGAGTAAACACACTTGCTACTATACATCCACTCACTCACTTTCATGACAGGCAGTGAGGGAGAGTGAGCGCTACAAAGAAGGAGAAGGGGGGAAAGCACAAGAAAAAAAGTGAGTAAAGAAAGTGAGTAACAGCTTCAAGACTGGGCAGAGGGCCAAGCCAGCCTCTGGAGGAGTAGATTGCCAGGAGACCTCCGACTGAAATAACTGCTAATATCCCATGAAAACACATTAAAACCAATTTAAGTCAATTACACCCTGACACACACTTACACACTACTTGTCTGTCCTGCCACCACTGTACCCCACCTCTGCATTGGTGAGTACATCCAAACACAACATACTGAACCATCTTTCAAGTTAATGTATCGCACAGGCTCCAGAAGGTATGAGCAGATATAGGGCCCAATGCCGTAAATCTAAAAGGCTTCTTGCATAGGCTATAATGTGTCTAGTAAGCAGGACCTCTCCCCAGTAGGTTATGTATATAATGAAATTAGACAAAGCTTCTGGAAAATAAACAGACTGTAATTCTTGAGGGTGGACAGAAACTATGATGCACACACAAAGTGAGTCAGTAAGAAAAGCACTTTCTCAGTCCAGAGTGGCCATTAAATTGACTTACAATGGAAGGACACCAGGAATAATGGTAGATCCTGCAAGAGTGGGAACAATCCACAACAACAGTCATTAAATCGGTTACTTCCTTCAACGGAATGGAGTCTGCTACCATTTATACTCCAAGTGTCATATAACAGAAGTTTTACTTAAAAATAAATAAATAAATAAATAAATTATATACATACAGTTAAATGTTATATTTTGCTCATTGAATGTGATCACTGCTTTTCCAGGTTGTGTAACTGACTTATTAATTTAAAACTTAAAGAGGATCTGGTGGATCCAATTTGTCAAATCTGATAGTATGCGTGTTGGATGCTGTGGTTGTGATTTCAGACCTTGTCTTTTCAGCCAGTCCTGCTTTTAGGCAAACAAGCTGACCCCGATGATCTCAACCAGCCCACAACTCAAGCCAAGGTTTTGTCCTCTTCAGTGGAAAATAACTAAAACCTGGTCCAATGAAGCAGCAGCCTTCTGTACTTGTAACTAGGGGGCCAATTTTACACCATAAATACGGAATTTCTATCACATCAGCATAAATCAGGAACTAAATAAAGATTAGTGATAAAACCGGACGTTAATTTTCATCTTTGTGCAATTTTTTATTCCAAGGTTATTCATCCTTCATGTGACATCCGCAAGGCATGGGACTGTCTAAGATTGCAGGTTCACTCTTTCTAAAACGGTTAAATCACAATTCCTAGTATCTTTAACAAAATAATGAGCTAGAAAGCTTCTTCACTGTAAATAGCTAGTCAGATAATATACAATTGTACATATAACCCACAATTAATATGTGTGAGGAATATTTTTGAAAGCCCCAGGGCCTACTAAATAAATGAATATATAACAATATATATATATACATTTTTTTTTAAAAGAGCACACAAGTAAATTTTTAATGTACCCTATAGATATTGACTAAAAATAATTGAAAATTGTGGCCCGGTTTATGCCAATCCAAATGTATTTTTCTATTATAAAAAAAAAATGCATGCACACACTTTCACATGCATGATGACTGACTATCCATCTCTGTCTTGCCACAAATGTTTACTTACTTTCACTCCAGAGAGTACTCCTGGTTTCACCCGAAGTGCTCAGCGCTAACGCTGTAATTACAGACAGACACGACAATACGAACACAGGGAGTGGGGCCCAAACCTTTGGTCACTTTCTTCCTGTGCCATTCTCTCTTTTTTTGCTTAGTTTCCAGTGTGACAAACAGCAGGCCAAGCATATAACAATTGTTGTGGTAAGCCAGCAAGCACATGCTGGCTGACACCCATCAATTGAAATGGAAAAGAAGGAATGATGGCTGAGAGCCGGTGCTAATCGGTAACAGGCTGCCTAAACCATCCTTGATTCAGCTCCAAATTAAAGCACAGGCAGTTGACTGCTATGCTGGGTGACAGATCTGGCCATTGCATCTCAACGTGAAAATTAGTAGTACTGCCCATAAAATTCCAAACATTATATCCTCTGTATCTCTATAGTCTCTTTAGATAAGCAACTTTAAAGGGAGAGAAAAAAACAAAAACAGACCAAGTAAACTGTTTTGTGTTGACTTACAAACACGCTGTATGACTGTTTCTAATCATTATTTCTCCATTCATTGCCAGGGCAGCTCCGTTTCAGGACACAGAGACAGATAGAGAGACAGGGGGAGGGGGGGGGGGAGAGAGAGAGAGAGAGAGAGAGAGAGAGAGAGAGAGAGAGAGAGAGAGAGAGAGAGAGAGAGAGAGAGAGAGAGAGAGACGCTATTGCACACACGTGTATGTAAAGTGTTAATTCAATGTATTGGTACAAGAAATAGATTACTGATTTTATTGATATAAAGTAAATTATAAATAGTTATTTAGCAGCAGTATATTACAAGTGACCAACGACCCACCCTGCACTGACGCCATCGCTAAAGCAGGGCCACGAAATACATTCATTCATTCATTTGACTGTGGCAGGTCATAGTTGAGGATCAAGAAAATTGGACAGTACCTGTATATGCAAAATGAAAATGTACTTTATGTTGTGACTCAGTTGTCTACACAGGAAGCATTTGGCATTTTCATGGACAATGGACTAAAATGTGATATACCAGGAAAGAATGGCTACACTGTGTGAACCACAACTAATTGGATGGAATTAGGTAAATAATTAGCAATTTGAAGATATTAAACTTGAGACGGTACAGTACTGTTTACCCCCAACCGCTGAAAGATTTTGTTCACTTCACGTGTCTTAAAATAAGAAGGGTCGCTGACACACTTATCTGTGGCCATCCTTGATCTTTGTACTTGATGGTATGCTACAATTTACTTACTAATTCACAATTTACTACTCTCTGGGCGCTTAAACAGTCACCTACACTAACAGGCTGTGCTTACTGTGATGGTTCAAATGCAGAGGTCAAATTTCATGTACTGTACATAACAAAACAAAATGTGATTCTTCTTCTGCTGTCCTTTTTCATGACGTGGGATTTACTTAAAACAATGCCGCAAACGGCAAAAAAAAAAAAATCCAAAACCTTAATTAATAAACCGGAAGCTGAAGATTGAACGATACCTTGCAAACAGTTTCAGTATCCCATGGCAGGATAGTGCGAAGGTCAATAACCTCACAGGACACGCCCAGTTTCTCCTGAGCCATCTGGGCCACTTCCTTCATGACATGTACCTGATGGAAGAAAACAAAAAGTCCACATGATCATGATAATTCATTCTTCGTCATTCAATTATCATTATCTGTTATTGTATCAAAAGATTACAGGTACCTTGCAAGTACAAAGCATTTTAATGTGCTTTTATATTATTAACTGTGGTAAAGACAGAGCATAAACAAATACTTGTATCTGTTCTTCTGGATCTCAATTTCCTCTCCTGTAATTTTCTTTGTCACTTAACTTAGATGGCCAGGCAGATGAGCAGTGGTGAGGTAGGAAAACAAAGAAAGGAGGGCCACTGTTTCCACTACTTTACTGGATCATCTCTCTTGCCAAGTCATCCTTCTAAAATAACACTGGCTATGATAGAGACGCTTTCTTTCAGTGTCCCCTGAACCCCCTCTTGAGTTGCAGGTACATTGAGACCCAGATAAGCCAGATAAAGTGGCTAGGAACAATCAAACTGGATCTAACTCCTGGCGAGTTACAGGCTCTGTGATACCAAGCCGTAGAAATCAAAGCTCACTGATGAAAAAGCTATCACCAATTGAAAATGTGCTGCAGACATGTGCCGTTAATAAGCCGAAAGACAAGCACAGGCTTGGTTCTGAGATGGTTTTGCAGATATAGTCTAAGCATCCCAGCTGAGAGACCCTGCAGTGGCACAGGAGGCGAGTAATGGACTTAAAATTAATCCACTGGCTTTGAACATTACATATTGTTGATGCAACTCCCTTTTCCCTGTGTCCAGGGTTCCAAAGATAGACGATAACTAAACTATTCAGCACACCCACTGAGATGTTGTCAATGATGTGCAGGATCACCTACCTGCGTCCCCCAGGCAATCAATGTGACATCACTTCCTTCCTCCACAACCTCAGCCTGTGAGAGTGGAATAGTGTAGGCTTCTGTGGGAACCTGCTCCACTGCAAACACACAAATACCCCACATTGGAGCGTCAACAACTGACATTCAACAACAGCGATCTATTTTTGATGACTGGCACAATTTCAATCTGCATTTCAATCATGCTATTTTGTCCAACAGCATGGTGTATGAGAACAGTTTCAGGACAAGTGTCACAAAATATATTCCAAATCCAAACTACGAGTGTTCCTCTTCAGTGTTCCTCTAGACGTTCAACCAGCACGTCTACAAAGAGATCGTGTGGCATTTGCCTCTTTCAGTGTAGAAGAAGAGGCAAGAGTTGTGGCAGGACAACTCTGCTCTTTGCCTGCTCACAGTGCACTAAGCTTCTGGCTCTTCCTGTCTGAGAAGAACATCTCCATGTTGGAGCAAGTTCCTTAATCACATCAAAGGGGAAAACATATACTGTAGTTTGGAGTTGAAATTTAGATTCTGACATCGATCCTGGAACATTTCTGACACACCTCGTAATAAATCAGCAAAGTATATTGCATAAAGATGAGGCCATGACAGTACTTACTATTATCAGTCAATCCATTCTGCCATTTAATATATAACTTATCCTACTCGTATTTTTACAGGGACACTAAATATCAAACCTTTAGTGTTCCACCTTTCAGCACGGGGGGTACATTATGACCAAGTTAAAGGCACTGCTGTGCAATTGTCACCTCCCTGTTTGGCAACGGAATTTGGAAGAAAATAATCATAAAAGTTCTCCCACTCCTGTTACACTACTGTATTTATGTAGCTGATGACACTGTCACCATACCCAACAGCACACAAAGCTAATCAGGATTTTCCTTTACATATTGTGAAATGAAATGTACAGTATTGCTTGCCGTAAACCTTTGGCCATTTCATCTAATATACTTGTGTCTGTGGAGACACTATAGTACTCAGAGAGAACCCTTACATGCATAAGAAGAATGTTCAAATTTAACATAGAAAGGCCCAACACAGGACCCAGAATTGGATCCCAAACCTTCCTGCTGTAAGCCAGCAGTTCTGACACTTTTCATTATTCTTATTATATAGTGTATTCTTCTTAGTTCAGTTTTTTAAAATAAAAATCAATTCAAGTCATCTTTATCCAAAAACTTACAGACTCAATACTTACAAGGATTAATACAGAACACATTAAGTACCCTGTGGTTATCAAGATACTAACATTTCAAACTGACTAACTTTAATAGAAGAGTACAACCACTAATGGAATGACAAACCCATCAAACACACATTCCTCCACTAGTACATTTTGTCTGGCTGATTTCAAAGGCTAACGCACGATTTTTCCAGAATGTCATTGCTTAGAAGAGACCACATGTACTTCTATCAGCACAACATAATGTTTGAGTAATAATATTTGCCAGCTACATGTTGATTAATGTTGCAGAAAAAACTGGGTTTGGATACCGAGGGGAGGACTCATATTCGTGTTGCTTTAAACCCAATAGAGAGCAACTCAGCACTGTGACTGTACACTAAAAAGCACTGAAAAACAACTCTCTCACGCTACACAAATTTGGAGTACGGTAATTTCCGGACTAAAAGGCACGCCTGACTATAAGTCGCGCCAGCCAAATTTGGAGAATACACCAGATTGGTCCATGTATAAGCCACACCCGACTGTAAGCCGCAGGTGTTTTAATGTCACCGCACCGGTGTATAAGGGTTTGTGAGGTGCACAAATAATACAGCGCACGTCCTGCAGTCACAATAGTAGTACACTATAACAACAGAACAAAACTTACAGCGCTTGAAGAGGCAATAACGTCAAATGGCTAATTGAAATCCGTTTTTAAAAGTGGTTGCCAGTAACACGGCAGTAAAGGTGCATTAATAACACAACTGTACAAACATACATTACTGTAACAAAGTCCTCTTCCTCAGTGTCGAAACCGAAGAGCCCCAGAATGGCCCTCGTCAGTCACTCTCTCTCCTTTGTTGTTGCTCTCAAAACCAAAAAACTCCTCTTCCTCTTTGTCAGTGTCAGAATCAAACAGGTTGAATGCCTTCAACATATTATGCACTTCTGTTTCCATAATGAGCGCAAAAACTGTCTCGCTCTCGTTCTGTCTCTCCTACTGCATTTGGGCTCACTTGGTTTGGTTTGCTCTGCCTGGCGCTCTTGCGCTTCTTTTACAGTGCACCCCCTCGTGACCAGGTGGATAAGCCGCACAGTTGTATTAGCCGCAGGGTCGAATGCAAGTGAAAAAAGTAGCGGCTAATAGTCGGGAAATTACGGTAAATAGAGTTTTCCAAAATCTCCAAATATCTGAAATATTTATGTATTAATTTGTACTTATCTTTGTGTTAATTTTAAACAAAAACAGAAGGTACAGAAGTTATTTGGGTCAGCAGCATCTCTTGTAAAGTTAATTGAAAATTTAAAAAATTCGTTCTCTGAAGTTAACAGTTTCAAATTGATCTAGCTGTATGATTCTTCAAAAAGGCCAATGTCGATATTCGGAAAATGCTGAATATCGGTGCCGAATATCAGCCCAGCCGCTAATCTTCTATCCCTAGCCCCAATGTTCAAAACGTCATCATATGGAACTGCAGCATCTCATGTGAGCTGTCATACACTTGAAAAGCTTTAAATTAAGTCAACAGCAAAAGATTAACTCTGAGTGTGTTCTGCTTTTGACCTTTTTTTGCATTATGTTCTTCCCCAAAACAAGATAATGGAAAGAGAACAAGAAAATCCAAGTGCTGTTGTCCAGCGTTACATAGTGTTCAGTTCCATGACAGCCAGAGATGACTGATTGTATAGTGAATATACCCTATGACTGACTGGTAACCTAGTGAAGGTATAACCTGTCACATCCTCTTTTTTTTTCTCCTTTTCTTTTT
Organism: Leptonotus elevatus; assembly: GCF_054856555.1. Lineage (NCBI taxonomy): Eukaryota > Metazoa > Chordata > Actinopteri > Syngnathiformes > Syngnathidae > Leptonotus > Leptonotus elevatus. The sequence continues at coordinate 6,861,588 of NC_141244.1, read as the reverse complement.
AGAACATGGATGGATGCGTGGATCTAAAAAGTATGATTATATTATTACCCACCTATTTTTAAAGCATGAATTACTGCTGTTTAACAAATTAGTTACGGTAAATAAACTTGCCATGCAATTTACATTTACAAATAATCCAATTTACCTGCTGCTCTGTAAAGGATCTTGGGTTCAAAGAAAATGCAGGGATTGTTATCAGCGATGCAGGACAGAAGCAGTCCCTTGGCCTGCACTGGACTACGAGGTACTACGACCTGTGCACAAAGATTACATTGGGTTAAATCCATTTCAAATACTAATAGTAATATTAAGAGTATGTCTAAAAGTGTGATTCTCTTATCCTGAAATTATATCCACGTTTCACATTTACAAACATTGATAATATAGTGCAAAGTGGATTATCTACACCCCCTTTACCACTACCCGCCTTCTCTTAAATATAATCAACTTGCATAGGAAGCAAAAGTACTGAAACTTTTAATTTTAATTAAGGCCTTATTGCCCAGTGGTCAACTTGTAGTTAGTTGGTCAAATCCAGCAATCCATCTTTTTTAGTAGATATTTGAATCACATTCATACTGTGTTGCAACCATATCCTATATTTGTCTTCCTGTTGATGTTTGCGCAAAAGCTGGATCAGAGATGACAATGTGATTTGTTTGACATAATCAGCGATTTTTATGACTCCTCGTTAAAAAAAAAAAGTTACTAGTGAGTTTAATTCCTGAAAAGACATGAGTGGAAGGATTTTCACGTTGTGTTTCGTATGACAAGAAAGGTCAATCGCGTTGAACATTGCCAATGACATGCCCATTTATACGTTACAAAAGCAAAAATGTATTGACAAATACCTAAATTTATCACCGAAAGTATGTGTTTCTAAGCTGGAAATATTTTGTTGAGGTCGCCTTACTTCGACTGAAACAAAGCAAATATTGGAAGAGGGGAAGAACAAAAACAAAACTTGTTTTAAATTTTGTTGACATTATGTCTAGGGATGCTCTGAGCCGATTGCTTGTATCGGGTATCGGTGAAAAAGGTCTCGATCCACAGACGATCCTATTTGCACTGACAAATCCATTATAAACAGGTTTTGTTCCTGATTATTTTTATATTTTGTGTTACTAAGCTAGAGGAGCTGTTGGTTAATTTACAACTGTTCTGCTGTTGCTCAGTTATCTAATAAACAATTCATAAGATTTATACATCCCCCCTGCTTACAAAGTTGGAGTGGATCTGTATATGGTATCAGCAGATACTAAACCTAAGGTATCGGTAGTGAAAAAGGTAGATTCGGAATATCCCGACTACCAGCTTTAGATGTGATTAAAGAAAGCTTGATTTGACAACTCAACTGTTGTTTTCGGTCTACCAGTCTCATTTCATTGTGATTTTCTAATTTCAAATTTTTTAAGTGTTATGGTACATTATATAATCAATCTCAGCATCTTCTTAAATATTTGAGAACAAGATCAAACCAATTTTCTTTATAACATTAGCATACTTATGCTGACATGACATCACACTCCAGAGTGCTGGTATTAACACAGAGAATGGAGTGGAAGGAAAGTGCAAGAAAGAATCTCTTTGGCTTATTTATGTAAGGCCAATAATGACAGACTAGTAAGTGGCTTTGCTTTCACTGCGGTTTCCATCATTAGTGTGTTGCAAAAGCTTGTATAAAAACAGATACTTCCATTGCATATGTAATGGATAATACTGTATAAACTTTATACATGGCCACTTTTCGCTTTCTCTGTCTGCTGTTTGTTGTATCGCAGTGTTTCCTCTACATTTATTCAGGAGCGGCGGGCCACCACTCCTAAATCCTTTGAATTTCTAATGAAAGCAATTGGAGGGGAGGGGAGTGGAGTATGCAGCGTGACACCAGATGGATAGTAAAAAAGACGGCGAGACATTATCGGGAATTTCGTCAATGGCTGGTCCGTTTTTTGTTAGCACATAACTATCCCCCATCGACGAATAATGTCCGCCGCTCCCTGCCACTCCGGGGACAATGTGAAAAAAAAGCTAATTTTTCACAACCCAAAGTTGGCAAGTATGGCCTACCCCCTCCCCACTAGCATGGCAAGCCACATTCACATTCTTTAACGAAATAAAGTGGGTTTGGTCACTCGGCAATTGAAAGCGATTTAAGTTCGGCTCAAAACGAATCATGCAATCAAATTTGCTTATTTGCGGAGACATACTCCTCGTGAGCAACGTCACTTTTTGGCGCCGGAGTTCTATCATCACATGAATCATCAAGTTTTTACCGCAACAGCGACTTACTGGTAAGTCATTCACTACTGTCTCGCTTCGAGTAGCCACGCTTTTTGCTGATTGGATCTTTTGACTGTGTCTTGGTAAGGTTTGCCCCGCCAAGGCAAAGGCATTTTGGCTGTGTGTGTATGTATGTGTGTGTGTGTGTGTGTGTCCTCAATCATTTCTGTTTTTCACTTAGGTATTTGAATTACTCAAGTACTAATTTCAGCCCTAATCATCTCTCAATGCAGAATTAAACGGGTTTCGCAAACTAATAAATGGTAAATTGGAAGCATTTAAGAAAGCACACCAAAATCAAACATCCAATTATCCATTCATCCTATATGTTTCTCGCAAATGTAAAACTGACAAAACAACAACCATACGGCAATATGGAAACACATATAATTAAGAAACTGTCGGGTGCTGTAAACCTCACCTTAATGCCAGGGCAGTGGGCAAAGAAAGCCTCTGGGCTTTGGGAATGGTAGAGGGAACCATGGCCGACACATCCCCAGGGAGCCCGAATGGTGAGTTTGCCACAATCAAACAAGTTGCCAGAGCGGTAGCGGTACTTAGCAGCTTCATTGACAATCTACAACAAAAGCAGTATGTTACGTTGCGCCAAAAAATATAAAGTGACAGATTTAATCCAACGACTGGCACAGTTTTGTTGCTGTAGAAGGAAATTAGATTTTGTGTTAGTATCAACTGCAAATGTGCCCTTTGAAATTTCCTGGATTTCTGCATCAGTTGTAATATTTGTAAAAAGTTGAACTTCAATGTTTACATAGTTTTCAGATTGGATTCGGGTTCAAATTCCACGCCCTCTGTCTGCGTATTTGACACCATGTGCACATTCTGTACGTGAAGAAGCGAGTACGCATTTGAAAAAAAAAGGGTGTGTGCAGTTTTATTTTTTGTCAACAGCTGGCAGTAGCGATTCAAAATATAATTTTCTGCATTCAGTAGCTTTAAGTGAAGATCAGATCAAATTTTATTACCAGTTTCTGCAGAAATTGAGGAAATTCCAAAGGGTTCAAAACTCATACTCTTTCAACATACATAATTGGCCGCTGCCAGACTAATGATTTAGCAATGTGATTCATCGGGTATGGAAAGGTGATGGTCAATGGTATCTCATCTGCTCCCAAAGACGTATAAATATGTTCTATTTTAAATGTTTTAAGTGTCCCAAAGATGTATTTATACGTTGTTGTTTTTTAATGCTAGAGCATACAGAAGGCTTTGATGCAGCCTCTCAACTGCAAAGGTTGAAGTAGTTATTACACAAACGGCCAGCAGAGCATAGAAAATGAACTAGGACCTACCTCAATTACTCAGAATTCTAAATAGATTTGTGAATAATGATGAAACTTAACTATATTCTAATGCTAATTGCTGCAAAATGAAAACAGATAGAAATGTACTTTTTTTTCCTGATGAAAGAAGAGATTTTAATCTTTCTTTTGGGAGGTTTCGTGTTTTTATGGCAATAGAACTCAATATTCTGTGGGCCTTGCAAAATCAGTCAAAATCCAATACAAGAGCCAGGAGTGAAGGGGGTTGCTTCAGTGAAAATGGCTGGGAGTGAATGAGTTAAGTATTTTTTTTCTGACTGACTGATCGATTGATAAGGACTCTCCAATGCAAGCCAGCAAGACTGCCTTGTTCGTCGATCCGCTCACTCAACCATTGAAAGGCAGTTTGCAACAAGTCCAACAAGACACGCTTAGGACCGCCCCTGATTCCAACATTGGCCTCAAACATCATTGATGCATATTTTGTTGTATGCATCTTTGACAGAACAAGGACACATATTTATCTTAAGGAGGACACACACGCTGTGACACGAATGGCAACATATAAATGCCAATTCATCTCCCTAAGAAAACATGACATTTGAGGGCTGTTTATGAAACACCCTTTCACTATATTCAACATACAGTACTTAACAAAAGAATAGCATGTGAGCGAAGCAAAAATAGCACTAGGATTTGTGTTTGTGGAGCTGGTAATTATCTATCAACATCTACTATTAAAGTAAAAATTTATGAAAGTTAATACAGGTGGGATAAGGGAATTACAATTTACCTAAATAGGGACATTTCATGACAAATCACCCAGTGGGTTTAACCTAGCGGATTTAGATTTTAATGAAACTTGCTGTACTAAATTTCAATCGGAGCAGGTGTTTGGAAGCTACTGCCCACTGAATTTGAATATTTTTGGCAAAAAGGGGCATGTCCTCCTTCCTTTAAACCCTTACAGCTCAGGAACTACTTGGTCAATCTTTACAAAACAGATATTGTTGGGAAGGGAAATCAACAAGGATTCCAAATCAGAAACATAGATAAGTTTCAGTTTCTTTTTTTTTTCTTTGTATGCGTGTGTGTGTGTTGCAGCAATAAGGAGTCAAAGTACCCCGCACCCTCAGATACTCATTGAATAGTAAACGAATGTATGAATAATCATTGAAAGTTGAATATTCATGAAATATTTATTTAAGGTTGAAAATGACACGTCACAACTTTTTTTTTGAACTCACTCTCCTAACTTCTGTTTGTGATGTCCTGGCACTCACGCCCAAGGAGGCATGCTGAGCCCTGCCCACATGCTGGCTGTCAAGTCACATTTTTATAAAAATAAATAAATAAACCTTCGACCATCATCTCAACTTTGGCACACACAAACACCTCTGCAAAATGTCATTCTACCATTTCAGAAACATTGCAAAACGTCACCCTACACTATCCTGGGAAATGTAGAGAAGCTTGTCCATTACTTTGTGTCCTACTGCGGTTTTAAACAAGACCTTATTAAGACTTTTCTTTTTACAAAAGCCTTTTGCTCTGCCCTCTTTTTGTGTTATTTTTTAAACATCTTTTACCAAGAAAAAGCAGTTTGAAATTGCTGGAATATAAAGTGCATTACAAATAAAATCCTTTATTAAAACAAATCAGGAAAACTAAATTGGTGAAAAACTGTATAAAAATATATCTCTACGGTAGAGAGAATGTATTTAGAACTATACAGTATCTCTGAATTCTCTTAACAGGTTCTTTAAATGAATTGTGAGGCTACTGAGACATCCTAAAAATGGATAATTTGCTTCATTATTTATTATTATTACCTGGTCAAATGCAGGATAGATGTAGTCTGCAAACTGGATCTCTGCAATAGCTGTGGCTCCTGCAACAGCTACACCAATACCAAATCCCACAATCCCCTGCTCACAAAGTGGAGTGTTGAAGACTCGATCCTTACCTGGGGTGACATTAAGAGAAATATAAATTAACTACCTGCAAAAATCTAGAATATAGGCTAATTGAGGCAACAATACAGTAGATGCAGCATTTTCCAAGTTGGCTGTATAAGAAGTACAACACTCAAACTTGGCTATTCAAGCCATGCCGGACTAAGCAGAGGTTTTCCCTTCCTTTCCTGTCACCCACTTACCTGCCTACGGTTATTTCTACGTGAAAGTAATGTATTATATTAAAAAATCCATCCATCAATCAATTTTCTGCCGTTTACCCTCAGAAGGGTCATTGATGTGCTGGATGGTGTGCCAATTCAAGCTGACTTTAGGTGAGATGCGTGACACTGCACCCTCTGGACTGGTCAACCTAGCACACGGCACTTACAGTATATTACATATAGTAGAATATGAACAGCAAATCATGCTCACATTTACTTACAAATCAATTCCCTCTGGCTGCGGTAGGGAAGCCTGTCATTTGCTTGAATGGCTAATCCTTTCCCAGCCACGAGCAACGTACTTGTCACTTATCAACATAACATAAAGATAGCGCTAGCTCTGGTGGCCCAAATGGCAGCAATGATTGGTTTGCTCACAATATCGCAGCTATGACTGTGTGAGTAGAGGCAAGGTGGCCCATTCAGCTATTTGTGTCCACTTGTTGGACTCCCTAAGCCTGCTTATGAGTGACAAAACGACAAAAGCATCACTTGCAGGCCGGATTTGGCCCATGGGGCTGCTAATTGGGGATGGCTGATGTACGTTATATTACAAATATGTTTGTTTATATATATATTATATAAATAGAAGTTAGTAACTATAAATTCAATCGTCACCTGAATTACATTTCATTTGACTATGCTGCATACACACTGGCAACATTTGATCAATACAGTACACATTTTTGGATGACAGCAATACACTCCCAAAATGTAATGCAGCCTTTTTGGTTGTAGCAAACATATTCAGTGATCCAGAGTATAAAAAAAATAAAAAACTGATGAAAAAAACAGATCCTATTTTTGCTAGCAATTCCATTTTCCCTTTCCCCACCCTGTAATCTAACATGGAGTCAGAAGAATGTGTACACTAAATTTGGACTATGAATGTAATTTTTGCTTACTCTGTACTTTCTTTGTCTGTGGTGGCATAAAATATCCTCCTCATCAGTATTACTCATTAAATTAAATTTGCTAAGAGACCATCACAAATCTGAAATAAAAATTCAAACGATCCAAGGGTGAGCTCATTGGTCGTAGTACGAGAGTCAACCTCATGTGAAGGTGACTGGAATGCATGTGTGTTGTCAAGGTGACCAGAAACATTGTGGCCATACATTAAATACATATATAAATTAAAATTAAAATTAAAAAAAACATGCCATTTTAAAAAATGATATTTGACCTATGTTAGGCAAAATATTAATAATGGCAAATTGATTAAAGTTATGTTTTTTTTTCAACAGTAACAATTGGATATTTTAGTATTTCAACGTTGCCACGTTTGCACTTCAACACAATAATTGACTGATACTAATAAGACTTTTAGTCTTGATAACAAGTCTTAAGATGTGCAACATGTGTTTCCAATTCAAGAGAGAGCATAGTGAATGCATGGTTAGTCTGGCCTGTTGCCTGGCAGCAAAAAGACTCCTAGTTCAAGGCATAGTGTGGAGTAAAAGCATGCATGTGCTCAGCCAAGTTCTCTCCAGGTGCTCTGGCTTCTTCCTACAGTCCAAAACATTATGTATGGTTAATTGAATGCTCTGTATGTGCGGATTTGATCACCCATGTGATAGACCGGTGATCAGTTTACAGTCAATCTTGCCTCTCACCCTACGTTTGCTGCTTTTGGCCAATATGTAATAACTCTTCTGGTTAAGCAATTTGTTGATTTAGATGTACCTGCATGCTTGGGGTCATTGTCATGCTGAAAGGTGAAATTCCTATTCAGTTTCAGCTGTCTAGCAGACATCTAGAGGATTTGGGCCAAAATTGACTAATACTTGGAACTTGTCAGAAGAAGTCCCTTCAACTTGAATGAACCCTTTATTTCAGGGAGAAAGCCAATTTTGGGGGTGCTATTCTTTTCGTGCAAAGAAAAATATGAAAACAGCTTTATTAATTTAACCAGACAAAGTCAAAGGAATCATTCCATATCCTTAAGTATCATTTTCCTTAAGTAAAGTCAATTGCAAGTTCGATTCTGCAAGATATTGTCTGCTATAATGGTACATGTTGACTTGGGATGGTAAAAAACAATCAGCCACATCATGTTTAAATCTTTTTGACATGGGCTTTTTATGTATGTAGGAAGGTGCGTAATTGATTCAGTATGTCTCTGTCATCCATGTAATCAGTCAGCAAAGTTTCATTCGAAGGTACGGTGGTTGAGATGAGTTAAATTCATTCCTTGACCACACTCGTAACTCAAAAAATATCTGAAATCATTTTTCCCACTGAAATCATGGAAATGCCATTATCGTAGTCCATCCAGAAAAATATATTTGTATTTTATTTTATAATTTTTTAAATTAGGAAATCTATAGTACTGTATAATATTTTATAAAACATTTTTTAAAATGCCATTATTACATTGCATTAAAAAAAGAAAGTAACAGTTTGTGTTGCTTTCTGCAGTGATGCACATTGTGCTGCTCATTCTGGTGACTTTGCTTTGGCCACCTGAGGCATTATAAGACAGACCTAAGGATATACTGTACTGGAGAATCCACTCCTCTCTTGGCTTCTCAGTACAGCAGTAATAATCATTCTTTGCAGAGGATAAAGAACATATGCTTGTGAATATTGTTATATTGTCAATGTCTGCATGTGTAACCTGCTGCACTGTGTATGTTCAGACATGCGTTGCTTAAAGAGCACCACCACCACCACATAGATGATAGCACGTGTGCCTCTGGTGTTTCCCCTTTGTATAAGAGTAGAGGCTTTGAATGGTTGTTTTCAACAAACAAACTACGTTTAGATAGGAACCTTCAGCTGAAAGTGGCATTATAGAGCTTGAAGACTAGTTTTTGCAGAATATTTACTAATGATACCATACATCATTGCAAGTTTGTGATCGCAAAACAACCATCAATCAACAACTCGAATCTCGAAAAACTTGGATCACTCGAATCTCAAGGCACTCTTGGTTGCAATTCAAGAAGTAGATTTGATTGCAAACTAATGTCAAATGGCTTTTACAGAAGTCAAAAATTCAAATTCATTCATTGGTCACCCCAGTCACTACTAACACAGTTTTCTATGAATTATAGAAACAACACATAGTATGCAGTAGAAGTAGAATAATTACAATATTATATTAAATTTTTTTGTGGGGAGGAAAGCCAAGATGAAAATATCACAAAAGCCATTCATATAGTGCTCGCCCTGCATTAACCTCTTTTCTGCATAGTTGCTGCAGGTGGTAAAGGTGTGCTTCTTCCCTTTCAGTAGTGAGAGGGATAAAAACAGCTTTGCACTCATCACTGTACACAAAGATGAGATGGAAAATAATGATCCCTCTCCAAAAGGTCAACATTTCTGACGTCAATGAAAACAAAGGCAAAGCCAGCTACTGTGCGATTGATTCGAGACTCCACATTATCTAAAAAACAAAAACAAAACATAAAACCAAAGCAAATTGACCAAAATCATCTTGTAAGTGGTGGAAGACAGTAGCCTATGATTTCAGACTATTCTTCTATGCATGTCATCGCATAAGAGAATAGTATAAATTAGCACAAGTGTTGCTATTTGGAGAAAAAATTTGGGGTTTGATGTAAAATAGCAAACAAGCCAACATTTTAAGCTAAATATAAAAACAAATGAAAAACTCATGAGTCAGAGTGGTGATTTTACTGTACACTGTTGTGCATGTTACCCCCTTTTTTTTATGCTACTGCCATGTGACAAATTCTGCTTGTCCAGTCAAGAGCTGAAAGGGATCCACCACACTTTAATAGGTTCCTTGTTAGAATAACAATACAAGAAGGATCACATTTAACTGCATTTTACGATCGGTATTGTTAAACTAATGCCGTATTTGAAAGTGCAAATTCCCAAAACACCTGTTTTAGTGGTACACGCACAATTTAGATGCCGCAAAGGACTGGACATTTGAGCTGAGCTGAATTGACTCCAGTCAAAAATAGACAAATGATGCATTCGCCTTTATCATATCAAGTCTACAGGGGCTGCACAAATTGTTGATAGACAGACCTCAAGTCTGTTTCAATAGTTGCTGTAGAAACGTGCAATGTAACAGTGTAGTGACAACTCCAGTCACAGTATTGCAATTGCTTCTTCTTCTCTGCTTATCTGTCCTGTCCCTTAAACACCTTCAAATGCGCACACACAGACAAATACTGTACACCAGAACTGGATAATTCACACATTGGTATTCATTTTTTGCTTCCTGGCAATACTTGCACCCTTTGCCTCATTGTCATTATTCTGCAGGTCTTATTGTCTACGATACCATATGTCAGAATACAAAAATAAATAATTTTAACTGCCTAGTGCAGTCACAATAACTTGCTCCCATTTGAGTTTGAAAGTCATAATTGATATGAAACTGGCATTGCTAGCATTAACTACCTACAGTACTTCTTTGACATATCAGTTACAAGCAGTACAAGTAAAAAATAAAATAAAATAAAAAATTTATAAAAACATCCCCAGGATATATAAACACTGATTTTGTAATGAATAACAGCAGTAATTTCAACACCACCTAGAAAAGGTTATCAGGTAAATACGGTAGGCTGTACCCAAACCAATAATTACATTTGTATTGTTTCCTGGGCTACAATGAATACATATGTGCAAAAGGGTCCTTTTGGTCCTCTAGGTGAACAGTGAACTCTTATTGGAACAGCAAAAAGTGAGGTTGTTTAGGTCCTAAATACTCTGCTGCCACCTTGTGGTAAAGGCAGAGAAAAAGCTGCTGACAACAAGGGGCTTGATTTTAGCTCTGGGTGGTGAGGTGGTGCCGTCGCTTATGGAGGACCAAAACTGCCAAAATTCAAAATAAATAATTGACTAAAGGTGAAAATAAAAACAGATGTAAAAAATATATTTCGAAAATGGAATCCAAAAGTTTGTGTATGTGTGCGTGTGGGCGGATGTGTGTGTGGAAGATTATTATTATTATTTTTTTAATGGTATTGAGCAGGTTTCAACTTGCCATATTTGTCTCTCAGGCCCACTGTGCATCGAAACACTCCACCGAAGGCCACATCTTCCCCAAAGATGACTGCGAAGAAGCACAACACAGTTATATTTCCTGAGCATGAGGGGAAAAAACAGTGAACAGTCTTCTAAAAATCAAAAACAGGCTTGGGTCTGATTACATTGACAAAGAGAGAAATGGGACGGGATTCAAAGAATAAAGTAGCTGAAAACAACAACAACAACAAAACTTAACTTTAATGATGAAGGCATAATAAGTTGCTTTTGGAATTAAGTGTCACAAAAAAGCAAACAGAAAAAGTAAAACAAGCATTTTCTCAATCTGTAGAATTCAACTTTTGTTCCACTGCACATCTTTCTTCAACTAGTATTTATTAAACAATTTAGTCGCTGAAATTTGATGACTGTTATGAATCACAAGGTGTTGAGATTGCAGTTCTTTTAGAAATTGTGTGTACAGTGTTTACTGAGAAATGATCCACACACCTTCTATACTCTTTGGTTAATATACCACAATATGTAGACCACATCTGACAAGCTACGTCATTATTTGGAATTTCACTACAAGTGTCTGATAAGTTCCTGCAACAAAAAATGTTGCTATGGATATTAAACTTTATAGTCTCAGTTTCACATCTTTTTTTAATGTAGCAGTAGAATATGTAATAATCTTTTGCTTAGAAGTTTATGAAGTAAACAGAAGCAATTGGTTGACTTCTTGTATTACATGTTAAAAATATGATGATACAATGTATGAAAACTAATGAATAAAATATGTTGTTTTAGCAAGATACCTGCTGTGGGGTCACTGGAAAGAGTGTTGTCCAAGGCACTTGTAACTGACTGGAACAAATTCATCTTTTGGGTTGGCCCTATAAGGAGGTACAAATACAAATAAAACAAGACAAAATTCAGAGTACCGGCAATACAGTATATAAGCATAAGCAGTACATAAGCAATATGTTAATGTCCTAATTAGGCATGGGCGAGTATCGATACCAGATATCGATACTGGTATCGGCCCCCACTCTTGTGGCCGTTTTTCGATCAGGAACTAAAGGCAGAAATGGTTATTTTGCATTTATTGAGCGCCACAGGGGGCTCCGGTAAGAGAGCACATAAGTCTTCAGTTGTACTCAACAATTTAATTAGCTCTCGAGTGCAGACAGATCTTTGTATATTATATAGTATATCGTCAATGACTACTGCACTGCTATGAGATGAAAGATGGACGGAGAACATGAACCAGGAAACGGAAATACAGAACAGACTTCCAAATTAAAAGCACAGATTTCAAAACAATATATAATTAAACATCACACACTAAACAGCTTGAGGAATTCTTAACATGGTAGATTTTACTAAATTACTTGAAGCACTATTGTATTGAATTTAATTCTTTGCACTTCACTCTATTCCTTAAAAAGAAGTTGTACAACCACATATTTTGATTGGGACTTTTTTTCCTGGCCACTGGATTATTTGTTTCATTTTATTTATCTATTTTTTTTATTTCATTTTATTGTGTGCTCTATGCAAAATGAAAAATTAGAATTGCTCATTTGCTCCTCAAAACTTAAATACATTCTATTTTAATTTTTTAAGTGACCCAAATACGTATTTATACGTTTTTAATGTGTGTGGTTTTTTTTATGCTAGAGCATACAGAAAGAAGGCTTTGATACAGCTTTTCAACTACAAAGAACGGTTGAAGAAATGGTAGTTATTACACAAATGGCCAGCAGGTGGCAGAAGAGCAAAAGAGATCAACCAGGGCCATGTTGAAAAAAAATCTTATTTACTCAGAGTTGTAAATACATTTGTGAATAATGATGAAACTTAGCTATATTCTAATGCTAATTGCTGCAAAACGGAAACAGATAGAAATATACGTTTTTTTTCTTAATGAAAGAAGAGACTAATCTTTCTTTTGGTAGGTGAAGGGGATTGCTTTAGTGGCTGGGAGTGAATGATTTAATTTGAAGCCATTTTAAGGAAATGTGCTATAATTGGGATATATAGGTCTTTAAAAAAATGTTTTATAAATTCTGTCATTGCTTTTTGCGAAATTTTATGTATCATAATTACTAATGGTATCGGCACTTGGTATCTGTAACGGTGAGTACTAAAGATTTGAGTATCAGTATCGGTCTAAAAAAAAGTGGTATCGAACATCCCTTGTCCTAATCAATTAAGTACTGTACTAGTAAAAATGGGAACACTTAAACAACACATGCCAGATATATGACATATTCCTGTTGAAAACTGTCTATGAACTGCCCAACATGCACAGCACTTCATGGGTCCAATGGCCACTGTGCCCCTAGCACATGCAGCGTGGCAGATCGGGTTGAATAGAAAAATATTTTTACTCATGTGTTTTTTTGCCTGAGTCCGACCGGAGACAGTCAGCACATTGGCATCTTAACATGGCTAAAAGCTTTAAAAGGAAAAAAAATTGTATAGACCTTTTAAGAATTTTGTACTTTTGTTTTCATTTGCATACTGTATTTGTTATTCAGGCGGTTTAGTTCCCATGACTTCACTGACTTGTGTACAGGCGGTGGCGTCACAGTGGCAGGAAGAAGAGGTTGCAACTCATTCGGCAACGAGTACCAGATTATACACTAAAATGTGTTCGGCTCTATGTGTCAATGACAACGTGTGTGTTATGACACACAGATGTATACCTAAAGGCCCTGTTAAGTCCATTGATAGATTTGTTACTAATTGCATTAGGCGTGTTTGCAATTTTTCAGAAATTATCTTCTAAGACTGAGAATTGGGTAGAAGTGCTCAAAGGTGGGGACATAGCATTAGACTGTGTTTCACCATTTCAGTTTTTTTTTTGGGGGGGGGGGGGGGCATGAGCATGACTAACACCAATGGTGCATTTTAGCGCCCATTCTTTCTCTCAGAAAAATCATGCAAACAACTCAATACAATTTTCCTTTTTCCTTATGATTGTATTAATAAGTAAATATTTTGTTGAACCCCTCATGATGCATGCTTTGGATTCAGTACAGGCGGTGTGTCTAGTTTACTTCAACTATGTATTTTCATTTATATATATATATTTTTTTTTTTAATTTACTTTAGTTTTTGAATGTGTTGCTTTGGTGGTGAATAATGCATTTTGATTTGAAAATTATATTGCAATTGCATGTGGCCTGCAATCCTCAATAAATTGACTTTTGATTCAATGAAAAAACTTGTGGCCCTTTAAGATTTGTATAGTAATTGAGTTCTCCAGGATCGTGTGCGTCCATTTTTTGAGCAGTTGTGCAGACAACAGTTACAATAGATGCAGTAAGCTACAGTAGTTACTACACTACAGTACAGTGATTGACACGTCACGTGACCACACCCCTCGAAAATGGTTTTGAATTTGGTTTGCAAGATTACACACGGGTGTGCCAGCACAGTCATGCATTACAACATATTTTCACTTAATTCACTTTCCTGGCTATTAGCACTGGCAGTAGCTCTAGAAATCTAAAGGAGGCAACTATCCTTATCATCACAAAATGAATGCTATCCGCATCTGATGCCAGTAGATCATAACAAAGCTGTAACAAAATAAAGTTTCTAAGTTTAAGTTAAGTGACGGCTTTGGTTTTTCTAAACGAAGTACCTTTTTACATTATTTACGCCACACTGCCAAATAATCAAATACAGGTAATGTGGATCCATTTATCGATCTTTCGTGCTACTGGCGCAAGAGGAAAAAGCTAGCAGAACAGCTAGCTACTTACCATACTGTGTCGGGACGAGGTCGGGCTGGAAGGTAAAGTGTGTTGCATGTCTACGCTGTGCTTTGATGTGGGGCTCGCAGCTTGGTGACAGTTTCAGCAACGTGGGTCCAAAGGGGCTCTGTGGTACGGTCGATATACCGGAGACAGAAAGTTTCGAGTGTACACCTCGTAGGAGAAGCCGTGCTGCAGCCGCCATTACTGTTGTGACCGTGGCTCAACGGAACAAAACTACGAAGATCGTCTATTAGAAAACAACTACATTCATAAATACTACACCTGCTTCATAGCTTATCTAATACGATAAACGGTCTGTAATATTTCATTTTGTTCATAACGTTTTGGCTTTCTACGCATGAACATTTCCATCCAATTATGTCAGTTTGGCCAATTAAATCACTATTGCAAGAGTGAACTATTTTAACGTGTCAAAGAATGAGCAGCTCTGTTAGATACAATGGTGTGATTGGTCGAAGAGGGGGCGTGTACGCAAAGATTTGATGCATTCGAGGAAGGTCGGAAGTCGGACTAATGCTGCATTTGAGGATAGTCGGAAGTCGGAAATCGGAATTATCCCAGTTGGCTTTTCCCAAATCCGACCTGAAAGTTTTTGAGACAAAAGTACCAAAAATGGCGGATAGTGATAAATGTTTTATTTATTTTGGTCCTAAAAGCACATTTTGACCTCCAACAAACTCGCCTTCTCGTAATTTTGCTTTATTTATTGTTTTTATCTTATTTCATAAGCATTCCATACAGTTCAGTAGTTCACTGTATCATTTCATGCAGGGAGATAGATATACTGTCATGTATGTTGTGTTATGTGAAGTTGCGTCAAATATTTATGAATGAAGAAAGCTATCTTGTGTGTGTGTGTGTGTGTGTGTGTGTGTGTGTGTGTGTGTGTGTGTGTGTGTGTGTGTGTGTGTGTGTGTGTGTGTGTGTGTGTGTGTGTGTGTGTGTGTGTGTGTGTGTTAAAGGGAGCGTTCCCGTACACACTTCCTGGTTTGAAATCGGAAAAGTCTTCCCACTATCCTCAAATGCAACATCAAATGGACTAGAGCAGTGGTGTCCAAACTAGGTCCTCGAGGGCCGGAGTCCTGCAGGTTTTGGATGTTTTCCTGCTCCAACGCACCAGTTTCCAATGAACAGGATCATTATCAGGCTTATGCAGAGCTTGCTGATGAGCTTCAGGTGTGTTGGAGAAGGGAGCCATCCAAAACCTGCAGGACTCCGGCCCTCGAGGACCTAGTTTGAACACCACTAGAGTACTCAAGAAGACCATCCACGGCTCACAGTCGGACACACATCTGCGGTGCCTGTCTCCCCGGGCAGCACCCCCTACTCCACTGCCGATAACTGTGTTTGCTGTTGTGGTAGTAATATAAAAATGTACTTTCGTCTTAAAATACATGTTTTTGCGGATTCAAAATGTGATACAGTGACTACAATTTTATTTGAGGTTGTTTATTTGCCAACTGTTATAGTCTTTAAAATGTTGTACCTGATTTTTTTTTTTTAGGTATATGTGTTTAAGGCGCACAGAGTAAAAAAAAAAAAGATAAAAAAGGAAAGCAGAGACTGCTGTACGGGGGAGAGACCTCGCTGTTGCCTCTAAGTGTTGCTACATCATAGAATAAAAAACAAGTGTCTGTCCTGACTCTTGCCTGAGTGTTCGCCTCCTTGAGTGCTACCACACCCGTCACCATGGGCGGGTCGGCCCCATTTGAGGCATGGATTTCTAAAAATTAGTTTTTTCATTATTAAATTTTTCATTGTAGCTATTGTGTTTTAAAATACTAACGTTGAAATGTTTATTCACTAAGTCATTAAAAATATGAAGAAACAGTGGTGTGATTTTGTGTGATTGATGGCCAGTTTTAGCTGCAACAGCCATCACGGCTTTACTGAAAAGAATGCGCGCCGCGCAGCAATACGAATAGAAAAATAGTGCCCGACGGCAATGGAGTCTGACTTTTTTCTAGTTTGCGGTTTTGTGATGCAAATGTATCACTCTTTTGAACACACATTGCTTTTAGAAGAAAACGCTTTATTTCCGTGACCCTAGTCAACTAGCCGGACTACTTTTGGCTCGACCAAAGCCGAACCAGATCTCGGCTCACAGGACGCTGTTAGCGGCGAGTCAGTGCTGATTGCACAGCACTGTAGGTGACGATGCCATACAGATTCATTCATGTAGTAAAAAAATAAAATTAAAAAAACGAACAATCCCTTTAAGCCTGCTCTGGCAACGGGTCTGGCTACCTCCATCTTAAGTCTGCTACACTGTGATGGATAAAATGTCATGTACATTAAAAATTAGGAGCTTTGAGATCTCCGACAAGGTCCGAGTTGCAAAGTCGTTTCAGCTGCTGGACTGGCTCTTCGCATGCGCGACCATCACTGTAGAATGCTCGATTGCATGCACTAAAGAATGCTCGAAGTGCTTTACCATGACTTGTAAAACGGGAAGCGGGAATATGTGTCGCAAATTAATTATTTTTATTTTTTTAATTCATTTTCTTTTCATTCACCGGTCGCTTGCCTCTGTGGCTCTGCTGGGAAGAAAACATTGAGTCTCCGCCCAGAAACGTCCCAGACAGAACAAAAAACAAATCCTTTGGACTATACCTTTAAAGTGTGCTTTATTTAGTCATTCCTTGTCTAATAGAAAAAAAAGTGCTGCCTTTTGCATGAAGTATACTCTTATCACAAATTACAGCCAACTGAAAATACCTGTAACTGTCTTTTGCGTAATAGTTAACCTTTCTGTGGTTTGACACTGCCCTATTGTAAATTTCAAGCACATGATGACAAGGATAACTCCTGAGGATACAGTAAGTTTATTTATACAGAAAAGGACTTAATAAAGATTGGGGAGACCAAGTTTTCTACAAAAAAATAAGTATACTACAGTTCTGCTCAATATCTTGCCGAATACACATTTTTACTGTATCAAGGTTAAAAAAAAAAAAGAAGCAAAACCAAAACATATATTTACATTTCTTTTTCTGCATTGTTAGGTTGACTTAGCACACTCTGCCACATCCAACTTCCTGCCACTGTTGCACATTCTGGCCAGATTCTGTTGCGAGAAAAACACTGTAAGAAATGATGTAATGGCTGGTGGAAATTAGCAGTCAATTTATCAAGTATATCTTACATTAGCAGCTCGGATGATGGTATTGGGTGACTGGAGGGCAGCAAGGTCTGTCAGTATTTTCTTGAGATCGTTGTTGCATGATTGACGTTCTGAAACAATTGAAAACGTGTCACATCATTCTCAACAAACAGTCTCAATCAAATTTCCACTTTCACTATTTTCCAAATTATTTGGCATACACTTCTACATCAACTAATTTATTAGATGCATTGTATTTCAGATATAGACTAATCTGAATCGATCCACACGTCCAAATTTCGATTATTAAAATGTGTAATTAAGGTAATGTACATTACATTGAAAATAATGCAGAACCAGGAAATGCTGTCATCTCTGGGACACTTCGGGACGAGTACAGGTGTGCGTGTGCAGATAAAGACAAACATGGATGACCGCCACCCACAAAAAGCTGATTCTAATTTAAAAGCAGATGTGTGGAAACACTTCGGCTTCTGCAATGTCGAGAGCGGAAGTGAACTGGACTAGAGCCACGTTATATGTACGGAAAGCAGTGTCGCGGTAAAATAAAACACTTTGTAACACAACAAACACGAAAAGTCATGTAGCTCAATTATACCCTACGGAGGAGTCAGGGAGACAGCTGTTGTGACTGTGGGTACGACCAGAGAAACAATTCAATAGGTACCGGTCTCATCAGAACAGGCCAAGAGAATTACGAAGGCTCACGCGCTGCTTCACGAAACTCGCAAATTTCCCAATGCTTTGTTTCTGGTAATCTTTTTCTCTATCCATCCGGTGTACCGCTGTGTGCTGCAGTCCCCTCCCCCTCCAACCATGAAGGAGTGGCGGCTAAGATTTAGGCGCTTTGGGCCGCCGCTGTAAATGAATGTAAAGGGATCAAATCGTAGCCCCTGAATCGTAATCTTAATGGAATCATGCGCTAGGATAATAGATTCCAAAAAGATGTATTTGTGACAGTCCTATTCAGAGTGTTTCAGAAACCAGAATTTTAACCTTAACCCGAATATTGTTGCCATGTAAAAGGTCGAATAACTGATGGTTGGAAGCTGGTTGACACCTGTGATGCTAATTAGGACACAACTTGATTAAACCTACAGCCAAATCTTTTCTGCGAGTACCATCATTTGTGTCTAGGCCTGTATCCTGATTTTTTATAATTCTGGACAATTCAAAAGCAATGTCTGATTCTCACTGGTTAATTTTCCTTATTATTATTACTACAGTACTTCTGTCAGATTCATGTTATTTCTGTGACCATTATGGGTTTTTGTTTTGTGGTCTGTATGTATAAAAAAAAAAAAAACATCCACAGAGGTGCTAACACTCAAATGTATTTAATATATCTGCATGCTTAATCACGTGGAGCACATTATATGTATTTGTGTGTTGAATGTGTGTACCTGGTTCTGGACACCCTTGTGGCTTAAGTTGCAGGTATGGATGCTCCAGCAGTTCTACAATGGATATTCGCTCCTTGGGATTTCGGACCAAGCACCTCTGTCCAACAAGAGGTGATATTAGACGTTACAAATTTACTAAATAACTTCATGACACAGCACAACAGAGCTTGGCTGATGTATCCATCTCGATAAGTATTTCTCGGTCAGTGTCTTTATTGAAAAAATAAAAGAAAAAAACACTCCACTTTTTTTCTCAACACTGAAGTTGAATAATTCATGATCTGAATGATTCTCAGCTCTCCAGAGTACAAAATCATCTCTTCTTGAGAGGAGCTGTGTCAGTTTTCAGGAGTCACTTTCATTAAATCAACTTGTACATTACATTTGCTGTTAAATGCAATACATATGACAGCCTCGTAATGACAATTTGACTGATACTTGGGATCCTTTTTAATTTATTTTGTTGCATTTCTTTTAAATAATACAATAAACCAATAATTTGTCTTATCATTCAGAAAATACCAAATATTGAAATGAAGGAGAATAACGGCTATATAAATGACTGATTACAAATAAGAGTGCCGTTTTTGGCCTCTTACCTTCAACACATCCATCAAATCCTTCTCTGAGATGTCAGGAAATTCAATCTTATGAGAGGGATCGATGATGGCGTGCAGCTTGGTGATTTGATTGGTGATGCTTTGGAATGGAGTCTTTCTGTATGTCATGCAGTACAGGATACATCCAAGGGACCACACATCACCCTTTGGACTGATCTTAAGAGACAAAACAAACAAACAAAAGTTAGCAGACACACTTCTGCAATCAGAAATGTACCAATTAAATTGTTACATAAACAAGAGGAAGAGTACTTTTGAGCGTGCTTTTCCATGCTGTGACGAAGTGTCTTTAATTGCCTCAGGGGGCATATAGTTCAGGGTTCCAACCTGTGAGTGAGAAACAACAATTACATAATGACAACAACTAAACTCCATCTACCCGAGCCATGTTTTATTTTGCTTGTATGTCGAACATTCATTACTACTCTAAATGTACAGCTCTTACTTGAGTATCCTTCATGATGCTTGTTACATCAGGTTGGATACGGTTTGCAATGCCGAAGTCAATTAGCTTCAGTGCCGTGTTGACAATAACAAAATTGGCTGGCTTCAAGTCGCTGTGGACGATGCCTGCAAACAAGAGACAAAGCATGCATGAAATTGGTTCGTATAAATACAAGTTACCAACTCGAATTAGGGACATAGAGAGAGAGAGAGAAACATAGAGAGAGAGAGAGAGAGAGACAGACATAGAGAGAGAGAGAGAGACAGAGACAGAGACAGAGAAAAAAGTACCATGTTTGTGGATAGTATGGACAGCTTCGAGCATGTTCTTCCAATAGAACTTCCTCTCAAGTGGATTGACAGTTGTTCGGTTCCGCAACCAAGTGTTTAGATCCAAATTACCGCACTCCATTAGCATATAAATGTAGGTGTTTGTTATTTCACTGCAAAAAACATGACAAAAACAACATTAAAATAACCCCAAAATGTTGTAGAGCGCATTTCCATTGTATTTACATATAACATTTTGGTAGTACAGAATTCTCTGTGATATTAAAACCACACATCACTTAACATAATTTGATGAACAGAATAATACTTAGTGATTTATATACAATGGACTTCTTCCCACCCAGTCTGTGTACTTACTAGTCATAGAGCTTTATAATTTTATCGCTGTATTGCTGCAAGTGGTTCAGATGTTCAATCTCATTTTTGTAACTTTGCACAGTCTGAGCATCTGCTTCCTCAAGGTTTACGTATTTTACTGCAAACAACTGTTTTTGGGGATCCAGGACCTGGTATACCTACAAAAAAAAGAAAAGAAAAGAAAATTAAGTCAAGCCAACAACAATGAGGACCAATGCCACTTATAATTATAATGATGATGATTTTTTTAAGTGAGTTAGGTGCACAACACATTTGCATGTTCTTTTTCCGTTCCGTCATTTACCTTGCTCGATCCACCTTGTCCAATCATTTTCAGAATGAAGAACTGCTTGCCTTTAATGGTAATGGATTCATTTGACAGCGACGCGAAGGAAGCCTGGTATTAGAAAATGTATCTTGTTACAGTTTCAAATGGCTAAAAAACACAGTTGAACAATCTGTGTTCTGGGTTAGTGGCACCATCAAAATGGCATACTTAAGACTTAACAGTTATACCAAATTTCTTTGGCTTTTTCATTTAATTGATTTACTGCACGGTAATTGTAATACTGGTGTATATCCAGTATATCTAGACAGACCGTTAGCTAAACACAAAGACACATCCTTAATCTATGTGACAGATACTGGAAGCGAAAGTACTGTATAGCATACAGTGTATGCAGTATTGGTACCTTTGCAATGTGAAACCCAGCTGAGTGATTCAGAGGTGTGCATGGCTGCTGAACAGGTCCATCCATGTTTGTTGTTTTTCTGGATGAATACAACACTGCAGGTTCTTTCTTTACAATAGGAGTAATCAAGCTGAAGGGGAGAAGAATAGAAGTTCAAGTTTATTTTACAGCGGGACCAAAATAAATGATGGATTCAATCCAACTGGCCTGCATAGGCGTTACCTATTAGCACATGCGCTTCTGTAGTTGCTTGGAGTCTGTGGATCTAATTTCGATGGAAGCGGAAGAGATGGAGTTGGGATGGATTTCATCGCATCAGGAACTGGTTTGGAAGCAGGCGGTGATATACGTTTCACCTGAAAAGAAGATAAGTGCATACAAAAAGAGGTTTACTTTGACAGGAAGTTGAATCCCAAAATATGTCAGGGTTGTTCCTAGATCTAAAATTAGGAGTGGCTGCCTCTGGCTCCAAAACGTCTCACATCATGACAGCGCTTTTCTACTGAACAGCATCAGTTGAAAACCATTATATTAGTTGGGTGTCATTTTTTTTATTTCTTGGGGAACTGTATTTATTTATTATTTTGTAATCAAACATTACAATAAACAGAACAGAGTTTAAAAAAATAAAATAAATGACATTGATGAGTGAAAACTAAATAGGGGGAGGGGGGAGAGAGATCCGACAGCTCAATAAGGGGGTCCAGTCAGTAAGAGAGGCATCTCTCTATAGGCAACAATCTTTCTTTGAACACCTCAGATTTCAATTGTAATTGTGCCGTTAAGGCCTCCATTACATACACCTCATTAAGTTTATGCTTCCACTGGGCCACTGTAGGTGGTTGTTGTGTCCTCCATTTAATGGTCACCATTTTTCTAGCAGTCATTAAGAGGATGTGTAGCAACTATTCTTGATCTCTAGTGGACATATTCTCAGGTGAAAGATAAAAAAAGAACTGTTGCGGCATAAATAACAAATCTAATCCCAAAGCACTATCTATCTCTTAACCCCTTTCCAATAAGAGAGTAGTTTTCATATTCATATCTCATCCTAGATGAGTATTGTATGTTTATTACTTTTCAGAGGGGCCTCGTAAAATGAGCGCCTAGTCTACAAAGGTAAGATAATAAAGATGAGAGTTGAATACAAGCAAAAGAGCACAGATCAAAAAGTTGCAATTCATGTTAGTGATGATATGCAGCCATTTGTCAGGTATAGCCTCAAGAAATTGAGTGGACCAGTGAAAGCAAGGGTTCAGGACAAGACATTAAGGTGAAGCAAGTTAATTTAGTCGAGAAGTAAGATACCTATCTTACAGTTTACAGTGCATGTTAGAGCAAATGAGAATCACAGGGGTCAAAGGTCAAATAAATTGAATCTTGGGAAGGCACAGATCTGGCCAAGATCACACACACAAAAAAGAAAAGGATTCTGCAGCACCCAGGGTTCTTAAGAGCACAATGGCCTCCATAATCCTTAAATGGAAGAAGTTTGGGTCGACCAGAACTCTTTCTAGAAATAGCCATTCAGTCAAACTGGCAATCGTTGGAGAAGGACTTTGGTGAAAGAGGTAGCGAAACACCCAAAGATCAACTATCACTGCAGCTCTCCACAAAAATGTAAAGGCGTCTGAATACTTTCCGTACCCACTGTAATATGATCAGACCATACAGAATTCAAATAAGCCACAGTATAGGCAGACACACTGGTGTGGTACTGGTTCACAATGACCAAAGCATTTTGAAGAAAGTGTACAGATGTCAAACCTCTGTAGAAACATCTTTCTGTGTTGTAGTCTTCCACTCTCCAACTGTTACGCTGTCCTTGCTGACAGGTTTGAGATGTTCCACTGTTTGGTTCACAGCAACCCTAACAGGCAGCAGGGGTTCTTGGATTTACCAAGGCAAGTTGACATGTTAATTTAAAAAAGTAAGAAAAAAGAAAAAGGATAATTTACAGGGTCGGGGGGATGCAAAGATAATACCCGAGGCAGTAAATAAGGGAAGTCTGGACACTCGCTGAAGTAACCACACTGTCATTGGTTAAATCCAAGTCACATGCTTTATAGAGGCCATGTTGTTACCCAGCGACCTAATTCTCTCCGTGTTTGTAGTAAAGGCCTGCAATAGCTTTATAACATTTTTGGCCGGTGGTAAGTGGATTTGGGGAAATTTCTATACTAGATACACCAACTATTCACAATACAATATTACAATACACGCCTTTTTTTATATACCGTACATAGATAGACATCCGTTTTTTTTCACAGTCGATACCAATTATTACAGGGAGTCCCGTTCCTACGCTGGCGATGTATCCCGAATTTTGACTTAAGTCGGATTTCCCCGTTTAAGTCGATATTTACTTCAAAATTCTTTGTAGAGTAATTTGAAAAAAACATATTTGCGCAACCCGTAAGAGCCGGAACCAATATCTCGTGTTTCCGCACGGACATTCATTGCTGATGGGACGGTAGAGCGGAGCTAATTCAAACTTAAAAACGGAAACGTGACGCGCCTGATGGCCATCCGTTGCTGGAGGTAACAACAACACAACTTTAAATAACTTTAAAATACCGCAATTCCTGTGGGAATTTAATGAAAAAGAAGGCGATAAGGACGAGGCACGGGCGCCGTAAAGTCGAAATGACGTAGGTCGCGTACAGCGTAACTCGAGGAATCCCTGTATTTAGTAGTCAATGAGGCCAATAACCGATATTAATCCAATATTCAGTATAAGTGAAAATACTCCTATCAAAATTCTCAACATTCCTTTAAAGCAGTCCTTATCAAATATAGGGGTTGATGCGGGGTGGCATGTGAGACCTCAAAATATATATATATATTTTTTTGCTCGTTAACATATGGCTCTCACACTGTCCAGACTTTCCTATATTTAGCTTTGAGAATACCTATGGAGAGCCGCTCCTTCTTGGTGGAAACAAGTTGTTTTTCCCCAGCGTTCAGGTTCCGCAAGGCCACCTCCAGAAGCTCAGCTGGCTTAGCACTTAATGATTGGGCTTTGAGCAGTATTGAAGTTGCCTTGATCACATTTCCTTCATAAAATGCACAAAATAGCATTCAAAATTTGATTTACAATTAATCAGCAAAGAGTCATGAGTATGCACTGATTAAAATAGAAATAGCATAAGAGGAGAAAAAAAAAACATTTGTCACATGTTAAAAAAAAAGAAAGAAAGAAAAAAAAAAAGATTGCATTACTATACCTTGAGAAGCCAAAAACTGAGCGTGTGCTACATGGACAAACGCAAAGGCTTTGCAGTGGGATCGAGCAAGTATGAAATGATCCTCAGCTTCATCAGGGTCATTAATGCTTGAAAGGCGAAACAGAAAATTAAATGCAAAAATGTGAAACATCTCATAATCATAAAGAGTGTGTGCTGTGAGAGTTCTTCAGGGGAAAATTACCCAATTTGAATAAATTTGAAAATGATTTAATTACAAATAGTGCAAACAGAACAATTACATGCAATTCCATTAGATGGTGTAAGGTACTGTACAATAGCTCTGTGTAGGCAGCTGTTGCCATTCATACAAAGTCATGGCTTCTTGCAAATACATCAGCATTGTGTTCAATTAAACACGCTCATTTATTTAAGTCAATGTGTAAGTAAATTGAGACGAGTCACATCATTATCAATTCAGTACTACTTTTTATAACATTTGCTAGAAAATGGGTGCAACCTGCACCAAACCAATAAAAGCTTGGGAAACGCTGATATAGCTTAATACAGTAAAATAATGTAATGAGTTCAAACTTACCCCTTGAGTTCTGCATATCTGATCAGTATTCTTGCATAGCTGGCGTTCTTGCTGTACTGCCTTACCGGCAGACGTGAAAAGACTTTCGAATAACAATCCTTGAGTTTATTAAAAAGGTTGATGTCTGTATGAGGGTTGCCTCTTTTTTCTAGGTTAATCAGGTAAGTCCAACATGACTCAGGGGAATTGGAAATAAGGACTTGTTCAAAATTGTAAGTTACATCTGCAAAGAAAAAGCTAAAATCAGACAAGCATACGTCACAACAAAATGCATACCAATTTATTTTATAGATTCATGAACACATTTGTATGCAAGCAAATAACACAGTTTATAATTACCGTCCAATTTCACGGTGTTCTTTGTATCATGTGCATAAAGATGAGCGATCATGGATTCCACAGAGTCCTGGTCCGCCGAAGGGTCACTTTCTGTAGTGACAGATGATGTCTGCAATAATAGACATGTTTGATCTTCTTTAGCCCCTGCTAGATTATTCCTGAACTAAACACTAAAAATGCATTTACATATACTAAAACAAGAATACAAAATGCTAACCGTAAAGCTGGCAAAGCAATCATCAACTGCAGCTTTCTTTGATGAGAATAACCCAAGCTTTGTGCTCACATTTGAACCAGACGTTTGCCTGAAACACAATGACAGGACACCATTTAAACACTTCACTAACTTGTTGCATATGCCATAATTCAGTTGGTATTTAGAGAGTTGTCTAAATTAATCGACAAAAGAAAGACAATGTAAATCAGAACAAATGGATAAAATTAAGATCAGGAGCAGTCAACTCCTTAGCTAGAAATCGTAGCTGGGCTGGTCTAGAGCGGGGCAGCAGCACTAGCAGTTAGCTGGCTAGTGTTAGCTGCTTTTACATTAGCAGCTTGCTGGCTTCCTTTAGCAAGCTGCTCTTCACTCTAAAAAACAAAGGCGATAGAGGGACTTTGTTCCTTACTGTAGCATCTTCATGCCCATTGTACCCAGCTGAATTATTTTTTTGCATATGATGCAGGAAGCCTAAAATCAATGCTAACCACAGGAATGAGTCAAATGTGAAAGGACTGTTTACTCAACCACACTTCGTTAAATTTACATAATATCCCCACATCTCCAATATAAAATGGGTAGTTAGGTGCTAAAAAAATGAAAAAATCTATATAGTGGTTTTATAGTGTGTTATCTTCAGAAAAACGCTCTTATTTTCACCCAAGTCTGTTACGTTCGCAATGATTGGCTCTTCTGACCCATTAATTTAGGATACGTAATTTCATCAAAATGACATGACTCTTAGATGGAGAAAGGAGATACGGAGAATCGGAGATGGTTAGGTTACATACAGCCTAAAATTAAAGACTGAGATATCAAAATTCAAGACTTTTTAAGGTATTATTTCAAAATTCCTAAATCCAACGCTTTCAAGATGATTTCTTTTATGACCCCGCAAGAACCATGTTCATAGATCAAAATTTTGCTTCATCTGGATAGCGCTGTACAATTAATTAAATTAATTGCATTTTCGATATTGGCTTCTCACGATCTTAAAAACATTATAATCAAAGAAAAACGTTCCCCATCAATACCTCGGAATGTTGCTCCAGAGGTACACTTTAAGGATTCAAGGAATCGTGCCAACAAATATTTCCACAAGTGGCACAAATTACGATACCTGAAGTCTCAGGTCAGCCCAGTAAATCCCAAGACTTGTGAAAATAAAAATGGAACTACAAAATAGGATAGAATAAATATGGCAAAGGTATAAAGGAGATGCTTATTCACAGTTTGAATGTGTGCAAAGATGCAATGCAGCAGAATGAAAACACAAGAGAATTGAATTTCGCATTATATTTATAAGGTAATTTTAGAGTTGACAAAAATAATAGAATGTTCAAGAATAAAGTGTTCAACATGGAGGGATGAATAGGCATGAGGGTATGCTGATAATTTTGAGTACAGTAATTCCTGGACTAGAAAGCGTACCTGACTAAGCCGCGCTAGCTACATTTGGAGAATACTCGTGTTTGTTACACATATAAGCCGCACAAGATTGTAAGCCGCAGGTGTTTTAAAGTTAAAGCACCGGGTTCCCGCTACTTTCTTTTCCATAATGATGGCACAAATTGTCTCACTCTCGTTCTGTCTCTCCTACTTTATTTGTGCTTAATTGGTCTGTTTTGCGCTGCCTGACACTCTTGTGCTTCCTTTATAGAGCGCCCCCTTGTGATCTGATGAATAAGCCGCACCTTTGTGTTAGCTGCAGGGTCGAATGAAAGTGAAGTGAAAAAAGTAGCGGCTTATAGTCCAGAAATTACTGGAGTTGAGTTTGGGTAGTTGAATAAATGTTTTTTTGTAGTCTTGAAATCAATGAATAATAATTTTTATTAATTATGATTTTCAACATAACATTTCATAACCGCCCAGGCCTTCAACTGGTAGAAATGTGCATTTAGCGTTACATTAAAACTTTTTTGGGGTGGAAAACTTACCTGGACAAATTCTTTATGACTGATGCATCACTGCTGTTTGATTGGCTCCAATTGATGAAATCGCTATCATCATCCTTTTCTGGGATGGAGAAAGGAACATTGGGAACTCTGCCTGGCTAGAATCCAGAAAATAAATCAGATTACAACACCAACAAACAGACTTAGAAATAAATAAATACAACCAAGATGGAGAAATTCAATTCTTACCAAGCTCTTGCATTGAGATGCAGATCTCCCGTTTTGCAGCTGGTCTGATGATACACTGACAATTTCATTTCTGTGAGCAAGAAAAGGGTGGGAAAAAAAGTCAGATGTTTTCCTCAATAAGTAGCAGCTTTAAAGTTGGAAGCAGTTTTTCGCCTTACCCTAAGCTGAAAATGCTTGACAGATGCAATTCACCCGTCCCATCGGATATCCTGCTTACTTTCTGGAACTCTGAGCCTTTTTTGACAGTATCATGTGCAGTACTGTGTAAAAATGCTGTCAAAAATACAATGACAATGAGGAACATCGGTATCTGATATAATGTAAACTTGAAAAGTTTTAATACAACTAATGAGACTGATGTGCTTGGTCAGCAAGTAACAGCTATCAAAGAGCACTTTTTTTTAAAAATAAGAAAATAACAGTAGCCTCTCACCTGACATGAATAAATACAAATATGCATGCTGTCAATGTTAATGCAATGTAGAAAATACAGAGGATGAACCATAAGCAAAGCACTCAGACGCGATGATGAACTATAACACAAGACTGCTATGATTTACAGTAGCATCATAGCATGTATTATAAAGTGTGTGATCACGCATGTAAAGAATCATCAATTAATGGTACATAAAAAATAAAATAATGATGCATATACCCAAAATGGATCAATAGTACAAACTACTAGTGCCAACAACAGTCTGAAAAAAGTAGTATCACGCATCCCTATTTCTATTTATAGATAGTTTTGAAAGGAGTCATAATGAAAGAATTCATGTAATTTCTCTCAATTTAACTTGCACCAAACATCATCTGCATTATTATAATTTTTTAATACTTGATGCCTGAGAAGAGTGAAATATGTTTACATACATGTAAGTATTCTAAATATTTGTAGATTAATAGGATTATGTTACGTTTTTGGTTCCATTTTAAAATTCACCAAACGTTTACTGCTAAAAATGTCAAGGCCACAGAATTGCCTTTAATTTAAGAAGCACTCTCATTAACAAACATGTCAGGGATGCTGGTACAAATGGCACATTTGAATGTACTATATCATCTTAATTGCATTTATTTTTAATTTGCACATACCCCCCAAAAAATTTAAGATGTATGAAAGGTAATGATGGTTATATAAGAGCAGCTGCTTGCTGATGCGAGATGCTGCGATTAAAATATCCATTTAGTCAACTAATCGCGATGGCAATGGCTAAACAGTCAGCGGTCACGCGGCAGCCCTAGTGTCAACCAAATACAATTCGTTGCAATATACCAATTAAAACTATGTACAATTAATTTGGATGGGGTAGCTCAGTGAACTAATTGTTGACATGATTCTTACATGGGTCATTTTCCTTGTCATCTGGAGAAAAATTTAGATTTTTCTCTCCCTGCAATCTTTGCAAAGCAGCCTCGAGCAGCTCCTTTGGTTCGGCACCCAGTTCAATGGCATTTTGCAGTATGTACACGCACCTCTTTGTGCTGCCTGAAATTTTTGAAAAATGCAGATAAGTAAGTCAGAATAAGATATCTATTAATTTAAACCTATATGAAAATTGTACCTTGAGAATGTGCAAACTCTGCATGTGCAATGTGGACAAATGCAAAGTTCTGGCAATGAGATCTTGCCACACTGAAGTTGGCCTCAGCCTCATTAACGTCTTGAATTCTATTAAATGAAAACACATCACTGTCATCTGAAAATAGCACCGCAGCAGGCAGCTTTTAAATCACATCACCCAAATACAAGTAAAGCAGATCCTAATGGGTAAATCATACCTTGTAATTAACAACAACAGTATCGTAGCAGCAGTACTGAAAAGAGGGAATGCACTTGCACATGACTTATAAACAAGGTCACTCACGCTTTCAATTCTGCAAATCTGACCAACATCCTGGCGTAGCTCTCATTTTGACAGTGTAGACCAATCGGCATATTTGAGAACACTCTGGTGTAAACACTGATGAGTCGCCTGAGACGGTTGGAATCAGAGTGTGGGTCCCCTTTCTTCTCAAGGTTCATCACATATGAGAGGCAAGCTTCAGATGACTTTGAGCTGACGATCTGGTTAATAGTATCAGTGTCATCTGAAAGAACATAAAATCAACAGAGCTGACTAAGTCTGTTTTCAGAAAGTGATATGACAATAATACATCAAAGTACCTTCATTGATGTGTTTTCTAATCTTGTTGAGCTTTTGACAAACCATGGCAAGTCTCTGCATTCTGTCCGTATGCTCCTCTTCTTCCATCTAAATGACACATAACGACATGTCTGCTTGTTCAGATTCAAGACAGCAGTGCGTTCCTTCCATATTGCATTGCACAGTATGTTCTACATGTATTTTTGTTTTGAATTGACTTTACTCTGCCGTTTGCAGCCAGGTCGGCATTGCAAACGAGACTGTGTTTTCAATGGCTGGATAAATCGAAGTTTAAATATATAAGTATATTTTAGCTAATAATACTTTTCCACACAGCGCGATTCACGGCAAATTCACGCTAGATGGCAAGTGGCCGGTCATGGCAAAAATAACCACTGCGAAGGGGAAAAAAATAGTGGTCAGACTCCGCATGTCGGTTTTGATTTACGCTTCACTTTTTCTTACGGAAGGTAAATTGAGAAGTTGTCAGCTAGTTTAACCGGCCATCACAAAAGCCGACAACCGACAGCAAAAGCGCTATTTTGTAAATGTTTTCGGTCCGACAGAAGCTAAAGTCAGGTTAGCATGTTGCAACGCCATATAACTTACAAACTTTATCCCGCAACTGATCGTGCTACTTTGCTTCTATGAACGCATCGCAGGCCTTTTTTTTTTTAAACTTAAATATAATTGTTCGTGTCTCACCGTGCTGATGCCAATAACGTTAATCCTTGTTTTCACCGAAATCAACCGATATGACTGCCATCAACTGACAGTTTTCAAATATTTCACTTCCGTTACAGTCGGGTTTTGATTGGCTCCATCTTCTTCACTTCATCTTCTTATATTGGTTGTTTCTGGGCGGCTGGAAAACAACTTAATTATGCATTACCGCCACCAACTGGTAAGGAGTGTGGATCGTGAATTCACCCCCAAAACTTTTTTTGCCCGTCATTACAAAGAAAAAAATGTTTTACAAACTGGACGGTTTTAATTAATTACAAATTAGAGAACAAAAAACGGAAAGTTTAGCTTTTATTTTGAGAAAAAAAACGCGGTAGGGTAAGGATAAAGCTGACACGTACTTATGAGTTATGAATATGAATTCATATGCTTGTGGGTTTGAATGGGTCAAAAAAGGTAAAAACGAAAATCAAAAATCTTTTTGGCTTTAATTTGAAAATTTTGTGTAGCGATGAATTGTTGAAGAAAGATGTTGATGCCTGAATGGTGTTAATTAATGAATGAATGTAGAAAGATGTGAATTTTCTGGTAAAAAAATAGGAATATTATTGTGAAAAATGTAACAAAATTTTGGTACATGTGATATCTTGTGAAATTTTAAAGTGTTATGAAAAGGTGAATTGAATGAATTGAATTTTGAGTTGGGACGATATGAAACCTGTTTGTTGAATGTCTCATTGGGAATAAATGGGAATTTTTGGTGTACAAAATGTGAAATGTTGGGAAAACTGGGAAATTATGAATGAAAAAAATAGTATCCAGGAAGGCGTGAATTTTTTTTTTATATGTTGGAGTTGGGATGGTGGGAATCGGGCAACAAATGGGTAAGTAGGTGCATGTCAGAAAAGTAAAATGAATAAAATATGTGAATTTTATTTTAAAGTCAGTGCTGTACAATAATGTATGACACTGACAGGTGGCACGATTGCGACACTATTAATTGAATCAAAATGTTTTAATAATTACGCTACAACACAGATCCAAATGCGTATAATTTTTAATAGTGTTGCAAAACAGCAGCATCTTACTGCATGAACTCCGACACTTTTTGAATCGCTGAAGGCATCGCGCCTGTAGTTTTTCTTTTCTATTTCCTTGTTCCTGCTCCTCCCAGCTGAGCTCCAAGATGGCAGCTGTGCAAGGGAGATGAGCAACGATACTTCAGAGTTCTGTCATGAAACAGCATTGGAGTATGTACCTCTTTCGGTCTTTCTTGTGACGTGGCCGTGATTTATAGCGAACATTTTTGTCACACTGACAGACTGTTGACGGATTTTTGAAAGGGCATGCTTTCCTGTGGGCTAAGCTAGCAAGCAGCGGTCGGCAAATAAATGAACTTGTCTCGTCAGCAACACAAAAGGAAACGCATACGGTAATTTATACTAACAAATACGCTTATGGTTGTATTATTGAACGGTCGATATTAAAGAAAACGCGAGCTGGACAGCCTTGAAGTGCACAACCGTTACATTTTGCGAATGTTTACTTGATATTAGCGTTGCTAAATTTGGTGCGTTGCTATTATTTACATGTTTTTGACTCCCAACATCATGGTCTTTAAGAGTGCTAACAAAACCACCTAAATGTTAATAGTGATTTATTTTTAATTGTTTTTACCAGATCAATTTCGTCATGGCCATCACACAATTCCGTCTGTTTAGGATCTGCACATGCCTGGCCAGTTTGCTCTCTTTCTTTAAGAGATTGATATGCAGGTGAGTGTTCAGGAAAACATTACAACAATCAGTTTAAACTAATCTATCCGTATTATGATAGCTGTTGGTGTTGGGCATCGCATTGAGTTGATTTGCCTTTAATTGATCCATCCATTTCCTGCAGTGCACTGTATATATATATATGATTATCTGATTTTGATATTACCGGTAATTAAAATAGTTAAACTACAAAATGAAGGTGTGACCTTACGTCCCCTTTTTAATGTTATTATTGTTTGGCAATAAACTAGGAGTGGAAGGGGCCGAAAACTCAGTGGGGATCAAATAACTCTTCCGACCACCGTGGATTTCTCATCATCCATACCAAAACAGGTTAGTAGTGAACTCTGTGGAATTAACCAACTACTCTAGCCTAAAAAAAATGTCCAGTGCTGCAGATTAATTTTAACACATAATTTTTCTCTCTGTGCTGTTCAGTCTGCACAGCCAGATGTTGAAGAATGGAGTTCATGGGATGAAGAAGCTCCAACAAGTATTAAGATTGAAGGTGGTAATGGAAACGTTTCACCTCAACCCACTGAGATTGAGGAGCCCGACTACTTCAAAGACATGACGCCAACCATCAGGAAAACACAGAAGGTATATTTTTATCATAAGCCACAAATATTTATTTTTTCTAAAATCCAACAAAATTGTGACTGTTTCATTTCTGATTTGTTTGTCAGCGGCAAGAGAAATTAACACAAATTCAGATTTTGCCTTTTACAACAAGCACGGCACTCGCTCGCGGCTTGGCACTCGCTTGCATTCGTTCCTGTTGTGCCAAGCTCCGAGGAAGTAATTGTAGGACATGTTGTACTATGCGGCAAAACGAACACAAATTCTGACATGTCAGACTTTCTGCGTCATGATCATGAAGCATCCGAGACGCCAGACGACCAATCGTCTTTGAGTATGTCACGCTACACGCCACGGGTTACGACTCGTCAAGGCAACTCAAAATCGGTCACAAAAGTGAATGTTTGTCTGCAACACGTCTCTAGAGTCAAAATCAAGCTACATTCATGTAGTCTGACCTCGGCATAAAAGGAGATTTTGAGCATAAAAGCGTATTTTGACTGCCAAGTGTGGACACGAAGAAGCAGCTGAACCAATGAATTGCGCACGGCTTACACACGCCGAACGAAAGTGTGGCTTAACTTCGTTAACATAAATGATCAGTTGCCTGCAAAAAGATTATATTGTGTATACTAACCCAATTAAACACCTCCACATGGATTTGCGGTGTAGAAGTAAAGAAGTTCTCTGTTTTTGACATGCTAGTTCCGGTGTTGGCTGTTCCGAACCTCAGCATCACACTCAAGTTGCAATCAGGCCAGGTCGTCATTGTAAATTACAAATGGTTCTCAATTGGCCAATTTGGTTAAATAAAGGTTAAATAAATAAATACAAATCAGGTAAGTCAAACATTAATGGCCTATGCAATAATAAGCCCGCCAAATAGATAAAGTAGTCCTAAAATGGTTGGTCAACTGGAATGCATGCACTCCATGAAAGTATTAGTTCATGACACTTTGACTGTGTGAACATTAAATGAAGGTTAATGTAACTGCATCAACGATAATGCTTTGGGGTAGTGTCCTCCGCATAAAAGTACACTGCTTGGAGGAATGTGGATGTAAACAACATAGCGCTGTGGCTGGCTTGGCTGGCTGCATCCGGCTACACATGCTGTGTCTTGACTGAAATGTGCAGTGACGTCGTCGTTAACATGGTTGAAAAGGGCAGCGTCTCACCAGAGCTTTTCTCTGTGATGGGAATTGTTTCAAAATATGTGTAACTTGTTAATATTTTATGTTTTATTTTGTATGTATTTATTTAGCTGTTAATAAGCGGTCACGAAAATGGATGGATGGATATTTAGCTCGTGCTTAAGAAAATCATGACTGCTGTGCTAAATGGATGAACAAACTCAATTTGATAAATCACGTGACGTTTAGTTAATCTCGTTTAGTTAACGTTTTGTACAATGACCTTGAGTGTCCTGAAAGGCGCTTCAAATAAAATGTATCGTTATTATCCCTGTGTGTCACACCGCTGTAAAACGGCAGATCCCGTCACAAACATTTGATTGGGACTGAATATGTAAGTCTCCAAGTAAACCCGGCTCAGCGCAGGGGCTGGTGAGCTGTACAATTGAGACCACTTTGTCCCGCTTTTAAAATCAACTTTAATTATCTGACAGCTTATGGAAGCTTACTACAGAGCCCCTAAAGCAGAGGTGGGCATCGAGGGCCGAAGTCCTGCAGGTTTTGCATGTTGCCCTTCTCCAACACAGCTGATATATGATCAGCTCATCAGCAAGCTCTGCATAAGCCTGATAACGATCCTGTTGATTGGAATCAGCTCGTGTTGGAAGTGAGAAACCTCCAAAGCCAGCAGGAATCCGGCCCTCGAGGACCGAGATTGCCCACCTCTGCCCTAAAGTGACATGAGTGAAAAAATGAAACAATGTTTCACATTAGGACGAGAAACTTTCTCGATAGGATGAGAAGGTAATCAGTTTCGGGCTGGGAAAAAACGTCCACAAAAAATGGTTGACTAATGTTGTTTTGCCCCAAGGCATTGCCGGCATCATTGTACACACTGTCTAAACCAGTGGTGGGCAAACTCGGTCCTCAAGGGCCGGCGTCCTGCAGGTTTTGGAGGTTTCCTTGCTGAAACGCAGCTGATTTCAATCAACAGGATCGTTACCAAGTTTATGCAGAGCTTGCTGATCATATATCAGCTGTGTTGGAGAAGGAAAACATCCAAAACCTGCAGGATTCTGGCCCTCGAGGACCGAGTGTGCCCACCCCTGGTCTAAACCATTCATTACCTATTCACACACACTTTTTTGGTATGTCTCTGTTTTCCACTTTGCAGATAGTGCTAAAGAAAAGGGAGCCATTGAACTACCTGGTGCCTGATGGCTCAGCGGGTTTCTCTAGCAGACTAGCAGTCTCTCAAGATATGATGACCTTCTGTCCACCTTCAGTGAGTTACCTTTTATCATCTGTGAAGCTTCAGGCATGCATAATATCTGTTTATGGCTGAGAAGGACATTAAAGTGAAACTTTTATGGTTGAGTAGCATTAGCATTAGCATTATTTTGGAAAGGCGGCGTCACAGGAGCGTACACGCGTGGCTACGAGCTGGTCCAGCCGGCCACCACTGCGCTACGATGGGTTGGTTGGATGATTTATTATTATTATTTTGTAACTTATTAGTTTATGTAATGTACCCTGCCATTGCTCATTAACACACTCTATGGTGTTTGTAGACTTGTACTACAGTGTATTCATGTTGCAAAAGACGCTTGCCTGAGTGCCCGTTTCATGCTTGCATGCTCTCAACAGGCTTTCTTTCACTAAATCGCTGTGCATGGTAAAACTTGTCTCAGGCGAGTTAAAGCTTCTCCAGCTAACTTAGCTTAGCATAGCTTGCTACAAAGTGCGTCCACGTGGCTACCCAAGTAATCAATGGAATAATTAATTGTAAAAAAATAAAAAATGTTACAGCCCTAAACGTTAATACTGTTGTATCCCAGGGCTTGTCAGGAAGTCCTTGTCTCGTGTCACCTTCATTCATAATGTGATCCGAAGTGTCTGACTTCACACATCACACTTAACATCATCAAAGTAAAGCCATGCTTTGCTTTGCTAAAAAAAATTTTTTTAAACAATGACTAATAATGGAATAAATGTCATCACACATCATAGTGATTTGAACGCCACTGCTTTACTTTCAAAGGCATATTTTCCTAATTAATTTTTTCAGAATTCAAGATTGTACAAATTCAATCACATTCAAATTTGTTTCAATATTTAATATTAAACAAAAAATGGGAAGTAACACTTGGTAAATAGTAGGTTATGTGTAACCTACTGTAGACTTACATTTAAGCAGTGCATGAATTATTTTATTTTATTATTTTTTTATTATTATTATTATTATTTGCTGTTAAAACCTAGGGCTCCCTTTAAAAGCACCATATGTAATATTTCTAATATTTATAATTAGTTTAGTGTCAAAATTCCACCTCTATTTTCTTCCAGAACTGGTCGTGCTTGTTAGTGTAAACATATTATTGTGCCAACAGATTTGCTGTCAAATCCTCATTGGTGCTGTTGTATAACTTTGTACAGGCAGAGCTTGGCGAAATGGACAACTGGCAGGGGGACACCAACGCCTGGGAGGATGAGTCTGACGCTACCTGGGAAGCAGAAGAGGTGCTCAGGTAATGCATCTATTACTGTACCTACCGTCAGACAGCTGATAGGCATGTAGGTTCACTCTTTGACCAGCAGATGGTAGCGTTCACCACTATTGTGTATTCCAATGAGAGACAGGTGGCGTTCATTGTCATCACGCTCAGATTAGGATGCATTCATGATCTATAATAACATATTTTACAATCCGTCATCCTTGTACCAGGCAACAGAAACTTGCTGAGAGAGAAAAGCGGTCCATGGAACAGCAGAGGAAGAAGATGGAGAAAGACGCCCAGAGGATGATGAAGAAAGAGCAAAAGATGGCTGTTAAGCTTTCGTAACATTTTGGTAATGCTCAGTTTTGAGCCAGAGGATCTCAAGGGAAAGACACTGAATCAGTCGTGAATTTATCTTTAGAATCATCAACCCATCCAAATTTCTCATGCTGCACTGCTCCATTTTCAGTAAGTGGTCCTCATCCAGCAGCCGTTCCTGTCAATTTGTGAGCGGCAGTGAACCCTTCTTGGGCTTGCTTACAAACCCCATTTTTCCACCCTGTTTCCAGTTCAATTTGTTCTTTAAGAATTCGTATGTCTCCGACCCCAGTATATTAGTAGGTGTATGTGCTAATTAGCACAGGCCCTATTCAAGGTGTGTAAATAAAATCTAATCTGTGCTGTGCAACCTTTACATAAAAGGTGCACTATTGATTTTCTTTGTCTTATTTCTAACCGCAAAGGACAAAGAGGCATATTTATTTTTAAGGCTCACTGTTTACCAGTGACATTGGTCTGCTTCATAATTGTTTTTGTATTAGTTTCATTGTTTAAAAGGAATCCCCCCCACCCTCCAAGAAACGATTACTTGCATTGTATAAAATTAGTATTTAAAGACAATAGCATAATCCAGCCTGTAATTTTAAACCGTGGGTTCCTATGGTAACATCATGGCTACCAACATGAGCTTCAGACTGTGATGGAAAAATATGCAGTCACTCAGTGTCTCTTTACTATTTTAGTTGGAGAAATTGGTCTTGGATAACTGCAAATACCAATTCCAATGACGTTGGGACGTTCAGCAATATGATGCCAAGCCACATTCTGAACACGTTACATCAGCTTGGCTTCGCATTAATTGAGAGCAAGTAATCGATGGGCTCGCCAGCAGTCCTTGACCAGTCAACCATTGAAAATGTGGGGCACATTACGAAACGCAAAATATGACAGCATAACCCTGTCTGTTGAGCAGCTCAAGGTGTAGCCTACATCAAGCAAGAATGGGAGCGAATTCCACCCACAAAGCTTTAGCAATTTAATGTTCTCACTTCCCAGACACTTGAGTGTTGTTAAAAGGAAGTATGATGTAACACAATGATGAATGTGCACCTTTTCCATCTTTTTTGGAACATGTTGCAGACATCAAATTGCACATGAGTGAATATTAGCCTAAAACAATCAGTTTGAACATTCAATATCTTATTTCTATCTTTGTAGTATATTCAAATGAGGTTAAGGAAATTGAATATCATTGTTGTATTCAGTTTTTGTTAACATATACCCACCGTCCCAATTTCATTGGAATTGGGGTTTGTTGACGCGATTCATGAGTTATGGATCGTTTTCACTAGTGACATCACTTATTGTAGCCCCCATTTGTCATTACATTTTCACTGGCAGCCTTTGTGAAGTGAAATGTGCGTTTCTGGACTTTGTATGAAAGATGGATGCCAAATCTGGGGTCGCTTAAGCACACTGCTAATTGTTCTACAGCTTTAGTGATAAGACCATGAACAGGCTTAAAGAAAGCAAGCAGGTATTTTAGTGAATTGAGATTCTTCAGCAATAAGAGCTCCCTGTTTCACCAACAGTTTGCATGGTACTTGTGTGTCTATTCAGAAATGGAATTATGCTTTATGTATTTCTGATGTATAGTACATTGTTTTGTTTTAATTTGCTTATGGTAAAATAACAGGACTGTCAGTGAAATCATCAAGTATGCCCTCACAGCTTTTTGAATAAACTTTTATGATTCAGGTGAATAATGTGCTTTCTCACCAGAATTGAGTGAACCCCAAATCTGAAGCATACGATTTGGCCATCTGGCATACAGGACAGATGCCCGGTGGGCCAGTATCTTTTGGGGCATATGCGGTGCTATTTATTTTCTTCTATTTTACCCCAAGAGACCAGCCCACAATTTATAGGAAGCAATTAATCCATTTACAATATGGATCGCAACCTGAAGCCAATCAACATTAGTCGCAAAGCTACGTGTTAACCTGGGGGTGGTCGGGTCTGGTGGCATTAGTCAAATTGCCAGGGCCGACTTTTTGTTGTTCCAGTCCAGCCCTGGCCAACGGTAACTTCTTTGATCAAGAGCTTATCCACAAGAATTAAGTGACATTTTGTGTAAACATCACACTTAACCCTCTGGGTGGTGTTCTGGCCATTTGTACTTAGTTAAAAAAAAAACAGCTGTGATAATGCAACTGCTGTGAAACTTCATAAGGATGTTTTTTTTTGTCTGACTTTTACATTTTCCGCTTTATATCAGTGCTTAAAGTGATCAGGCAATTTTACGGCAAATTTAAACTAATGAAAATGACTTTTAGTTGTATGATTTGGATAAGATGGGGTTCATTCTAGACTCAACACAACATTTTGTTTGTATTTTTGACATTTCTCGATTTTTGGACAAGGAAGCAATTTCATTAGATATTCTTAGTTTACAGGAGAGGCGTTTTAATGGCTTACTTACTATCCAATGGCGCAAATAAATGGCAAAATTTTGGTTATAAGAGATGGCTGTAAAAAATACTTTACATGTATTCCTCCAAGAAAAAAGGTGAATATATAATGAAAAATAATTTTTGAAGTTGTTTTACAAACTGTGCATTGTGCAAGCAATTTGGAATTTGAAGGGTAAACACAATATTTACTATATCCTGAAGGGTAATATTGCAGCCCACATTCTCTTAACGCAAGCCTGCCATTGAGGGCGTAAGAGGGTAATATTGCAGCCCACATTCTCTTAACGCAAGCCTGCCATTGAGGGCGTAAGAGCATCCTATGCCTCAGGCTTTTGATGCCTACTGAATTAAAGTGTTTTGATTATGTAACATGGATTGCACTCCACCACGATATTGCAGAGTGCAATGACGTCATGGGGATTACATTTAGTGTCAGTTCCTTTATCACATTTTTCTTGAGTAAATTTGAATTGCCGTTACATCATAACTGAAAACAAAAGCGTGGGTAGAAAGGAATGGTATCTGCAGTGGCAATAACCCAATTTGTTTGCAGATTTACAGCTCCAGAGTCAACCACTGAGTGGATTAAATGCACTTTAGTCTGTTGACTCTTTCAACCCAAAGGATGTGAAAAACACAGACTGAGAAAGCTTTTATCCAGGATAAGCAGTCATGGGAATTAACGCTGTTTGGGTGAAGTCTCTTCTTCATTTATTCATGTGAACATCTTAAATAAATGACGATCTTTGCCAACTTTAACAGGCCTCTTATATAAAAGTTACCCACAGTGGTGCCTTGAGATACTTGTTCTGTTTGTTTCATGTTTCATGAAGTCGTGACTAAGAACACTCATATCTCAAATCATGTTTCCCTGATGAAATTAATAGAAATCCCATTAATCCAGTCCAGCCCCAACATTTGTAGTGAACGCCTTAATTAGAAAAATACTGTACTTTATAAAAACATACAGTAACGATGTGTAATTAGAACCTAAAGAAAAGCAATTTTACCACCATTTTTGCTTTCAATTCACTAGACATTGGTCTGCTTCTTTCTAGTGTGTGTGTGTGGCTGTGTTCCTTGGCCACCTGGGGGCAATATAATATAGACATCAGATATACATGGGGTTACAGTTTTTCTCCATAGGTTTGGCACATTTCTTGAAACTGAGATGACATTTTCAAAATACCATGGACAAATCCCTAAACTACCTTACAATTGGTCTCAACTGAATGGCATTTCTCATTGCTTTCATCAAATTGCCAATGTCTTAGAACATGTCTCAATTGCCTCAGTGGATCTGTGCTAATGGTTGTGTACATTTAGCCTACAGTTAGCACAATGTAATGTAAATCATAATATGCAAAATCATCTGTTCAATTGTCAAAATTAGTCCAGCATATCACAGGGGATCTGTGTAGAGGATGGTTGAGACATTAACGCCGTTTTTTTCCTTGCTGCTTTGCAAGGGAAAATATTAGCTGCGATGTAGATGAAAACCTTTGGTCAAACAGAGAGCAGCGTATGGATGCCCAAGAGAATGAGGATGATGGCCAAGAGGGGGAAGGCTAGTAAAAGTGTTACAGTTGGTGGTTCTTCATTTACGCTGTGTGCGAGATATGATTTTAGTTATTAGTTTTTCATAAATATACAGAACTACTCATGTGTAAGTAACTTTTTGTGAATAAAAACTGTTGCAATTTCCTTGACTGTGAGTATGTCAAACTGCAAACTTTGAATACTGCTCTTGTAAAATCCCTTTTCCCCCTCAGTTTTATATATAATTGTATTTTGTTAGCTGTTGTGAGAAAACATCTAATGATTTTGACTTGTGGTGCTCACAGAATGCCAAAGGGACAATGCATTTTGGGGGCACTGAATAGACATAGAAATTTGATTTTGACACATAGGTGAGCTGTTTTGGGAGAGATATGAGCTTTTGCAGATGATCCAAAGAGTTGTGCAAAATCATCCAAGTTCTTTTTGGCAAAAGAACTAAGTGAATGCAGATGAGCCAAAGCAAT
Source organism: Leptonotus elevatus (assembly GCF_054856555.1). NCBI lineage: Eukaryota > Metazoa > Chordata > Actinopteri > Syngnathiformes > Syngnathidae > Leptonotus > Leptonotus elevatus. Next base: position 6,820,092 of record NC_141244.1, on the reverse strand, counting down.
TGAGTAGGATCTTTGTAGTTGCGACTCTACCGACTCTTTGTTTGGGAAAGGAACTTGGAGTGGAGCATGTGTGAGCAGTTTTGGGATAGATATGTGCTTTTGCTAATGAACTGATAGGTTGTGCACAAATGTAAGTCTGTTTGGCCAAATGAGCTTGCAGTTTTGAAAATGTCATCTCACTTTCAAGAAATACGCCAAACCTATGGAGAAAAATTTGTTGCTTGAAGTAGGTATATATGGAAGACCAAAACTGCCAAAATTAAAAAATAAATGAAAGTGAAAATTAAAACAGATATAAAAATTAAAATTGTATATATATATATATATATATATATATGTAAAAAATAAATAAAAATTGAGATTCAAAAATTAAAAATGTCAAAATAAATACAAAGCTAAATGTATAGATATAATTAAATATCAATCAATAAATAAAAATGCTCTGCTCTGACATTTATTTCATGATGCAGATGCTCTGTCAGGTCGAAATGTTATTCAAATGAAGGGGCAGTCCTAAGCGTGTCTTGGCTCCGCCCATGAATATATAATAGTGGCAAAATAGCCACCCCTTGATAGATTTTATTTTTTTTTAAAAAGGTGAATAATGCTTTTTAACTCATATTTCAAAAACAAATATTTCACAAATGAAGTTTACTGTCGAACTAAAAATAATTGGGGAGGGGGGGTGGGTATTTCCCCTTTAAAGCCTCTCTTGAGAATTGTTCACCATGGTAAACTGCTTCTTGTGAAGAGAGTTAAGTTCATTGTCACCCACCATACAACACTTGTACCTCAAATTTAGTAGGCCTAATGGAAGAAAAAAAAATCTCAGCTCGTATCTCAAGAAACTCACAAGGCACCACTTTATGTTTAGAAATAAAGCCAGGAGTGCAGGTACTGTATTATCATGCTTTATTCATAAATATCTGATGCAAACCACAGGTATTGCACATAGCTCAGGCACATAACTGTCATATGCTGTGAAGCATCAACTTTGTGTTAATACAAAAGGGTCAATTTAAAGCTCTGCAGACTGGGGGGAGAAATACACACTTAAAAAAAAACTGAACAGTATTTTACATTAAAGCTTTGGCTGAAGGATAAAAGTTTCTTTCTTGAAGAACAACTCAAAACCTCCGACATTCAATCCTTGATCTCCAAAAACTCAACTGAACAAGTAGCAAGGACAACTCGGGACATTATCTTCAATACAGCAATGGGAATAATCATCTACCCAGATGATCATTTTATACAGTAACTATAAATAAATTATACAACCATAATAAATACTCCCTTCCATTTAATACCATTTGGCTTCAACTCCTGTTAAACATACAGTGCTAGACTTCAAATGGTGGCTTGAGGAAAATGAAACAAATACTCAAAAATGCTTAAGTGCTTCTAATTGAAAGTGAGCCGTGTGCTAACATGTTGAAAGCCATTACACGTTTGGCCTGTGAGCAATGTGACGAAGAGAGTGCAATCCCATGATGCAACAGCCCCTGATGAGAGCAGTGATGTTGGCTGGAGTGCTTTTCTCCACACCGTGTCGCGAGTACAGCCAGGCCACTGTGGGTAGCACGGGTGCTGCCACGGCAACCAGATCAACCAGGAAACTCTTGCTCCAGTACTGCTTGCTGATCACACCCAGTCCTGGTGAGGGACGAGGTTTTTCTGCGCTCACGTCAAAATCCAGCTCATCCATGAACCGCGGCTTCTCGGACAGTTCTGAGCAGTGCAAGCCGGTGTCAGCGGCGATGACTGTGTTGTCAAGGGGTGCAGGGGAATGTGCAGAAGTGACAGTGGAGGCGGGCAGGATGGACAACGTCTGCTCTCTTCTCCCTTCAAGGCCGAGAAGCTGGTAAAGAAGAACTTGAAGGTCTTGTGACAAAAGCATGATATCTGTCTGAACACCTTTATCTTCAGTCTCCTTAAGGGAGTGTGAGATGCAGCTGGTAACAGTAGCTAGCGGAGGTGGACTGGATATTTCCGATAACATGGACATTCCAAGGCCTGACTCAATTCCAGGCTTTGGCTTGTTGGGGTCCAAATTGAAATCCATCATAGTGGACATGAAGACCTGCTCCAAAATGTCAGCTGTGTTGGCCATCTCGTCATTTATTAGCAGCCCGCTATCAGCCAGAGCCTCTACCGCTTGATCTGCCAGTTCCATCCCACCTTCTTCATCCCCAACCATCTTCTTCGCACTCCTTTCGGGGCTCTGGAAGATGAATTCTCGTGCGTTTTCTTCTGGAAGGCTGGTACCGCTCTGAGCAAGTTCCATGCTTTGCAACAGAGACTCCAGCTTCCTGTTTTGGATGTTTATGTCGATGAAGTACTTCTGTATTCCTTTATCTTTTTCCATCAGACTGCTCTTCATGGTCTCCACAACCTGGCGCAGCTGTTTGATTTCCTTCCGGGCTTCTTTGAGGGACAGTTGGGCCTCAACCCGGTGACACTCCTCCTCAATCCAGTCTTCTCTCATTCTGCTCAGCTGACCCTTGAGGTCATCAATTTCTGCCTCTCTGAAAAACAGAAAATGTTCATTGTTCAATAGGGATGTAACAATATCCAAACGATACGATAATTATCACAATATTGTGGGGAGGTTCGAGATATTAAAAAAGGTCAGAATATTGTTAAAAAATAAAAAAGCTCAGACGGGGGGGGAAAAAAAGCACAAAAAGCACTTTTGTACAGCAATGCATATAAACAACCTACAATCTCTAATAACACTTTGTATTGAGGCACTTACGTGCTAATGCATGCACACATTGAGTTCCTCCACATATTGACTCGGTTCACACTTCACAGGCATATTACGTTCCCCTTCATCTGAACAGATGTAATGCTTTTAATATCGTGACATGACGACGGCGATATTGAAGTAGTTTTAATATCGCAAATCAGGATATTGCTGTTATCGTTACATCCTTATTGTTCAAGTTATTGAAGGAGTCACTTCAACACTTTCTTAGAAAGACCGCCAACTAGATCGCACTAGCCAAAACGAGCACTGAAATATTCATACTAAAGCTGAATCTGGAAGAAAGTTCCATGCAAGACCAAACTCCAGCTTTGGCATGTCATTTTGCGTGTGTGTGTGTGTCTTATGTAATTACAGAGTGGATGTCAGTTGAGCAGAGCTTCAGGATGTGGCTATTACATCACATATCACTGGCATCTGACTAAAACTTTGGACCTCTAAAATGGTCAGTTTTCAGAAGACCCCCAAAAACGACATGTTTTATCAACCATTAACATTGCATCATCAAAAAGAGTAAGCCATTTTCAACACTTTAGAGTTGTCAAAATGACACCACAATGTGGATTGAGCAAAACTATAAATTTTTGAAAAAATATTACATTTGCCAAATTGTGACTTACAAGGTTTAGGCCCGACACCATCTATTGCCCCTAACCACTCATGCTTTAAAAGTGAAGTAACCCCCCAAATTGTCATTACAATAATATGTTGTATGTGCTCTCACTAGTCTAAATTGTATTATACTTAATATTACATTTGTGGAACACGAGTTAACAAAATTCTCTCGTTTTAATCCATCTTCGGGGACGGCCATTTTGCCACTTGCTTTCAACTGAAACGTCATCACAGTTGTTCAGCCGAACTTCGCTGAGCTGAGCCTTGAGCAACTGCGATGTCATTTTCAAATGGATTTTGCTGTTGAAATCGTATAACACAAACTACATTAATCAGAATACTGTGTTTAGCTTAGCGGGGCTACTCATATTATTGTAAAGAACATTTTGGGCTTGAGTTCACCTTTAAAACCAAACACTAAAAAAGTTAAAATTACAGTTGAACAAGTTAGATGCTAACTGACCTGTCATGCACCCTGTTGTCAGATTCCAGCAGCTTTGTTTTCAGGTGTCTGATGGTCACTTCTTTCTGCTGCAGAGGGGTGAGGTATTGCTCAGGGTTGGGGGGTCTGATTCCATGGTTATCGCCACATGAATGGTAGCGGCTCAAATTCGCTCTCCTGTTGGGCAGAGAAATTCAGTTTATCAAAACACAACAAACGAAAATTTAACAACTCACACCCCAACCAGACATTATAATTCAACACTAAAATTACTGCAAGCAATAGACAATGCGGCAGATGTTCGCTAGGGCCAGAGAATTACTGTCTGATGCTGGATTACTGGCATGCAGACAAGAGACAGGATACTAGTTCATCTAAATACATGCTTAATATATTAGGGCAGAAATCACCTTCCTACTGGTAAAAACCTTCAAAACTAATTGTACTATTATTAGGGCCTGACTGATTTAATTTAAGGCGATATTAGCTTTTAAAGTACTGAACCAAAACAAAACAAAAAAAAAAACACAATATTTTTTATTTTGTTTAGCTTGTTACACAAACAAATTGCAACATAAGACAAATATGACATTCAAACATCCCTCGCAGAATAAGTGGAAAATGACCAATACTTAGGTAAGGTAAAAGTCTAAAAGGACAAAGTATTGTAAAACAGTCCGTTTTATCTGCAATTCCTATTTTTGTGATCAAGCATTAACGGAGCAAAAAAATAAGTTACAGTATTTTATTCATGAGATTTATTTTTATTTCATTTTATTCATGCCACTGATTGCTGTAATCAGTTATTAGAATTTTATTTTGGCAAATATCAGAACCAGCATCAGGCTCAACAAAATATATATCAGTCAGGTCCCACTTATTGAAAGTTACAATTTGAAGTTAGTATGTATTTACATGAAGACACTGATGATCATGTTAATGAATTCTCATAATTAGGAAACTAGAATAATATAATTGGGAAATTATGATAATTACCAATATGCAACATTTTATTTCTGTAAATATCTGAGAGTGTTTAGATTTACATAATACTACAAAATTTCTAGGGAAACTCACAATCGTCCCATCACTGGTGAGCTATTTGTTGTTTTTGTTTTTTTTAGAACTGAGCCATGGGCGACTCATGTGGTCCTTTGGGGCTACCATGTTGGTGACCACTGATCTAATGTAGGCTGAGTACAACAGAAACTTGTCATTAAAAATCAAATTTATTGAAACAAATGTTCTTTATTGCGTGGAAGTCGGAAGTCCCGCCTCCTCCGTGGCATATAGTCCATATGATTTAGCGCGTGTACGTCACATCGTCAAAATCAATCCAGTCACAACAACAAAAAACTGATTGACATAATAAAAATCTGCACCTGGATGTCGGGCTGGAGTTGGAGCTGCTACTCATGGTTGAGGTTGCAGCTCTGGGCGGAGTCCTGTAGGGAGCATACAGCTCGGCATCCCGGTTGGAGGATGAGCTGCCTGCTGGTTTGAAGACTGGGACCATGCTGATGTGGGTAATGCGACTTCATTATAATGAAGCAAATTGACGCAATGCAAAACAAGAACCATTACTTCACATCTAACAATTGAAAAGCTTGGGATTGCAAAATAATGCTAAAATCAGGTTACCTGCGAGAGGAAGCCTTCTTTCCAGACGATTTGGCGAGTCTCTCCTTGGTTTTTAAGCTCCCTGTACTGCTGGAGGAGCTAAAATCTGCTTCACTTCCTGCATGAGGAGGAATTGCATGTTAATCAAATAATGCTTGTTTTGGTTCATTTGTCATGTCAGAATGTCAGCTATTAAAAACATCGCATAAAAAAAGATTTTGGAAGTGTAACTGCAAAGTAAATGTGGAAAAAAGTCTGCATTGTGCATCAAGAAAACACCTCCATTAAAAATACAACTATCAATCAACAATGTGATATACACTGAAGGTGTCCTACCTGCTCTGCCATGGGTAAAATATTGGCAGATTGACGCAAAATTAATCTTAATAGACATCTCTTGAATCCCTACCTGAGAGGCAGCTCTTGCCATCAAACAAAACCATAGTACTGTGTCCAGTGATGAATGTGGCAAACTCATTATGCAAAAACTTTTTTCTGCACCACTTTGTGAGTCGGCTAAAGGTGTGCACATTTACCCACTTAAATAACCTCCCACTAATCAGCCTAATTGGCTAAGCCCCAAACCTTTTCCCTTAACCAATCAATTTACTCCGCATATTGCCTCATGGAGTTTTGTGTTCCAAAAGGTATTTGCAGATTTAAGGCGGAGGAAGTTTAATTCTGGAACAAGGACATTTCCCTGCCCCCAAGGTCAAACACGGAATTAAGTAATGATTCTCTCTTTTAGAGCAGTTTTTGTGAGCTGCTAACACATGTCCAATTTCATATGTAGATAGTTTTCGATCACATGATCAGTATTTGTTTGTTGGCCATGTTGGTGGTTTAGATCTATTCAAATGCTCAATAAAGACAGAAACAAAACAATGTGTCAACCTCCATCATGGTGGTGTATGACGTCAAGACCACATTATCACGACATCATCATCCACCATTCTGGAGGATACTGGCTTGCAGTCTTGCTGCTTACTGGCTGTGTATTTGTCACATTCATTTGCAAGTTAAAAGTATGCTAGAAGGCAAAAAACTGCTGGGATTTTACAAGGACTTTTACATAGATGTATTTATGGATCTGGAATTTTTTTTTTTTTTTTTTATTCCAGACTCAGGGTCCACTCTTAAGAACAAGCAAAACAAAACCAAAAAATAAAACATACAAAGATAAAAAATACAGTTACAAATTAAGAAACAATTTAATAAAAGCAAAGCCTTTGCAGTTTTTTGTCTTCTTTTAAAATTATATAAAATATTGGACCTGTTCCGTTAGCCTCTGCTTGTTGCAGACAAACTTCCTGTTGCTGCAAAATATTTCCCAAATGTCTTATCTTGAGTCACTGTCAATTTTATTTACATCATGTGAAAAAAAATATGCCAGCAAATATGATCATGCTGCACCTCCCCATAAACGAGTGCGACCAAATCCTTCTTCTTTAACTTAAAGGGATACTTGACTCATTCAGCCATTTTCAGTAGAAAATGTGGAAAAACTTGTTTTTTTAATGTATTAATTGTACATGAATTTAAGTGAGTTATTAAATTAATTTGGACAAAATAGAAATTTTGTACTCAATGAGTCAAGTATCCCTTTCAAAAGTTGGTTGCACCAGTGCTACCGGTGCAAAAGTTAGTGTTGAGCTCTTACCTCTGGCTTTCATGGCCGACCTCAGCTCCTTCTTGTGCTTCGGCGCGCTCCGTGGTTCTCGACTGCCCTCTGCTATAACTCGTACCCTCTTCACTTTGACCTTGCGCTCAGGAAGTGTTGGCGAGCTGTGGGCACTCTCCTCTGAGCCTGACGGAGTTTTGGAGGGGGAGACAGACTGACTAGTTGGGCAGCCGGTGTCATCTATATTGTAGATAGGCACACACACACAGTAATAACCAAAACCAGACACACGAGACCTCGACCTTAAACACACACACACACACACACACACACACACACACACACACACACACACACACACACGCACACACGCACACACATACATATGCATACATATACATACAGTGCTACTCAAAAGTTTGTGAAGATCTTGAGCAATTTGGACTTTCCAATTGTTTCAACCTGATTTTGTTGTTCAATCTGAACCATTACATTTGATATGAAATAACAGATGTAGGTTTAGCATTTCAATGCATTGTTGGGTAGTCAAAATTAATTGTGTAGTCAAAACTAAATTAAAAAGAGTTTTTGGTCAATTCATGTAGGTGCAAAAGTAAGTGAACCCTGAGCTGCATTGCTTAAAACAAGCAGTTAAGTAGGATCAGGTAGGACAAATTGGTAGCTAAACTAACCACTGAAATGGACCAATGAAAGGAGAGGTTTAGCGAAAAAAAATTGCATCACTGACTGAAACAGGTCAGTCATGCTGAGAGGAAGAGAAATCTCAGGGGACCCCAGGAAGTGGGTAGTGACAGCACATCTGTCTGGGGAAAGCTATAAAGTCATCTAAAAAAAATTGAGCTTCATCATTCCACTGTGAAGCAGATCATCTGCAACTAGAGAACACTGAAAATTACTACAATCCAGCCTAGAAGTGGACAACCTTCTAAAATATCAGCAAGAACCACAAGACAAATGATAATTCAGGTGAAAGCCAACCTGCGCATCACATCGAGGGATTTGCAGACCTCTTTTGCTGCATCTGGGACACATGTGCATGCTTCAACAATCAGAAGAAAAGTCAATCGACAAGGCTTTCATGGAAGGCTTGCTAGATAGAAGCCCCTGGTCACAAAAAAAAAATCAAAGCTGCCCATCTCAACTTTGCCAGAGAGTACCTGGACAAACCTGAAGCTTTTTGGAAGTCCCTTCTATGGACAGATGAGTCCCAAATTGAACTGTTTGGTCACAACTAAAACAGTCATGTTTGGTGAAAAGTCAACACGGCATACCAGCAAACGGACCTTCTCTCTACAGTGAAGCAGGGCGGTGAGAACGTTAAGTTCTAGGCTGGTTTTTCATCCTCAGGACCTGGACAACTCCACATAATCCAGAGAATCATGAATTCAGAGGAATATTGTGAAATCCTGGATCATAACTTGAAGCCGTTCTTTGTGAAGTTACAGCCTGGTAGAAGATGGATCATGCAACATGACAATAATCCAAAGCATTCCAGCAATACAACTAAGGAATGGCTGGCGAAAATCTCCCAAAGTAGATGTGAAAGACTGATAAGTCACTAAAGAAAGTGTTTGGATGAAGTTCTCATTGCAAAAGGAAGTGCAATGTCCGATTAAGTGAGAGGTTCACATACGTTTGCACCCATGAAATCTGAGTTTTTCTTAAATCAACAACCTTTGCTCAATAATGAATGACAATATTATCATTCTTTTTTTTCAAGTTCATTATTTTCAATGTCAGCATTGTAGATTGGGTTATTAATAAGGTTATTTTAATATTTTATACAAAAAAATTGACCATGCCTGCAGGGTTCACAAAGTTTTGAGCAGCACTGTATATATACTGTATATATATATCGTGAGTACTGATACCTTGAAAAAAGGCCTGATTTTTAAGCTCGATACCGATACCGGGTATCAAAAAGGTTTCTATTTCATACGGCATTTCTAATGTGTGTGATGTCATTTGGAAGTTCTTACCCGAGTAAAAACAGTTTGTGCTGATGGTCCTCTTGGAGTGATTGGAGCTGACGTCACACTCTTTGCCCTCCTCTTCTGAGAAAGGAGAGTCAGAAAGAGGCGAGCCATTGCCCTTTGGCTGGAAGGGATGGAGGACCAAACGTGGGATGCGACTCCGAGGGCTTCCTTTCTGTGGTGACTTCTTTTCCTGTTTGGCGGGAACATATTAAATCATGTGTAGGTTCCAAAGCCGTATGATGTACTGTAGTTTCAATAAAAAGACTAACCTCATACTCTTGGAATGGTCCCATTGTGTTTCATGTAGTATATTCTCACTGATCAACCATACAAAAAGAAGCATTAGGCGACAAACAGTAAACAAAGAACAAAGACCCTCTTTTGGTTACATCACCAAACCCACCCGCTACATTAACGCACATGCATACACACATAGTCCACATGCAGCCTGGTACAGATGGTACAAGAATTACACGGCCAACATGTTCTAATCTTACCACACTTTATGAAACCAACAGATTATTGACACTATAATTTCCAAATGTGAAGGATATCTTTATTACATTTCACATTATCACAAAGTTATTTTATTATTATTATTTTTGATGACAACGTTTAACAAGGACAACAGTTTAAATCACAATTTTAAAGTGTACATATATAAAAGTTGACAAAAACCTGACCTATTTAAAGGTGGCGCAATAAGTAATAATTGGCTGTGTGTGCTTTGTGATTTTTACTGTGGCGTGATTGACCAGTCCAACTCTCTGTGAACATGATACATAGTATAAAAAATGGATGTATATTTTATTTCTTCGTTTGCCCTGTTGAAACTAACTTAAAATGTATGTCATTTTTTTCATGACAAATTCCAATTTACTCTTTTTAGATAATTATAACAGATACTTACTAAATAAACATTGATACATATTTATTAGTCTAATAAAGCCTATTTATTTGAAATGTATAATCCCCATGTTAATAAAGTATAATTACTCTAACTTAATAATTATGAGAGTATTTAAAATACATAAAGTATTGAATTGCATAATAATCAGGTTGTCTATACACGATAAATATAGTGCTATATGAAAAACACATGTTCATTTTTTTTATTCATTTTTTACATTTTTATGTTTTGGGGATGAAACTGAATCCACACATCCCCAAAATGTAAAAATAATAAAAAGTAATTATATTTTATTAACACTAAATACATAAACCTGAGGATTATGCATTTCAAATAAATCGGCTTTATTAGATTAATGAATATGTATCATATAAAATTTATTTGGTAGGTTTGTGTTAAAATTATTTTTAAAAAAGTAAATGGGAATTTGTCATGTAAAAAAAAATACATAAATCTTAAATTATGCTCGAAATATTTCTGTGGTGTACATGGAAGAAACACACACACACAGTTTAACAAAGAACAAACATTTTTTATTAATGTTTTGCAAGTAAATAATGCAGAATTTCTTCTCATGCTTGTACAGTCAGTCTCATCACTTCTTCTGGTTTGTTAGCTGCACTGCCTTTCAGCAGCTTCCCTTAATGGGTCAGTTGCATAAGTGCAGACGTGGTGTGCCTCTTTGAGTGCTTTAATGACGTAATTGACATTAAGCTTTTCGTTCCGCTTTTCTACGATGTCAGGCCTATATTCTTATCCTTGATCTGCATTTACACATATTGGGATGAGACTATTATCAACCATTTAGTGGCCAAAAGGAAATCTGATTATTTTGTATGTGCAGCTCCAGATTATGACATCCTCTTTCTTCAAACCACAAAGGATGGCAAAAATAGAGCAGAGTGCCATGGGATTGAAACTCCATTTTTCATTTGTCAGATTCTAAAATAGAACCAAGATCTAGGTGGCCTCCATTGTATCTTTTAGATTCAATATCCTCACAAACTCAAGTGCCGTGCTTACATCAGCAGATGTCTAGTGGGCTGGCACAACAGCATCTGATTACACATCAATAAGCATCCACCCCAGTGCCCTAGCAATAGTCTTAGCAACGAGGAGAATGCTGAAGAAGGGTGCATTTTTTTGTTTGTCAGCTTCTGCAGCTCATCCTAATACTCTGTCCTTCATTAACAATGTTGAAATGTTATGTGTGGGTGTTACCAGTTGACGGGATAGGAAGGCTTTCACGTTCTGCATGAATATTATGCCCTTGATTCTGTGTGTACGAAATGATTTGTATGTGCACACTGATTTGGTCCAATTGTCTATTAATGAAACTGCTGCAACAAGATGCAATATCAAGTTGTGCACTATACATTTCATTACATGGCTTCTTTGGTCTATATGTGAGATAATGAAAAGAAACATTTGGAGGAGAGTATTCGCAACTGCCCTAATGTCTGTTATTATTAGTGGTGTCATAGTTAAAGCGTTAACTAATAATTAATCACAAAAAAATTATCGCATTAACTCAGTCACTGCCATTGACGGCTATAGACGTCAAAAATTAATTTGGACTATCTCTATTAGTTTTACTTTTGTTCTTTTGTTAACAAGAGTATGAAAACCTAGAATTTTTTTATTGTACATTTAGAACAGACATTGAATTTGTGATTAATTGGGAGTTAACTAGTGAAGTCATGTGATTAATTAAAATTAAAAAAATTAATCGCCCTAATAATTTTTAATTAGGGGCGTCAGACGATTTTATTTTAATTTTTTTATTTTAGCTAATCGCATGACTTCAATAGTTAACTCGCGATTAATCATAAATTTCATATCTGTTCTAAATGTACAATAAAAAAATTATAGGTTTTCATAATCTTGTTAACAAAAGTGGAAAAAAAATAAAACTAACTAGAAATAGTTCAAATTAATTTTTGACGTCTATAGCCGTCAATGGCAGTGAATGAGTTAATCATGTATTAACGCAGATTAATCACACTATTCATTTTGACTGTAAATGATCCTTTAGCTGACAGCGGATGGTTATGTTAAAGGTAGCACAGTATTTGAGCAATAAACATAACTACATGCATTAAAGTAAAGCATTTAATAAATGTTTGCGCATGACATTCAGAATCAATCAATCAAACTATTAGTGATTTTTTTTCATTTTAAATTATGCAAGTAATTAGAAAAAGAGGAGGATGAGTGTGTGCAGTGTATCAATTTTTTTTAAGACGTCCTCATAACATTAAATGTCGAAAAAAATAGCACATAACAGGTGCTCTTTAAATTTGGCAGGCAAAAAAAGCCTTTTTAATTAAGCGATTAATCGTGATTAATCAAAATTCTAAGATGTGATTAATCTGATCAAAAATGTTAATCGTTTGACAGCTCTAGTTATTTAGCCTCTAAAGATGATTTGGTTCCCCAATTGCATCATCACCAGCTCGAACCCAGACACCATATCTACGTTGTTAAACATCACATCTTAATGGTAAACACACACAATGAGTACCATCCAGACCAATTGATCTACACTCCTTTGAAGAAACTCAGCAAAAATCATCTTTAGTGTCATGTTTAAAAAAGAAAAAAAAAGAAAGACGAAATGTCAGTTGGAATGCACAGAAAATATTTGCACAACTGACCAAGTCTAAATGCTTGTTCTCATACTACAACCAGATGGTCTACGTTTTAAACAGTACCGTATAGATTTAAAATCTCTTAATCCGCTCCAGTCCAACTGCTTTCTAATGTTGATCCACACATGGACTGATCTCAAGCTGTTTATGACTTTATTCCATTAATGCAGTCAGTCCCCCGGGTTGAATCCCTCGTATTTTGACATCAGATAATGCTTACCTAGTAAAATGTGAATTTACATGTAGCTCAATATTTTTAAATATTACATGCCATGGTATGCATACAATACAATAATACATAAATCAATCACTCCTTTTTTTCCCCCACATATGCAAATCTGAGACTGTGGACCTTTAAATAGATGCACTCATCACAACATGCTGTGCTGTCATACTGAATAAGGCTTTTGAGTCATCCCTTGAAACAAAACACTATCTATCTATCTATCTATCTATCTATCTATCTATCTATCTATCTATCTATCTATCTATCTATCTATCTATCTATCTATCTATCTATCTATCTATCTATCTATCTATCTATCTATCTATCTATCTATCTATCTATCTATCATCTTGGCAGAACAATATCAACGTGTTTTTGTACTTTGGTAATTATTTGGAATGACTGGAACTCGACTTCAAATGATTTGTACAAATTGTACACATTGCATAACTAACTAGTCATTCAATCTGTTGCACTTGGTGCCTCACCTACAACGACCCCCCCCCCCCCCCAACACCCCCCCCCCTTGAAATAAACACATGCGTTGTCGGATTTATTTCAGTCAAGAAGAGTAACATTGTTTGCGTCGTCATAACAAATAATTCCCATAGACACACACCCATGTTCTTATGTGCGCAGTTAATTTGTTTGAAGCATTTACATCACGATATTGTTTAATTGCAATGATACAAATGTCACCAGCAAAATTATCCTCACCTGATGTTTATTTGTAGGGAAGGTTGCGGCTAAGTCTGCGGAGCACAAATTCACGTCCAGTTGCTGGTATACCAGGTTGTGTTCTACTGTAGGCTACAGATGGACCCAGAGTGATGACAAACACCCCATTGGACCTCTGACAGTGCGCGCACATTATGACGACCATCCTCTGGGTGTTACATAACGCATTAACTCTTGAGTCGCCCAACGTTTAAGATGCAGAGGGGCGAAAATGAGCAATATGGAACGGTACATGTAATCCGTCCTATGGGATCGGGGTCACCATCGAGCATCAACAAAATAATGATGGCGTCAACGTTTTAAGTTAAATAGCCTACGTAAATAATTTGTTTGCAGAATGCACGATGACTCTCCATGGTACTGAATGACGGGGAGTGCTTAGCTGTTGATATTTGCCTCCTATTTATCGTGATATTTATATAACCTATTATTTTAAATTCGGGAATGATGCTAAAGTTAAATTTAAAGTGATGACAAATGTTCAGAACCCCGTTTTAAAGTTTATACAAAACATCTAAAATTGTTATTCTTAGCCCTTCTATCTCATCTAACCTGTCGTGTGCGTGTGCTTGCTCATCATTTGCGTGACAAAGTGGACCGCCATTAGGTACTGGAGTCTGGACGAATCTGGGTGGAACCGACGGAAATGTCAGCACGTGACCAAATAAACAAGGTTTGTCGTCACTGATGTCCTCTGCCGGAAATAACATGTAATGATGATGATTTAATGCTCTTCCACCAGATGGCAGAAGATATAAAATAATGGATAAACTTTTTCTGGCATTTTTGTTTAGTGACGTTTCCAGACATAGGCAGCACATAGGCAGCACACCACACACAATTATGTATTTAGCCTACCGTTCTCCTGCCGCAACCCATGAATGCGTCTGGTGTTGCACTAAGATGATGCCACACAGAGATGGTGCCAGAAAATTAAAAAAGAAGACAGTGTAGTACAGAGAACCCCCAAGTATAGTAAGTAAGTACCCGATACCGATGCTGATGCAGAGTACTTACTAAAATTATTATACTATTTTAAATCATTTGTTTAAATAACTATGTTGCAAATTGAACTTTCTTGTTGTATTTTTCGTGAAGGCATACACACAAAAACAAACAGTATCATTTTACAAGACTTAACCATTAAATCAATTATTTAAATTTTAATTAGTATATCATAGTGATGGATGGCTAAATTAATCTAAAATGTGTTCAGTTCTTGACGTTTCAATGATAGCGCCCTCTCCTGGCGAAAAGCATGACTGCACTGGATTTTAAACATCTTTGCCTTGAAATCATGACGCACACAGGAACCAACCCACACACTAAAACTCAATGTAAAATACAAATACAATCAAAATACTTAAAAAAACACTCTTAAACAATGATAATAGTGATCGAATGTGTGTATTTTGTTAATGATTCGACATTTCTGGGAAAATATGTCGTACAGGTTGGGTGTGCCTGTGTAACTAGCCAGACAACGCATACTGTACTTTAATACTTTAGAAGACTTGGAAAAGGTTCTATTGGTGACTAACACAAATCATTTTTAATTGACTTACAAGCGTTTTGGTAAGTGTTAAGTTATCATAATGCGTGTGATATTTAATTACGGAAACTTTTTTTTAAGAGTAAGATCTGATATCTATGTTACTGAAGAAGACAACAACCACACAGCCTACAGATCAGACTGAAGATTTTATAAGACTCTGTATACAAAATATGAACTAGTTTAATACAAGGAAGTATTTTTTTCTTCTTGCAAAGATAAAAGTCTAAGCAAATAACACTTTGAAAAATATTTACTTTCTTGTGCTTTTTATTATTATTACTCGGCAGACTGCATGATCAATCAAAAAGTAAAACAACTTGACACTCACACCTGCAGGGCAAGTGGTATATTGCGCTGCATCTGGGCAGGGTCTTGAGGAGTGGAAAAGCTCTTTGTAATAATAATATTATTAATAATAATAATAATAAATAAATAATATAACGAGAAGAAAACTGAAGTTATGGTCTCTATGGCCAACAGTTGTCAAATCCAGCTTTTTCCATTTTAGGCAGCTGGCTAAGGTAAAGACTCTATCTCAGCAGCACTTAGAAACGGTAATCCATGCCTTTGTTACATCTCGGATGGATTATTGTAATGCACTGCATCTTAGAATCAGTCAAATCTCCCCCAATCATCTCCAAGTGGTATAAAATGCTGAAAAACTGGTGCCCGAAATAGGGAGCACATAACCCCTATCCTGGCTTCTCTTCACTGGCTGCCCGTGCAATTTAGAGTCCATTTTAAGATGATTTTACTTGTTTTTAAATCTCTACATGGTCTTGCCCCATCTTACCTCAGTGAGCTTTTGCACCCCTACGCACCTGCACGGTGCCTCAGGTCAGCAGACTAGACACAACTGGAGGTTTCGAGGACAAAGCGAAAGCTTAGATTGGATCGAGCCTTTGCAATTGCCGGTCCCTCCCTTTAGAACAACCTTCCGCAAAATATTAGGCAATCGAAACCTATCTATATTCTTTGTCTTTTGGCTCACCATTAGACTTAGCATTGTCTCAGTGTATTATGAATTTGATGTTTATGTATTTATTTATTTGTGTATTTATTGATTTATTCACTTACACACTTCTTGTTATGAATTTATTGATGTCAACTTTATTTACTTGTAATGTTTGCTTTGTTGTTCTTGTTTTACTTATCTTTACTGATTTATGTTCCATGTACAGCACTTTGTATACAACAATGATAGTTTTAAGGTGCTTTATAAATAAAGTTAAGTTGAGTTGAGTTAATTGTCCGTCTATGGTTCAATGCTTGTGTTGGTTTGGACGAGTGATTTATATTTTGTATGTTTTTTATATAGAAGTTTGTATTTACTGATTGTTGATAGTTTTTGATAGTTTTTATCACAATTTTTTTTTTAAATAGTTGATTTTATTTTTTTAAATAGCTGTTTATGTTTATTTGCGGTAAGTACCTTTACTTAGTTATTTTAACGTTATTTGTGTTTATTTATATACTCCGTTTACACTGGAGTACATACTGGAGTTGTTGTTAAAACCAATACTAAAGATAAAAAAACCTTCAGTCAAGTGGCTGTTGCAACAAAAACATAACTCATGTGGCGAACCCCCCAACATCTGATAGAAATAATGTATTCATCTTTGCAGCAACAACATGCAAACTCCAGAAAGAAAGTTCCTGAAAATCAAATGACACCCACGGTGGGACTCGAACCTGCGAAATTGTCCTCATTTTCTCTGCTTCCCCTTCTTTTTTATATTTGCCTTCTATGGAGGTAAATTTGGTGCAAAACTAACTTGTGCAAAAAATTTGTACCTGTAGAAAAAAGTCTAAATTTGTATCTGTAAAAGTCGTGATTTGTATCTGTAAAAAAAATGTGTGCCTGTAAAAAAATTTTTTGTGTCTGTAAAAGAAATTTGTACCTGTAAAAAAAAAATGTGTATGTGTAAAACAAATTTGTATCTGTAAAAACAAATTTGTACCTGTAAAAGTCATGATTTGTATCTGTACAAAAAAAAATTCGTACCTGTATTAAAAGTATAAATTTGTATCTGTAAAAGTTGCGATTTGTACCTGTAGAAATGACAACTTGTAGTCAAAGAAGTCGCCACTAGGAGTCACAAGTGGGTTTTCTGCTGCTGTACTGTGACGTGAGTTTTGCCCCAATTGTTGCGCTACAAATGTAGCAAAACTAATTTGTACTTGTAGAGCGCCTGATTTGTACTTGTAAAGAAGGGGGCGGGCTCTGGTGCAATGAAGGGTTGTTTTGACCAATCAAGTGAGAAGGATTTGAGCGGATTGGAGCGCAACCTCATTGGTTTAGCGAACGACGGTGGCGGGACTCGCGGAAGGATACAAGCAGGACACATCGTCGCCAACCAACATACATATTAAGAATACTTCTTAATATGTATGTTGAGGAAGAATACTTCAGTATTCTTAATATGTATGTTGAGGAAGAATACTTCAGTCGACTGAAGTATTCTTAATATGTATGTTGGTTGGCGACGATGTGTCCTGCTTGTATCCTTCCGCGAGTCCCGCCCGCTCAAATCCTTCTCACTTGATTGGTCAAAACAACCCTTCATTGCACCAGAGCCCGCCCCCTTCTTTACAAGTACAAATCAGGCGCTCTACAAGTACAAATTAGTTTTGCTACATTTGTAGCGCAACAATTGGGGCAAAACTCACGTCACAGTACAGCAGCAGAAAACCCACTTGTGACTCCTAGTGGCGACTTCTTTGACTACAAGTTGTCATTTCTACAGGTACAAATCGCAACTTTTACAGATACAAATTTATACTTTTAATACAGGTACGAATTTTTTTTTGTACAGATACAAATCATGACTTTTACAGGTACAAATTTGTTTTTACAGATACAAATTTGTTTTACACATACACATTTTTTTTTTACAGGTACAAATTTCTTTTACAGACACAAAAAATTTTTTTACAGGCACACATTTTTTTTACAGATACAAATCACGACTTTTACAGATACAAATTTAGACTTTTTTCTACAGGTACAAATTTTTTGCACAAGTTAGTTTTGCACCAAATTTACCTCCATAGCCTTCCCCCTCCAGACAGTCCTTTATGCCCCATTTTAACATCGAGATGAGCCAGAAGGTGGCTTGACCATCTGGTTAGGATGTCTCCTGAATAAGCAAAGTGCGCATCTCGGCAGCGCGGTGCATTATGGGTAGGTCGGCTGGTAGCCTGCTACCAACTTGTCATTGAAAACGTATGGAGTCTAACGGGGGAAGAGCTGATTTGGACCATTTCAAACGTTGGAATTTTTTTTTAAATTTTTTATTGAATCTATTTTAATCATGAATAGCATGTCGTTACTGACTGCCCTCTGCCGGGACACGACAGTTAAGCCTATTTAAGTGCTTATTATTTGACTGAATGTGTGCACTATACCGAGAGTTGGACCGAGGACACAACACCAAGAAACGGGTCGACGCTTTCTTCACTGAAGGTTGAAGCAGGTTCTTAAATGACTCTCACTCCATTACGTATGTCCGCTAGCAAGCTTCGTGATGCTTCCGTATGCTCCCTCGCTTTAAGGATATTGACAAAATAAATGTGTTTAAAAAAAAAAAAATGTTTTAGCCTCTATACGTCCGTTTGGATCTTTCTTTTCTGTCCGGAAATTGGGAAGAGTGAACAGAGGTTTACAAGCGTACACTTCCGTCTTCTCCAACTTTGCAATGGTGTTTTTTTGTTTTTGTTTTTGCTGATAAACTCCATTAGGACAGTTAAAAATGGCACCAAGTGCACATGTCGTTTTGTCACTTAAGGCTGCAAGTTGTTTAAACAATGCTTGCCAGCTTTAAGGTGTGCAGTTACGCAAACACTTTCAACGCTCCATTCGCCGCCATTCAAATGACGGCTTTGTATGATAGTTTTTTGTTTTGTTTTTTGATTTTCACGCATGCGCAAACTTAATGCGGCACACTTCGCTTATTGCTCCCTGCATGGGAGGTGAACAGGTGTTGTGCCTACGTCCTACTAGATTGGGTTTAGTGATGACAGTGCATGCAGGGAAGACTGCGGGCTCTATATTCCTGCCCAGTGCTAGTCCAGTCGAGCGCAAACCGCAGTAAAACTGTGCGCATGGGTGACATTTTCTTTCTTTTGGTACTTTGTATATTCACAGTCACGCACAGTTAGAAATGTGAAATTTGCGGTGTTGTGGGTGTGAACACATTCGACGAGCTTCATGGCCAATGGAAGAGGCTCCTCTCATTCCCTTTAAATTCAGCGTGTGAGAGTCACACAGAAATCGACTCCTAGAGTCAGTCCATACAGGAGATCAAACTGTGTAAAGTACGTGCAGGGTGCTTGCCATTGTGAAGTGGGGACTTGTGCCGTTTTTCCATTCACCTATTTCTACACCGAAACGGCATTATTCATTATTATTTAGACCATTAGACTTTTTCAGACCGAACGGTTATAATAAAACCACTTTTCAGAACCATCTCG
Source organism: Leptonotus elevatus (assembly GCF_054856555.1). Taxonomy (NCBI): domain Eukaryota; kingdom Metazoa; phylum Chordata; class Actinopteri; order Syngnathiformes; family Syngnathidae; genus Leptonotus; species Leptonotus elevatus. The sequence continues at coordinate 6,800,477 of NC_141244.1, read as the reverse complement.
GACGTGGTTCTGAAGCGCCTGTCGTTTGGGGCTGAGCACCCGTGTATTCACTGTCATCTGATTGGCCAACAGCGATGCAGCAAACAACTCAAGTGCACACGCCCATTTCCTGGTTTTAAGCAAGCAAGGCAGAGGGCTTAATGGGCTGCACTTTGCAACATTGCCACATCATGCAACGGCAATTCATATTTTAAATGCCCGCAAAAATTGTGTCCGAGACTCGCCACTCGTAAAATGTTATGGGCCCCTCTATAGTCTCACTGATGTCTTGGTCTCGGTGTGGTAGTTTTGACAACAATACTACTGTTTGGTCAACTCTGTATCACATCTCTGCTTTTTGCAGGTGATGTGGTTTTGTTGGCTCCATGCCGCAATCACCTTCTTGCTAAAAAATGTGTACTGTCAAAAGGTTGGGATTTGAATTAGTATCTGCAAATCTGGGGACATGGTCCTCATTTGGAAAAGGGTAGAGTTCCCTTTCCGGTTTGGGGATGAGTTCCTGCCCCAAATGCGAGAATTTAAATATGTTGGGATTTTATTCACGTGTGAGAGAAGAATGACGCAGGAGATTGAAAGGCAGATTGTGTGCAGGATCTGCAGCCATGTGAACTCATTGTCAACTCATTGTGACGAATAGGCAAAGCGCTCTATTGACCTGTCAATCTACATTATGTTCCCACCCTCACCTATGGTCTCGTGCTGTGGATTGTGACCGAAAAAACAAGATCATGGATACATGCAGCTGAAATTAGTTGAAATTGAAATGTACGACGACGTATTAGGGCCACCTATAGAGAGCGGGGGCAATATTCCGAGAAAAAAACTTGCAAATTTGCCACTTTATAAAGTGGCAAATTTGCCAATTTATAAACTCGCAAATTTACGAGTTTCTTTCCTTAAAAAGTGGCAAATTATCGAGTTTTTAAAGTGGCAAATTTGTCACTTTATATAGTGGCAGGTTTGCGAGAGAAAAAAAATAAAAAACTTACGAAAAATACACGTAGCGTACTACTCGACTGTTGGTGCCAATACTTTTCGGTCGGGTTTCCAAATAAGGAGATAGTAATTGCTTTAGCATAGATTAACCATATCATGTTAAGCATTCGCTCTTTGAACCGTTGTGTACGGCCACTGGCCAGCGACAAAGACGCCTCACTTTGCGAAGGTCCACACCCGGACGATCAAGCATTTAAGTTAATTTGTTAAAATGTATATTTACTTGTACATTTTTTTTTCCAGAATTATTATTTACACATTCATGCATTTTGGTATTTTTTTGTTCAAGTATCTAAATTGATGTGTCGAATCTGCTGCTCTCCATCACTTGCATTTACCTATGGTATGCTATCATCTGATTGGATAGTGTTAGTCAGCTGATAAGGGATCAGGAAGTCGCTCTAGCTCTCGTGTATGACGAGTAAAATTTAAATTAAGAATACATCCGTCTCCATCCTGCCTTTTCATTTTATAAACAGTGTCCCATTAACCACCAACGAATCCTCACATGATTAGACTATAGCTACGCTACGTCGCAAATTAGCTTCTTTATAAAGTGACAAATTTGCACGGTTTTTCTCGGAATATTCCCCCCCCCCCCTCTAAAAAAACATATTTATACGTGGCCCTATTACGCCATCTTAGAAATGAGTGGGGGATGGGGGCAGGGTAAGCTTTTTATTTATTTTATGCTTGCTACCTTTTTATTTTATTTTATTATTTTTTTTAAATGTAGGCCTATGTAATAAATTATGTCTTGTACATCAGCTGTTTAGGATACTACTTTTTATTTTTTTAATTAATTTTTTAATTATTATTATACATAATTGATAAATATAATATGTTCTCTGATTTCAACCCATTTCCTTTTAGCCAAATTGGTAATTAGTTAATACACAGGTAAATCCCAGCCTTTCTAAATATGAATGTCTAAGTTTTTATTGTTAATTTCTATTAGGTCACCAAAACACACTGGTGTGCAGCAAGAGAGGACAAAGTACAAAGTTATTAGCTAAATCGCCTATACAGCATATATCAAATGTGACTAATGTTGCAAGTATGATTTCCATTTTGTCTCGGAGCAGGTAATCAATGGCACAACATGACAGGCAGGACACAAGGTATTTGTTAAGTATAACAATGTTCACAACTGTGAGTACAGTAACGGTAACACAAAATTACACGTTGCCCTTTCTACAATATTTTCATGCATTAAAATTAACCTGTATAATTAGTGTAGACTATATATTTAATTGACCTTTACATATCATACAGGACATATGGAGCATGAGACATGTTTACATAAACAGGAGGCCGAGTTGACCAGTTTGTAGTTCAGTTGAACTTTTAACATTCAGACACTAGAGGTCGCTGAAGTCATTCTAAATGTCTTTGTGCCGTTGACCTAGAGTAGTGTCTCTTTCTGGTGGTTTGAGTTGGGCAAGGATCAGTGCATTCAATTCTGGTAATTAATGGAGTGCTCGATCGCGCTTCATAACATCCAGATGTCATGTGACCAATTAAATGCAAAGTACGTGCAAAGATATTTTGCCATATGGTTGCATAATCGAGAATGGTTATTTTGACATAACTTTATGATAACTATAAAGTATGCTTTCAACATTTTGGACGTAAAATCTTATCTAATCTGATCGGATGTGTCCTTGGAGGCTTTAGTCCCCAACGACTTTATGATAAAGACCATTATGCACTATTAGCCTATCTCATGCCCTCATTGCTATACGTTTCGGACTTTACTTTACTAAACTTGAAAATAAATGCTTGCTCAACACGGGTCTTTAATAATCAACTACGAATGATTTCAAGAGCATCCGAGTATTTTTCATCACACATGTTTTTCTCTCTCCCCGCTGAGATCTATCAAGAAGACAATAAATAGATGAACATTGAAACCACAACAAAAACTTTCCCACATGGATTCCCGGGTCGCTAGTATGGCCTTTGTCTCCGCGTTTGCAAGTGGATGTCATGAAATTGGGAAGCACCGACCGGGCGACCGTGTGGGCGTGTTCCAATCGGCCTAACTGGCTCTGCTCTTGTGTGGAGTCCAGAGCGCAAAACGCACTTCTCGAGGGCGCAAAGAAATCTCACACCCTGACGCGCAGACCATCTCCGGCTCAGGCGGACCCCTCCATCCCAGGGAAGGAAACATACACGAGTCTCTCGACATTCGACATCTCCAGCCATGTTTGCATTTCGAGTTGTTACGCTTTATGTGGGCCTGCTCCTTGTTTTCCTTTGGAATATACCATGTTTCCAGTCAGCTGCTATCATCTCTCCCTCTGCCCCGAAGAGGAACAGGGGCACCAGGCTCCCTCATCAGGGCGGACAAAGGTCAACCAAACTCCTAAAAGACATCTTCGCCTCTTCCCATCATATGATGAGCCAGCACAAAGAGGAGCTGAAGGACGATGTGGTGCCGCATGAGTACATGCTCTCCATTTACAGGACGTACTCTGCAGCGGAGAAGCTCGGACTTAACGCCAGCTTTTTCCGCTCCTCTAAATCTGCCAACACCATAACAAGTTTCGTGGACAGAGGAACAGGTTGGTTTTGGGCCGCGTCCAATTCAGTCACATCAATCTTGCAAAGCTTTCTTTTTGGGGGAACAACCTGACATAAAGAAAGAAGAAATAGCGCACTTTAGAAAAATAAACAAATTATTCAACTGGGTTTATGGATCAGTCTGCGGATACATATTTTGCTCATATGCACAAAACGTGTGACTTTTCCCTTTCGCTGTAGCTACTATACTTAACCCCTGGGTAACACGACAGTAAAACACTAATTGAGACGCTCTCAAAACGAAGGCTGTAAATTAGTGTCAGTACAGGCTTATAAAAAAAGAAGAAGCTCCATTTAGGAAACTTTCCTCCATATGGTAAAGCTACCTGCACACCACTTGTGGTTTGCCTGCCCAACATACCCCCAAATTGGGATGGAAATGAATTGACTGCACATTTTCACATATAGGTGGAGTGGAGAAAACTTGGTGTGAGGAGCAGGTGTTTGAGCCATTAATAGTGTGGAAGCAAGTGGTTCGAGTCTTTCATGCGAAAGCAAGTTCAAGTCTCTCGTGTAATCTAGGCCTAATTGGAATGCAATAGGCTACCCTATACACCATACACACACCATATTATATTTATTCAAACCTGGAAAGTGCATATTTTTAATTTACTTCTTACACTGCCAATGAGTTCATTCAATTAATTGCACTTTCTGATTTTTCCAGTGATTTGCATTTTTATATGAAAGGTTCAACAAGCTCGAAAAGTTCAATAGGCTATTTACAGTTGGTTAAACACGCAGTCAAAAATTAAAATAACTAAAACGACACAGTGACTGATTCCAGCTCCACGTTGAATAGGCTATTTGACTCGTTTTGTTAGTCAAAAACAAAAATAAACTATATACTGATTCCAGCTCCTAAGACACAAAACAACAGGAGTTTTCGAGTTCGTACTTGTGTCTGCTTTTTGCAGTGAACTGAAAGGGGAAAAAATGCGGCACTCTTGTCCCGTGATTGTGATGTGGTGTGTCACTGGCTCTGACCCGGAGCTGGGACCCTCTGAAAGCCGCATGGCATCGAACGGCTGATTGGAGTATTTGAACTCAGTGATCTAATTGAGTGTTCATGTCATAACATATCAAACATTGTCGTCTTCCGTAATGAACATTCGGCCACGATGATACATCAACAAATAGCCTAAATAAAACCAACCAACCAAAAATACTAGCCACTTCCCCCAGCTATTGTGAAGTGATTTGTATTATATATATATTCTCACCAATTACAATTTATTACGGAAAATATACTTCTTTCCGTCCAGCACCTTCTCTTTCTTTTAATGGTCCTCCCAAAATCCCTTAAGTGTTGCATTTTATGAAGTAACCTGCAGCATTTAACTCAACTGGGAATAAAACTCAAGTCAAAATGACCGATTGAGGCCTGCTTTTATGCACAAGCATGCATGCGCTGCGCCTTTACGCACCAACTATACTTCGTGTTTTGTGTGTATTTGCAGATTATAAATAATATTTTTAGTGGCCGTTATACTATTTTAAAATTAAAATACTATGCATGCAGTTTTGAGGTGGTTCTTGATCGTATAATTCAAGATCACAAACGTTTAAAAAAAACACACACACACACAGACATAAAGCGGTGTAATTATATCTCATTAACGCAGCCCTGCCTTTAAATTGACAATGAAATAGGCTTACTGCTAAATTGTATTTGCATTTGTTGACCTGCGCCAAAAATTGCGTTGAGTCATCTAACGGAATCTCGATATTAAGAAAAGCTGGTACATTCTTGTCTGTCAACACGAATATGTCAGTAATTTCAACAGGCTGTTCACCCAGTCCGTTCAAGGGGCATTTTAAGGGGAATGTTGTCGTTGGCAAGATGGGATGAAATATAAGAGGAAAAGTGCTTTAATGAGAAATATGGGAATTCAGGCTGTTAATTATTTGGTGAACTTGTATTCAATTTTGCTTAAGGTCTTGTTAAAAAAAAAAAAAAAGGTAGAAACGTAATGCAGACCAGACGCGCAAGTCACAGAAATAAGCACAAGGTTTCAATCTGTTTTTTTACTGTTTCACCCGGCAGGGTTCACGGAGGGAAACTGACAAGTAGAATCAAATATCTCTTTAGAATAGCGTGTACAAATCACACGAATGTGCGCACGCAGCCTTGTCACTTTTATTTTTCCGAGAAGTTTGATATTTTGATATTATGCTGCATGGTCAACCCAGGCAAGCGTTCATTCGGCCGCATTTTTACAACCCGAAAACATAGCATTTAAACAGAGTAATGATTACACTTTTAATGCAATTTCACATCATGAAATGTGTAGGCTATATGTAAAAAAAAAAAAACCTCATTGAAAATTGAAGACCACTTTTTTCTTTAAACACCTGTCGTATGCTCAGTTTTGATTTCCCCTTTTGCTCTAGCTTTTCGTTTACCGAAAGTCTGCCCAGCTATAAATCCATATTGAGCGAATTACATATTCTAGGTCAGATATTTGCATTATGCTTTGCAAATTGTGTATTTTTCTTACCACAGCTTCACATTGATGGAATATTTGCAGCCCCAATGCAAGCCCCCACGGCGGCTTCTGCATGAGAGTATAATGCATTAATTGTGTATTGTTGTTCCCTTTGGCCCGTTACGCGCAGCACCAACTTTACCCGTCCTTATTTTGTTGTAAAAGTTGACACGACTCCTCCAAATAGGCTATGTTAATAATAAATAAATTAGTTACGTTCATTAGATGATCAACATAAAAACAGATTAAGCAAGCAAGCATCCTTTGATATGTCAATTAAAACGAAATGTAGATAGCGTGAATGAAATCGACTATAATGCTTGAGAAATGCAGTATTAACTAGAAAACAAATGCCATCAAGGAAGAACAGATATTCTTGCACGCTGCGTGCTTTAATTGCATATCAAATATCATGTTTAATTTGCACGTCTGACTGTCCTGGAAAATAAATTAAATGGCGCGAAAGACCAAACGTTTGGAGCTTATAGCTATGCAAAATAGATACATAAATAAATAAATAAGTAAATAGATAAATACGCCTTTCCCCAAACGCAGGTGTAAATGTATCTTACTGAACACTGAACAGGCGCACAATTAATTGAAAATGACTTCAAAATAAATAAATAAATAATGACTCCGCGCATGTTGTGCTCTTTTTCATGAATTTCCAAGTGTCTCAATGTTATGACTCAAATTTGAATATTTTTATGTTTCTGTGAAGAACCAAATTTTAATGCTGAGCTGTAATAAATAAAATACAGTTTAAGCATGGTAAAACACGTAACATTTTCAATGAATACAATTTCAATGTAAGAACGGAGGATGTGTTTTAAAGCACAACATGAGTAAACATGATGAGTACCTGTTTTTTCTTTAAAGGCTGGTTTAGCGTGGGTATTTGGGGGTGGGTGGGGCAGAGTGGGGGAGCGAAGGCCTCTGTGAGTCCCCTCCCTCCCCCATCTGAACACTGTACACCCTAAGTGAATCTGACTGCAATTATTTTCTTCTTTTATCCTTGCAGACGATCTTTTGCACCCTCCTCTGCGAAGACAAAAGTATCTGTTTGATGTCTCAACCCTTTCAGACAAAGAGGAGCTGGTTGGGGCCGAATTAAGGATATTTAGGAGAGCTTTGGGAGACTTACAGACGACAGGCCTCTACCATATCCAACTCTACCCCTGCAGCTCTGACATGCTGCTGGACTCCAGACCGCTGGACCCTTTGGACTCTACCAAGTCCAGATGGGAGGTTCTGGACGTGTGGGAGATGTTTAAATCTCATAAACAACATCATCATCATCATGAACATAAAGGGAGCCAGCTCTGCTTTCAGCTCAGAGTCACTCTGGGTAATTCCGACGCCGAGTTGGATCTCAGGCTGTTGGGCCTGGACAGGAGCGGGCGGTCCCAGCAGGAGAAAGCCATTCTGGTAGCCTACACCCGCTCCAAGAAAAGGGAGAACTTGTTCAACGAGATGAAGGAGAAGATCAAGTCGCGGAGGTCTATCAAGGAGAAAGAGGTGGTGAGAGCTTCAGAGGAGGAGGAGGATTTGGAGGAGGACGGGATGCCCTTCAGGGGGGTGAGAGGGGAGGGGCCCCGGAGGCGGAGGAGGACAGCGCTGAGCAACCGCCACGGGAAAAGACACGGGAAGAAATCCAAATCCAGGTGCAGCAAAAAGGCGTTACATGTGAATTTTAAAGAGCTGGGCTGGGACGACTGGATCATCGCGCCCTTGGACTACGAGGCGTACCACTGCGAAGGTGTGTGCGACTTCCCGCTCAGATCTCACCTGGAACCTACCAACCATGCCATCATACAAACTCTCATGAACTCCATGGACCCCAACAGCACCCCTCCCAGTTGCTGTGTCCCCACCAAACTCAGCCCAATCAGCATCCTGTACATCGACTCAGGCAACAATGTGGTGTACAAGCAGTACGAGGACATGGTGGTGGAGCAATGTGGGTGCAGGTAGCGGCCATTCAACTCTTTTAAAAGACATACAAATCCACGATGTTACTGTGGGATGGGCGGAAAAGTCCTTCCAGGATACCTCGACTCGCGATATTTGCTTATTTATTCCAAGTCACCGCTCACAAAAATGCACACTCCCTGCCTTAAAGTGTTATTTCTCAACCATGCAAAACCGACGAGTCATCAAACAGGCCCTTGTTTCCCAGAGATGTGTCCATTGTGTGATGGAATCCCATCGGGTGCCACCGTGCACCTGTTCGTGCTGTGAGGCTTTTTGCCTTGTCAGCGTTTGGACTTGCAAGCTCTTGTCGTGCAATATTGTCTGGAGGGCGGACTCTTTTGGGTCTGTGCATCCAGCTCATAATTGCCTCGGTCCGGCTGGAGTCATTAAAGGCTCGTGCATGTTATGCACAAAAAAAAAAAAAGAAATGAAAGGGGATGAGAATGTCACACACGCACACATGCACACACAGTCAGAGAAGAGGAGATAATGCCTTCAAGAGATTTTTGGCTGACTGCAGACCAGTCGTGAGGCGCTGTGAGAGGGTCATGGTGTGCTTTTGTGGACAGAAAAGGACAAAAACAAACTTGTTGACCCTCTGTTGTTGTAAAAAGATGTTTTTAAAAGCACACGCGTAAGGTGAACTTTTAGTCTGCATCGTTTTGAAATGCACTTCCGCAGCTTACTGCGCCAAGGAGATGTTTGAAAGTTTGTCTGCTCTGGTGAGGAAAATGTCAAACAAGAGACTCGCAAGTGAAGCGATATTTAAATGCACATTAGCTTTGAATGCACTGCTGTTCATTATTTTTGAGCTGTAAATATTTTGTATAGTCGATAACTTTACAAAGTGCTCCCAATGAAGAAATGAGAGAACTGCATTTCTTTGTAAATATACAAAATGCACTCAAATCGGTATAATTTCTATTCTATAATAATGTTATTATTTGTGATGTACAGAGTTTCATGATAATCATATATTTCTTACATTGATAAGAGTAATTTAAGGTGTATTCAATTTTTTTTAAAATTTTTTTTTTTTTGCAGAGGGTGGAAAATACCATTATTAAGTGTCTACCTCATCATTGCATATGGGACCTCAGTTTTGAGGTGCATTCAGTGTAAAGAGCTTTGACAGCATATATCAGATCACCTATATTCATATATTAATGGATACTGTTCCACTCCATTACTGTACAAATAAAATTCAAAATCAAGTCCACAAGTCTTGTATTTGGATTACTTCCACCCTCATTATGTTTTGTGTATTAAAGCCAATAAAACGTTGTTGGACATCCGTACTGCAGTGAAATAAGAAAATTCAATTATTTGCCTCATTCTCATTTCATTTCAGGTTTGAAAATTTGTGTGCAAGACTAGAGACAGGCCATTAAAATTATGAGCGTAAAAGCAAACTTTTTGAAAAATACTTTGTGTCTTTACAGTAGTTTGTGTTCTTCAACAATACTTCCAATGTTAGCAATGTAGGTCAGTGCAAAATGTTATTTAATATTAACATCTAAACTGGCTTCAGTATCAAACCATTATTTATGGCATATTTCAAACTTAGCAGGTCTTTGTTGATGCTCATAGTTCACGAGGTCATTCAAAACTTAAATAATATTGGCTTTAAGACAGTTGCTTATTCTGTTTTGTGACGAATGACAGGATTATGAAAGAAGAGCAATTAAGTGGATTCCAAATATTTGCAACTTTGTGGGCTGTAGTCGCTATAAGTTTTAAAACTCAAATGACAAAGAATTTACTGGCAAGTAAAAGTTGACGTGCAAGTCATCTAATTTGTGAGTATGACTTCCTTTCTTATGTAAGATCTTGCGGCGCTTTTTAGCGAGTGCCAACAGGCTGTCTCCCTCTGTTGGTGATTGCTGTTTTTTTGTTGTTGCTGTTGTTTGTTTTGACTCTGAATGTGGATTTCTGGTCAGAGCAGGTGTAGATCTACTCTAGTGGGATACATGGTTGTAGGCCACCCCAAAATTATACAAAAAAAAAACCTGCCTCATCACCTTTTAAGGGGAAGTCGACCCTAAAATGTTCTTTACAATAACATGTTCAATGCAGCCCCACTAAACACTGTATTCTGATTAATATTGTGTTTGTGGAATATGAATTAAACAGAAAACCCATATTTATCCATCTCGGGGGCGGCCATTTTGCCTCTTGTTGTTGACTGAATATTACATCACAGTTGCTTACGACTCACCTGTTTTCTGAAATTGAGCTGTGATTGGTCATTACTTGAGCCATGAGCAAGGTTTAGAGCAAGTTGCAAAATGGCCGCCACCTGAGATGGATACAAATGGGTGGAATTAGCTGCTTAAATCATACTGCACAAATGCAATTAATCCGAATGTTGTGTTTGGACTAGTGGGGGAACATATGATACAACATATTATTGTAAAGGACATTTTTGGGTTGACTTCCCCTTTAACAAGTCTTAAAAGTAAGCAAAAACAAGCAAACAAATAAAAACGATAATATAACTATAGTACATTATTACCTGATTGATTGGTTTAATTGTGTTTAATAAAGTCAGACAATGTCAAAGTGGTCCTTGCATCCTCCAGTTTTTCTAAATGCGGACCTCGAAGGGAACATTTTAGACGATTTACACACTTTTTAGAACTAACCAATAGCCATTAGAAGCATCTTAGAAATTCTCAAGTATTTGAGCCAGTCATTTGGGAACAGTCAATCTCCACAAAGAACAAATGCCATAAATGGCTGCAAACGACTTTACACAAAAGCCATTTAGCGAACATCGCCATCGACATATGGTGACCGTCCGAAGGGGTGGGGGGGTGGGTTGGGGGGGGGATCCACAGCCTGACTGTCACTGATATGGCAGCGAATGTACGAAAGCCCAGCTATTTCCCAATGAATTAGCCCGCCTGGGTCAAGTTTACTTAACACTTTAATGTTTTCCAATCTGTGGATGAAAACGTTGCAGAGAAAGGGATTGCTCCCATATAGGCTATCGACCTTGGCCTGGAAACAATTAGGAAATTGCTTTGAAATGTTATATGTTGTCCAGACTCTTGTACAGTATCATGTCACTCCTCACATGCTTGTGAGGGGGAAACAGAGGATGCTAAGTGCACTCTTTAGCAGGCGCGGCAAATGACTGACACAACAACCATCCCCTTGAGTATAACCAAATGGCCCTCCAGGCTATATGTCTGGAACGTCACAGCCATGGTGCTACTTGAGACTTGCTATCTTCTCCTGTGAGCATTCTGGGAGATAGTTGGCACCATTAAGGTTAGAAATGAGAAGAAGCAACAAAGAGAGATTAAGCGACTCAGCACCAAATTATTGGATAAGCTTTTTCTTTTTGATTTATATTTATTTGACAAGTTTTCTGGTTTGGTGGGCACTGGCTGGGAGGTGAGAGCGAATGTGAAGGGAACAGTTAAATGGTGATGAAAGGGAAAGGAATGCTTTGTTTACCCGCTCAATCCCCCTCTCCTTAAGTTAAATGTTCCAATAAAACTTCTTCATGACAACCGCCGTATTGTCCCTCTGCTGAAGTAGAGAGAGCAGAAAAAGAGTTGTGTTTATTTGAAACTTGGTTTGGGTGTATTAGTCCAAGCAAACCAAAATTGGCAACGAGTCGGGTTCTTTTCATAAGAAATGTGGAGAATGTATAACACAAATAGTCTTGACACCCCACATCTGTGTGTGAAGGCTCCTCTTTAGGGCAGTGGTAAGATCCAAAGAAAGAAAAAAAAAAGTGAAGATCGGCATTGTGATGCTGTGAGTGGGAATCTCGGGAGCCTCTCCAAGATATAAAACTCATCTTGGCTCATTGAGAATGTGAATGCTCTTCATTCTTAGCCTTCCCTTTATCATTGTCATGTTCTCATCAGGATCGACATACAGTACATCTTGCTGATAGCCTAAACACATCTAAAGCAAGTGGAAATATGTTAACTGTGAATCAAGGCGCATCATGACATCCTTTGGTAGACTCTTAATTTGTTGAAATAGAACTTACTAGAAGAAAAGTGAAAACGAGCCTGACACTTGGCCAAGGCCTGACTTTTATATTGATAAAATCCAGCACAAGCATATTTTCAGTAATGATGTTTCTCATTAGAGGGGCTCTTGGCTCCAGAGGGATTCTGTCTACTCTTGTGTGGTGTACTTCTTGTTGTTACAGTTAGCTGATACGTGGCTCTATTTATGATACAGTTTGATGCTTTTTTTCTTGACAGGTCAATGCAAGGTTCAGAATATGGTCTAGGTGAAGAGTAGAATTAGCCAAATTACTATGTCAAAAACCGGTTTGAACTGGGAAATATTTTTGGGATTTTAAAAATGTGAGTGCATGGAGCCAAACGGAATGAAGTCACTTTGAATTTGATCAAGACACGTTTCGAAGCACTCTTACAGTGCTGACAAATTCATTCAAATGTATGCAAAACGACAACAAAAAAGTAGCCTCTCGAGTGGAGCCGTTCCATATAGAATTGAATCGTAATCCCACTGAGCTAAACCAATCAAATCCTTCCATTTTCGAACTGTCCTTGAATCGTTTCACACCCCATGTATCGATCTCGTGTGTGTGTCTATTTAAGTGCTATGAGTGGACAGAAGGGCCGCAGTGCACGCAGATGGACAGATGAGGGATTCGACAGAGCAGCAGATGCCTGAAGTGACCCCTCCTGCTGCCTTTCATTGAACCACTGGCTCCAACACAAAGGCAGGGGCGGCCCTAAACATTAAATACACTTGCTTGTGCCTGAATGGCAAAGGTCATGTTGCCCCCCCCCCCCGCCCCCGCCACAATTTCCATTTATTCTCATGAACTCATTTAACAACAACTAAATATCCATAATCGCCACGTTTGCTCATTTTTTAAAACTATTTGGACACAACAATCAAAATTTGACAATTAAAAGAAAGTGGTCACACTTGGAAGACTGCCAGTGAGATAAGCAGTGCCCCCCCCCCCCCCCCCATTTTGAAACGCATGTCCCCTCTTTTCCCTCTTCTTCTGTGGAACACAATGATGTCTGTACTCCTCACAATAATCCATATGGTAACAGAAGACAAGACAAAGATAACCTGCTAATTGCGTTAAAAGTCACTCCCATATTGGGATGCACACATTGCTTGGAAACTGTGCTTTATAAACAGAGGTACAAGTTGCTTGGCTTACCTGCCCAGAGAAGCATGCTTTTTTTTTTTTGGTGCTGTTTATTTTCTAAAGGAATGTTGAGGGTGCCCTTTCACCTCTCCTCATCAATTTACTACTCCTGGTCAACGTTACAGATGGTGACCCTGTCCGCGTCATCCCTGATTAACAAGTACACTTACAGATTCTCCAGCAAATCTCTGTTCAGCTTGCAGTGCATCTTTTTTGTTGTTTTTGGAAGTCTCTGTGAGCTTGTGTGTGGTTCTGAATGAGCTTGAGCCAAAGGTAAATTTACTCTGCTAAGTGTGACAATACTGATGTTTGGGAGCAAGGCAAGGACATGACCTCAGTGCCAATTCACATCCACAACTTGAGTGGACAGTGAGGGAAGGTCATTAACCAACAATGGTACCGTATTTTCAGGTCCAGACACTGCCCGTAGGAGGGCAAATAAAGCCTTCTTTGTGCTACATTGACTTAAAATGTGAGTGAAACGTGCGCAAATAAATTAAAACGGCTACACAATACAGCATGTTTTCATTCACTATTTAAAAAAAAAAAAAAAAAAAAAAAAAGGGTAGAAAATGGATTGACACAACTTTTTGAGGATTTTAAACCCCCCAAAAATCCAATTAAATTGCCGGGGGTCAAAAATTAACTGCCCCAACCTTTTGGGTTATTTGACCCAAAACATAGGGTCAAAATAAATTAATAATCCAAAAAGCAACCCGGTTATTCATTAGAGTTCCTTTTTGAGCCAATTTTAGTTTTAGAATGTTACACTCAAAAAACATCCATCCATCTACCGCTTATCCGGGGTTCTCCCACTCACGGCCCCTCCAGGTCTCACTGTCATTGCCCTCGTGAGCGTTGAAGTCCCCCAGCTGAACAAAGGAGTCCCCAGAGGTAGCGCTCTCCAGCACACCCTCCAAGGACTCCAGAAAGAGTGGGTACTCTGAGCTGCTGTTCAGTGTGTAAGCACAAACAACAGCCAGGACCCGTCCCCCCCACCCGAAAGCGGAGGGAGGCTACCCTCTCGTCCACCGGGATGAACCCCAAAGTAAAGGCGCCTAGCCGGGGGGCAATAAGTATGCCCACACCTGCTCTGCACTTCTCACTGTGGGCAACTCCAGAGTGGATTGGTACCAGAACCCAAGCTGTGTGTGGAGGCAAGTCCGGCTTGGGTTCCTTCCCTGCCAGAGAGGTGACATTCCTTGTCCCCAGAGCTAGCTTCAGTAGCCGGGGGTCGGATCGCCAAGGTCCCCGCCTTTGGCTGCCGCCCACCACAGGTTGTGAGCCCATGGGAAGGGGGACCCAGGTTGCCTTTTTGGGCTGTGCTCGGCCGGGCTCCATGGGTATAGGCCCGGCCACCAGACGCGTCCGGGCAAGGGAAACCGCGATCCAAAATTGTTGTTCATCATAGAGGTCTTTTTAAGCTATGCTTTGTTTGGTTCCTCAACTTGGACCTGTTTGCCATGGGTGACCTTACCAGGGGCATGAAGCCCCAGACAACATAGCTCCTAGGCTCATTGGGACACCCAAACCCCTCCACCACAATAAGGTGATGACTCACGGAGGAGGCTCAACCTAAAAAACAGTTAGGTAAAAAATAACCCAAACTGGGTCAAAAATGGACCGACCCAACTTTTGAGTTATTAAACAAATTAAACTAAAGGTGGGGTCTTAAGTTTGGACCGTTAGTGTTGGTAAACAAACAATTCAAAATTCCTCCCATTGCTCAACCCATGGCTCAACCCCCACTCTTCTCGTCAACATTGCGCCTGCCTTCAGCGACCCCCCCACCTGTGATTGGCTGGAGGGGTAAACATTGACTTTCCGCCCAGAAACGTCCCTCTTATGGTATAACACAACAAAATGGCAAAATACAGGTTGGGGGGTGGTGGTTGATGACAAAATCACCACCACACAGAGGTGTTGATCGAGAATGATTTAATGTGTATAATCCAGTGTTTATTTCTGAGTGAAAACTTAAGACCCTACCTTTAATAATTCACAAAGCAACCTTTTTTTTTGCCTTGTTTTGTGGGTTATTCGTTAAACCCAATTTTTGGGGTTAATTGAATAAGCCAACTGAATTTGGTCAAAAATAAACCGACCCAACTTTTTGAGTTATTTATTTCAAAACGTTGGGTGAAATTAAATAATAAACCGCATAACAACCAATTTTATTGGGTAGTTTTGTGGATTATTAATTTTACCCAATTTTTGGGGTAAACTGAATAACCCAATTGAATAGGGTGAAAAATATATATATCGTATCGTATATCGTAAACCGACCGAACTTTTTTAATTGATTGACGCAAAAAGTTGGTTAAAATTCTATTAATAACCCACATAGAAATCACATTTTTGGATTGTTTGGTGGGTTATTCATTTGAACCAACTTTGAATAACCCAAAAAGTTGAGTTGGTCTCTCTATGACCCAATTTTGGGTTATTTTTAATCCAACAGTTTTTAGAGTGTACACCTCTTTAATAATGATGCTCTTCTATTCTTCTTTTTCTATTAAGTGCATACTTCATCCCTAAGTACGTGGCTGATTTAAAAAAACAACGTTTTATTTCTTTGTAACGTAAGACACTCATGCAAACAGGTCAGGGGCAGCAAGACAAGGATCTGCGCTTGAAAGGCGGATGACTACGGGGTGGAAGGTGGATGGTGGAGGGGTGCACGAGGACTTGATGGACAACTCCACAACTCAGCAGAGGCAGAGCTTTCACTTAAAAATGGTGCCTGGCCTATCTCAAAAGGTCAGAGCCCAGAACACTAACACACTACATTAATCATGAGAGGCTGTGGTTTACCTGTCTCGTGTTTCAGCTGTTGTGTACAGTTAACCTTAATTATGGCTGATTAGGAGGTGTGGAAGATAAAGGGTCTGAGCCAGGCAAACGACTGGACATTAATAATGCAATTTCAGATTGGATGTGGGTGTCTGTACAAAATTGAAAGAGTAATGTTTTGGCTAGCACTTACCACTTGGATATTTTCTTAGTGTTAAATATCCAGGACCAAGCATCTGAATACATTTGTGTACATGAGTTTGAAAGAAACATGAATATGTACAGGCTGCTGACAGATGAAACCACAAAAACACATTGAGGGATCAGTCTTCTCTTGTTTTCAATGCTGTCTGTAAAACACAAGAAATGTTTACACAACAATCAAGAACAACAACAAATTCTTGTTTTTCAATGACAGATGAAAATGTAGTTACTTTTGATAAAAGAAGAGATACGTATAAACTAGGAGCCTCAGACATTACTCATACTATACATATCTGTTTGTGTTGGTAAAAGTAATACTATGATGCACTTTTATTGTCAATCCACAATATGTACAAAACAGATGGTTGAAATTTTATTCTCAAGGACAAAAAGTCTAAAAAATACGACATAAAGAAAAAAACTATAATTCAGTCATAAATAAACAACCAAATCTTCTCCAAATCTTGTTTGAAGTGGTTGAGGAGAGCTTTGAAGTCTCCTTCCACCAGTGGATCAGAGATGTCATGATCACAGCGTGTGTTCGTTGGCAACTAACAAACATGCAGTGCATAGAGAATGAATGGTTTATTTCTCCAGTCCCATTTCCATCCCCTTCATTTCCAATTGCCCAATCTCTTTCCTCTCTACATCTCACACATATTTCCATGTTGACGATGCTCCTCACTCATCGTCCTTTGCTACTGTCTAAAACCAAAATCTCCACTGCACGTAAATGTGGTGTCGAAAATCCTGCCCATTTAGGCACAACAAAAAAACACAGTCCTCAATATGTCCTCCTTCATTGAATGTCAAGGCCAAACACATGAGAGACCACAAACACCACATGACAAAAACAGACAAATACAACAACGACAAAAACTGCAGAGCTCTTGAAGACCGCTGCCCACCCAGGGAAGCGTCATCTTGAAAATAAATGCAATAATTAAGGAATCATTGATTAATTATTAATTGCCTAAACATGAATAAATAATGTTCATATCTGTCGTTTCTGATATGGCAAAGAGTTCCAAATATAAAGGGATGTTGAAGTAGCCACAGTGTCTCAGGATTCCACTAGGACAGATCCGGCCCTGCGTTGAGCCACCACATACAGAACCAAAATAAAAGCAAAATGCACCAAGCTCCTCTGAAGAAATGTTTACTTAAAATGCATCATGTGATATGTTTGGGGTGACCAGATTTTCAAAATTAAAAAAGGGGACGCTACAATAAATTTCACCAACATTAAACGCTAGTCAATCTCCGTCAAGGGAGCGATAGATGGCCGACGTGTCAACGTGTGGGTGGTGTAATTTCTAACGCTAAATGTTAAATGCGATATTAGTTGACAGTTCAACTCCGCTAAACAAGAATGCACTCACCATTAGCCAACCTGTTTTACTCTGTCCCGACAGCTATTGGAAGCTTGGCTGTGCCGTTTAGCTCGAGCTGGTCACACATTGTAACATTGGAACTATCGTATTCTTCTCTGACCGGCGAGTGGCAATTGCAGTGGATAGTAAGACTACATTTCCCATGGAAAGTAGGAGGAAGTAGTTCTAGTTCCGGTCAATGGGGTATATGCCAAGGAGGAGGCAGGGCTTCCGACTTCCTGGTTTTCACACATCAGCTTTTTTTCCCCCGTTTCCTGTTTGCGACATGTGGGCCGCGTCCCAGTACTTGCGCTTCCGCTTTGTGCCCCTCTGTTGTGCGTTCCCGTCGACGGGTGCGAGAATGTAGTGTGTCTGTCTCAGATGTCCAAAGCATTTCAGAGAGTTTGGACGCCCTGCCCGGTTTGGGGGGCGCAGAGGTGAGGGTGCCATCAGTGGCCGGAAACGACACTGATGTGTGAAATCCGGAAGTCGGAAGTCCGTGGCATCTACTCCATGCCTATTGCCAGCTACCAATGAGATGCAGATGTGAATTAGAATGGAAACGTGAATTTGGATGGAAATAGGAAGGAATTTAACAGTTAAAGGTGTATTCAAGGATCTTCTCGAAAAGTAGAAGTTTTTGAAAAATGTATATGCAGAAGACTATCCTACGAGCTCTCCTGCTCGTCTAGGGGAAACGCCTACATTCTGAAAAAGGGAGAGTGATATTTACTTGAAAAAGCCTAGTAAAGGTTGATGCACTCAGAAATTCTAAGTAAGTTTTACAAGGAGGAAAACTTTACTAGATTTTTTCAAGTACTTGTGAGCTCATCTTCATCAGTCTCTGCAGCCGGCCTCACTTCATAGACGGATGTCCTCTTGCGGCTCTCAGCCATTTTCAAAGTATGCTGTGAGATCGGTGGAGCTACAATGATGAATGGCTGAATCCGAAGCTCAACGGCTACGTGCTACAAAGACTCAAAGTGCGCATGTGCAGCTAGGAACGAGCATGCACGATGTCGTTACGGCAGATTGATTGACGGGATCAAGAACCAATCATAAAGATGATCCACCCGGAAGATGCAGCGACAAAAGATCCTTTAAATTCCCTTTTAATGGGAATTTCATCGTATGACTCTATGGAGGGGTTTCCATCCAATTGTTTTGAATTTATTAAGCAAATTTTTCCTCTTTTATTTCACATTTCAAATATAAAACCAATGCATTCATATTACCACTACTGCTACTACTACTACCACTACTACTACTACTACTACTACTTATACTACTCATATTAACTAGTATATAGTATTATGATTTTGGATTAATTTACAACCATACTCTAACTAAAAAACATTGTATTTGTTGTTGTCATTTATACAAAGTACACCCTCAGCTCATGCAACTCCTGCACAATGCAAAAGATTAGCAGTGACAGTCACGGGTCAGAGAATGTTGGCCCGTTAATGATGTTGTTGTTCCTGTTGGTGTTTCTAAATCTCGAAGGTCAGTGATGGCACACTCGGCATGACACTGATTGGTGCGAGTGATGCGTGATTGGTGGAGCGCCTAAAACAGGAGTGTTCAGTGTGTACATGTGTAGCACAAATGAGGCTAGGCTGTGTAGTGCTCATGCCATCTATTGTTACGTAACATTAGATGTGAGTACAAAAATAATAGATACAAAAGTCATTTTCAGAGAAAGGTTTTCCTATGGGAAATGTCATTACTGACATTTTTGTGTGAGCATAAACATGTTGGTTCCGTCTCCCTCTGTTGGTCATTGTTATTTCTTGTGTGTTTTACATACATGGCCAACAAAGCTGAAAAAGTGTCAAACTTTTTAAGGCATCTTTTAAAGCAAACTGTTAATTTTAGCATGCTGGAGGATATGGAGGTAAATTTGGTGCAAAACTAACTTGTGCAAAAAATTTGTACCTGTAGAAAAAAGTCTAAATTTGTATCTGTAAAAGTCGTGATTTGTATCTGTAAAAAAAATGTGTGCCTGTA
Source organism: Leptonotus elevatus (assembly GCF_054856555.1). NCBI lineage: Eukaryota > Metazoa > Chordata > Actinopteri > Syngnathiformes > Syngnathidae > Leptonotus > Leptonotus elevatus. The sequence goes on along the minus strand of NC_141244.1, from coordinate 6,780,885 downwards.
AAAAAAAAAATTGTGTGTGTAAAATAAATTTGTACCTGTAAAAAAAAAAAGTGTATGTGTAAAACAAATTTGTATCTGTAAAAACAAATTTGTACCTGTAAAAGTCATGATTTGTATCTGTACAAAATTTTTTTTGTACCTGTACAAAAACTATAAATTTGTATCTGTAAAAGTAGTGATTTGTACCTGTAGAAATGACAACTTGTAGTCAAAGAAGTCGCCACTAGGAGTCACAAGTGGGTTTTCTGCTGCTGTTCAGTGACGTGAGTTTTGCCCCATTTGTCGCGCTACAAATGGAGCAAAACTAATTTGTACTTGTAGAGCGCCGTGATTTGTACTCGTAGAAGAAGAGGGCGGGCTCTGGAGGATTTGGGCGGGCTAAAGCTCAACCTCATTGGTTGAGCGAACGACCGTGGGTTGAACTCAAATGACGCCCATAAATCCGCAATTCCAAACAGAGTAGCCACACTAGTTTACGCGTCATTTTGGAAGAAGAGGACGTCCCAGGCGTGAAAATGTGAACATGGTTCAATATACGAACACCGTGTGGAACAGCTTAAACGTTGGTTGACATGCAGAGCACTCCAAGTGGGCAGAAAGAAAGAAGTTTTAGTATGAAGGTAAGATTTATTGTACGAACATAGCTCGTAATCCGGTGCTAGCTACGTAGCTCATCTCATGTTGTTGTCACGAAAACTGAACACATTGAAGTCACGATTTGTATTTCAAGATTTGAAGCCTACCAGTGTAAACATACGATCAATAGCTTGTACCTGTAAAAAAAAAAGTGGACAGTACTCAGCTACTTGTATTTGACTAACATTATATTCAAGCATCTGTACTCTTACTATCATAATAAAATGAAAACAAAACGTTTTTACTGCGAGTGGATCTTTAAGCCGCTCCAGGTATTTCAACCTCAACCCTTTATCCTCTGTATTTAATCATTTTATTTCAAATATTATAATTTATTGATAAATGTCAGTATTTTTGAAAATGTATGCTTTGCAAACAGTTAAAATAAAAGGCTCTTACACTTTTAAACATACACATTTGCTTTCAACACTGAAGCCAAATAAAAATAATGCAAATGGGAATGTTTATAAACAATGTTTGTCTATCAGTATTACCACTATTTCTGATATTAAGATGTGACAAAATCTTTGTTTTTTTTCTGGCTAACAAGATAAAGCTAAACATTTAACTGATTACGTATAATGTCAGTGGCTGTGTTTTGATGACACAGCTAGGAAGCTATGATTATTTTTTATTGTATGAATATGCTGACCCAATCATTCTATTCGCACAGATGCCAGCCAGCATGCAGTCAATCAAAGCTACTTCTTGATCAATCGCTAGACGGTGGCACATGGTGTGACATCAAACCTGCTTCAAAGTGGCTGTGAAGTCCAACAAATGAGAATCCTTGATACACTGGTTACTGTTCTGAGATAATTTCACTGCAAACACCTTTGGGAAAGTGAAGAAATTATGCTTTCTAAATGTCTTCCAATTTTGAGTTTGAAATGTTGCAGGAGTACAATTTAATCCATATTGAGAGTTATTTGAAATAGTCAGATCAAATAACAACATGTGTCATTCAATAAACAAGATTGTGCATCATTTGAAATGTTTTATTTGATGTCCAGAAGAGCCGTTTCTGCATCCATCCAAGACGAGAACAGTATTCTTCTCACAAACAGAACAAAAGTTATTGATGGAGCTGTATGAGGAATTCAAGACTCACCAAAAAAGGCAATACTGCTGCTATCACTAAGACGAGGGAAATATGATTGGCAAAAAAAGAAAGAAAAAAGCAGAACGACTAAATATATAAGTTATAATTGTTTCATGTTAGATGTGTATTTCACATTAATCGTGTTATTAATTATTGATTTAATGTAAAGCACCTCGAATTGACCTACATATTCATTCTTCACTGTTACATCTCAACAGTAGCCAAAAGCGATCATGGCAGCAAGTCGGCAAGTAGCCTATAACAATATATATATAAAAAATAAGACTAAATAGGTGTTGCCCATTATTGTAGCCACCAGAAAAAAAGACTGACCACTGCCACAGGTAGATCTGCAAAATAATTTTCCATAATCCAGTTTGATGGAATACCCCCAGGTGTCATCTCCTGTCTCTTGGCTGCTTTCTGATGGAGTGGTCATCCTTTTCACTGATGCTTCAGCAGTGTCTCCAGCAGTTGTCTCCACCTTTTGAGCAATATTTTGAAATATATGAGATTCTCATTTAATTAAAAATAAATAAACTAACATTTGACCTAGTTACTTTTGTTAAAGTAGCTGCGTGACAGTGACACTGCTCACATCTTAGTAATACAGATAGACTGGCATTTCAAAAGCAGAATAGCCAATATTTAAATAAGAGTAATGTTACATTGGAAAATGTAACTCAAGTAGAAATTAAAAGCACAGAAAAAATACTTGCACAAATATTTGAGTACTGTGAGTGATGAGTAAACTAAGAGTGTAAGAGCAAAATACTGACATTTATCAATAAATTATAATATTTGAAATAAAATGATTAAATACAGAGGATAAAGGGTTGAGGTTGAAATACCTGGAGCGGCTTAAAGATCCACTCACAGTAAAAACGTTTTGTTTTCATTTTATTATGATAGTAAGAGTACAGATGCTTGAATATAATGTTAGTCAAATACAAGTAGCTGAGTACTGTCCACTTTTTTTTTTTACAGGTACAAGCTATTGATCGTATGTTTACACTGGTAGGCTTCAAATCTTGAAATACAAATCGTGACTTCAATGTGTTCAGTTTTCGTGACAACAACATGAGATGAGCTACGTAGCTAGCACCGGATTACGAGCTATGTTCGTACAATAAATCTTACCTTCATACTAAAACTTCTTTCTTTCTGCCCACTTGGAGTGCTCTGCATGTCAACCAACGTTTAAGCTGTTCCACACGGTGTTCGTATATTGAACCATGTTCACATTTTCACGCCTGGGACGTCCTCTTCTTCCAAAATGACGCGTAAACTAGTGTGGCTACTCTGTTTGGAATTGCGGATTTATGGGCGTCATTTGAGTTCAACCCACGGTCGTTCGCTCAACCAATGAGGTTGAGCTTTAGCCCGCCCAAATCCTCCAGAGCCCGCCCTCTTCTTCTACGAGTACAAATCACGGCGCTCTACAAGTACAAATTAGTTTTGCTCCATTTGTAGCGCGACAAATGGGGCAAAACTCACGTCACTGAACAGCAGCAGAAAACCCACTTGTGACTCCTAGTGGCGACTTCTTTGACTACAAGTTGTCATTTCTACAGGTACAAATCACTACTTTTACAGATACAAATTTAGTTTTTGTACAGGTACAAATTTTTTTTTGTACAGATACAAATCATGACTTTTACAGGTACAAATTTGTTTTTACAGATACAAATTTGTTTTACACATACACATTTTTTTTTTACAGGTACAAATTTCTTTTACAGACACAATTTTGTTTTTTTACAGGCACACATTTTTTTTTACAGATACAAATCACGACTTTTACAGATACAAATTTAGATTTTTTTCTACAGGTACAAATTTTTTGCACAAGTTAGTTTTGCACCAAATTTACCTCCATAGGAGGACGCTAAAAACCGGATGTCAGCCTGGAAGTAGCCCATGGGCTGGATTCTGGACACCTCTTGCGTAAACAACCAAAACAACACTCAGTTTCCATGTTTTCAGGTTGTGTGTTTGGTGCTGGGCGGTTACTGGTGATCCAGAAAGCATTTTCAGTCACAGACCAAACTTGAAAATGCTGAAAAGTGCTGAAAATATACTTCAGATTTCCTGCACAAACCAATACAGTATGCTGGTTATCACAAATCCCAACCAAAGTGATGAGACACTTTATAGGCAGCCTTGCAAGAAATATTGTAAAACCGCATTGATTTATAAAGCAATTGAATTCTCACTCTTTCACGGCTCATGTCCATGGACTGGATTTTAAGAAACCACAGTGAATTAATAAAATTGCTATAGTTGAACATTGTATGAAACAAAACACAAACTGGCACGTATGCCAGGCACATGTGCATATAAAATACAAAACTGTATGAACACATTGAATGTAGTGCCAGAGTGAGGTAAAGGCTTCACGCTCTCACAACCCCCTTCTCGGTAATTGCCCCATTATACGTTGGTGGCAGATGAAGCCATTACAGATGTTTTATGATGGGGCCATTTTCATTTTGTCTTCCCAATGAGGGACAATTTATGGCACAAGGCAGTCCTCCATTCAGGGAGTATTGCATTCCCTAATACACAAACACTTTTGCTGTGTTGACACACTCACCCAAACACACACTCCCGCTTGCGCGCACGCACACACACACAAACAGACACACTAAATGTTTCATTTAATTATGCACATAACTGTGAGTGGGATCTGGTGCCTATCGTTTTAATTCATGGTCAATAAATTAGCCAGTGGTCCATGTCGGTCCACAGTGCGCACTGCATGTGGGAATATGAAGCATGTTAGTGGAAGACCGCATCAAGACGTCTCTGGTCTGTGGAGTAGAAACAAGCATAAAATAATCAGACTCTGACCCTTTCTCAGCAAATGTTACCCTACTAAAAGTAACCATATAAGAAACAGAGCAAGCAGCATTTGGGAATCATACCATTGGTTTATTGGATTCAATGCCAAGAATGATTGATTACAGAGCTGCCAACCTATAGAAATTCACTTCCAAATAATTTATCTGAAGTTTCATATTTTAAAAATTATGTCAGGAAGATTACAGTGACAGACTGTTTTATGCATATATAGGGTTGTATGCACACAGTACATAAAATATCACTGTAAACAATAAATCAACATTAGCTATGTTTCTATGGAGTGAAATTTGTGTTTTATTTTCAATCAAACAAAAAAGGGATTTGAAATAAAAACATTGGATTTATAATAATAATAATAATACTACTACTACTACTACTACTACTACTACTACTACTAATAATAATAATAATAATAATAATAATAATAATAATAATAATGATAATAAAATATTTGCAAACTAAAACAATAGATTTGTGTTTTGGTTGTAAGTTCTGAAATTTTGCTTCCAAGTTTTAAAGTTTTGTGTGTAACTCCTGACTTATGGTTGTGAATCTATTTTGCGGTTGCAAATCATTTTCCAGTCTTCTGGGCGGGTCCTCCGCTGAACAAATTTTGGAAGCCTTTTCATTGGTCATCTTAGAATATGCTGTGACTTTCATTGGTCAGTATGGATGGGGGTGTGACAATTTCCGTCCACACTCCTCTCCGGAAAATACAAAGCCGCCCCTTCTACAATCAACGCCAACACCAGGGTAATTATTGCTGTTTATTCTTAACCTTTCTGTATTGGTTATAGCTTATATCTCTCTAAATAATCAGTCATCTCACATTAGTCATGATGCTATGTTGCTGGTAGTCGAACTGAGATAGCTGTTATAATGTTTATTATTTTTTAAATCATTCTCTTCACATACAAGCAGGACTGGGAAAGCGGACACTTTCTATCACAAGTTCTGGTAAACTGAACAATCTGTTCAACAATCCGTGGCCATTTGGTGTACTCCAACAAGTATGATAACAATAAAGGCACAGTGCTGTGTCATGGAGTTTGTCATACTATGATGAATAAAGTTGTTGTTAGCACACAGTTGATGTCTGCGCATAATTTCCCAGAACAATCTGGCAACAAGCTTCACTTGGTACCACTGCCCTTGTTCCTCGCTGCATCATGAATCTATTAGCATTAACAAGCAATTGGGGTTAGCCTCATGTTGTTAGCATTCGGCTAACATTGGACTCATCTGCTAGCTTCCACTGCGCAGAAGTGAGTTATGCCCTACTTTACTAAGCCACTGACAGAAGAAGACACACCGTGATTATCTACCTAGTATTTTTGCTCGTTTTAACCTGTTTGAGCAATGTGAGACATGACCCTTGTTTTAAATAGATATTTGGAACAATCAGAGTTACTGTAATGCGTAATGAGGTAGCATTTAGTGATTTCCATAGCAAAATACGGACAAGTCGTAAATGGCAGCTTTTTCATTCTTAAATTGGTGCCTACATTGGCAGAACAGTTACAGGACAACATTTCCGCACAACTTTTGTCAACACTTCAAAAGACTGAACTGAATTGATGGTTGAATTGATTCTGTAAAACTATGCTCCTTGGTGGAAAAGTATATTTGTCATGTACAAGTCTTTTACAAACAAGGTAAGCTGAGGAACACATATTATTAATCATTTATTCCAGCCACACAAAGAAAGCAGGAGATAAACTAGCTGGCCCTTGTGTTTGTGCTTTGAATCATGTTACACAAACCGGCCACTGTGACACTTCCAACACCTTGCACATCACATCTTGACCTGCCCAAATCTGATTGATTTTCTCATTGTGATAGTCAACTCTTTATTGAATCTGCCACCACCAACAAAATTCAACCTTAACTGAATGATGGCTGTATCCTTGATCATTTTATTTTGTGTCGATTAACTTTGATGATCCTCCATTCATTACAACATATGAATGCACGTGCTTTTTGACTAGCTGAAACTTTATCATGTACTTTCTTACTCTTCAGCTGTCTTGTCGCATCTTGTAAAAAAAAAAAGAAGAAGCTGAGCTTGCACACAATTTTTCTGTTTGCTGTAGTTTGACCTCTTTGTGAACTGCGGTAAAGTGAAAGGCACTTTCAGCTGGGGGAGAATTGGATGGCAGTAACCATATGCCTTTCTACTGATACAAAGGTGGGAAAGGGTTGGGGGGGGGGGGGGTAAATCGTGTTGTGAAGATTGGGTAGGGTGGATGGTGGGGGGGGGATTGCATGCTAGGGTGAAAAGGAAAGTGCCATGCCGCATCTTTTTGTGGTTAGTAAGTGGTGGCGGTTAAGGGTCGGGGGTTTGGGGCAGAAGAAAAGGGGAGTTTTGCTGGATGTTGGGCTCAACATTGGGCTGACTCACTGTTGAGATGGAAGCCTCTTATGGATGAGTGCAATGAGTAAACAGCATTCCGTTTTCTCTGTCTGACCCTCTGTCTCCTGTTTCAGTCTTTACCAGACTATCTGCCTATAGAGGAGAAAGCACTTCATCGGGTCTGTGCACATCAAATACATCCTCCTACACAAAATATTCTGTATGGTTGCAACTGCTTGAGTGTCTGCTTGCAGTATTTACTTCGGTGAATGGTGAAATGCAAAGGGGCATGAATATGCCTACAAAATGATTGTTCTAATCTAGATCAACAGAATTGCTTTAGTCGCAGGCTTGCACCGTCGCTTCTGGCTAGACATCGGTCGTTACTGGTCCATAGGTCAAATAAAAATATGCATATGCCAATCATACTCACTTCGCTTTTAGAACGGCAAAGTTAGGGCTGATAGCGCCATGATGCCGGACAGAAAGGTGGCATGTTTGCCAGGCAGACTCACTTCAATGACAGATTTGTAAGGATTATTAGACAAATCATTACGTTTGGACCACTGGTATTGATTACTTTGTAGTTTTAAAATACATACAGCTATTAGAAAGGCAATCCAACCATTGTTCTAAATTAGATATTAAATATATACAGTATTACAGTAGAAGCTATGAACTTAATTAGTTCCATGGTCCCGTTTGTAGTCAAGGAAATGTTTACGATTGAAATGAATGGACATGCAATTAATCTGTTCCAGCCCCAAAGCAAAGTTATACACAATACTTTTTTTTTTTTGCAGTTTAAAGTAAATATAATGCAATATAGGAAAGTGAAAACACACTATTATAAAGAAATAAAACACTTGATTCAAGTGTTTCTTTTAAAATTCATTGGTTGATTTTGGAATATTGGTCCAGGGAAAGTTGTGTTTTTTTTTTCTCTCTCCCCCAAAAATGTATTACCATGTGATGTCACGTTGTCATTTAAAGATGAATTTTCCACACATTTCTTTCAGTCATTTCAGTCATAATGTTTTGATTGTCTTGCTCACGCTGTCACCAACACTTTAAAGCAGTACTTCTATTGAGTGGATGCAGCTGCTTCAGGCGTCTGCGATTGGGTGACTGCATTGTACATAGGTGGAACTTATGACAACATGCATGGGCGGCTAGTTTGATGTGCTTATACCGCCATTAAATGTTGCTTAATGAAAGAGACTCTATAATTCAATAAATAATATACTGACTGTATCTTCTTACGAAAGTAAAATACATTTTGGACTTCTATAGGCTACCACGTCATCATTTGTGATCAGATGATGCGGAGGCTGAACTTCAAATGACATATGCAGCGGATTTCTACCTTACGCCGTGGAGGGATACAACTAGTCTTCAGTTTGTACTACAGCAATGCATTACTTGTGCTGCCAATGATGGTTAAGCAGCGCAAGAGGCACAATACAGATCCATCAACTCGTCCACGCCAAGACCGTTCGTATACTGAAAGTAGTCCTTGAATGGTGGTAATTTTGCTATGAAAATTTGGTTCTAACTCAAGATTCTACTGTGCAAAGAAAAATCTGTCTGTGCACCGTCACTTTCTTAGGCCAGTATTAAGGTAAATAAAAGTATGAAGGTAAAAGGCATGTAGAGTTGAATCTAGCCTCACTTTACTGTGACAATATAGGATCATTTTCAATCATCTTTAAATTTAATGCATACAGTATGTGTATACACACATATATACATAAAGTATTAAGAATAGATATTGTACCTAGACACAGATTCAAGTTCATTTTATAGCATTTACCATATCCAAATGCTTGTGACAGCAAGCTGCAAACACACTCAAATGTGCGACAATTACAAAAACAATGACATGTTTTATGGACATGTGAAGAGGACCAAATAAACACAATGCAAGAGCGCGTCTATTAAATTCAAACCTCACTCAGTTTGTCCCACGTCTCTCTCATTCTTCACGCACATGTTGCATTTATTGTGGAATGTGCTTTAAGTGACTGTAGTAAAAGCAAATTTAAAATACATGAGAATATTATTAAAACGTCTGTCAATGCCTATTTTACTCATCACATTAAGGAATTTTTGTGGACCGAGTGATGGAAAAGTTGTGCGATTCAGCTGTTGTTCAGATGGTTGTTTCCAAATAAATCAGTTGAAGGAGAACAGTTTCCAACTTTCAAGCCATCTGGTAATTTGCAGAGTGTGGTTTGTAAATGTTGAAATGTTTGCAACAATGAATCTATTACATTGTAGTTTGAACTGAAACTTCATTTTTTTCCAGTCCACATTTTATGACATGTCACAACTAATTTTCTATTTGTTTAGTGACACACTCAAGGGATGCTTGAGTGTGGCAATTATATATTTTTTTACAACTGTTTACATTGCTTTAATCGGAACTGCTTTTTAGCCATCAAAGTCATAAAAAAAATGTTGCCTGTTATTTTGTACTGACTACAATACTTTGACAATTGATTGACTAACCAATTAACCAATTAATTAACAGTTGTCATTAAGAACTGTAATTGTGTTATTTTAATTGATCTTCCTACTACAGACAGCTCGAGGTGAACAATAAAACACCCAACGGCACAATTAATGATCAAAGGTCTGAATATCGACATCGATGCTATGAGGCATGGTATGACAGCTACGTCATTTACAAAATAATACATTATTAATTTTCCCTTTTTTTTTTTTGGGGAGAGAAAGGAAGCTCAGTATTTTTTATTCGATAATCTTACCGATTCAACTTGTCATCATCATTGCTCTCTCTTTTTTATTTTTAGATTTTGTGTGCGTGAGTAATTGCGTGCGTGTGTGTGTGTGTGTGCATATGTGCGTGTGTGTGAGTTTGTGTGTGTGAGTTAGTTTTTATTATTAATTTTCCTATGTATGGAAACTTACGGCACCCTTTATGATAAATTGCGATAACCTTTATTAGTACCACAATGGGTAATGTGCATAGTTTCAGCAGCAATAAAGGTAGTATAGTGTATACAGGAAATAAAACAACAACAACATTCAAACGAGAAACACATTGCACAAAATAGAAACCTAATGTATTGTCTATACATAAAAATCCAATCTATCCATTCCAAACGATCCAACTATCAAAAATACTTGTCTTAAATTCTTATAGCTGCAAACAGGAAGACGGTGTAAAAGGGGTTGAGTCGGTTTGTCCATCATTGTTGACAGATTAGACATCATCTTCCTGTTCCTAGTAGATATTTTGCCTGCCGAGCAGACAATGGCAGAAAAAAAGGCCGGCGTGACCACAGAGACATAACAGTCCTCAGTTTCCACTGAACACCAAAAACTCGCACCCTCCTAAACAGGGAGGGCCTTTTGTGACCTTTCCTGGAAAGCACATACGTGTTGTTGCTCCAGTCCAGTTTGTTGTTTATGTGGACGCCCAGGTACTTACTTTATAAATTAGGACTCGCTCAACCTCCGTTCCCTGGATGTTCAGGAGTGCAAGTGGAGAGTAACGGTGCCTGCTAAAATCCATTACTAGCTCCTGTTTTTTTTTCTAATGTTGATATGGAGGCGATTTTTCTGGCACCATTCCACCAAGACCTGTGTCATCTCCATCAGTGATTAGACCAAAGTCGTCCGAGAACCTCTGAAGGTCACAGGTTCGGGTGCTGTTTCTTAAGTCCGCTGTGTACAGGCTGAACAGGAATGGAGCCAGGATAGTTCCTTGTGGTACTCCAGTGGTGCAGAGAAGTAAGATAGTACAGCTTCACAATAATGTACAGAATACACATTAATCTATCCAAATTAATTTAATTACGTATGTAAGGCGTTGAGTCTCTGTTGCCGAAATGCACAAATGCAGTAAAAGGGGTGATTGACTATTGGCAGCATTCATATAATTGAGGTCTGTTGAACCAGGTGGGAAACAACACAGCCAGCTTCCAAGAGTGGTCAGGACTGAGCCAAAATGGAGCAGGCTGAGAATAGGGGGTGAGAAAGATGCCTTATCTGGTTAGTGTATTGTTTGTTTACAGCTGTTGAACTGTCAAACAAGAACATTTAGCAGCAAAAGTAGTTCACTTGCAGATGAAGTCCATGCACCTCTCCCTCACAACAATCTGTATTATGTTCCTGTAAAAGTCCTCCTTTTCAATAAAGATTATTGCAACTTATCCTTGAATGAATGTATCTATTCTGAATGAATGTTGTCTCTCCTTTCTCAAATGTGGCGATCTTAAAAGGTCGCTGGAAAAGCCATCAGCGAGGCGATACTGCCCTCTAATGGATTATCCGTGCAATGCATGTGTCAGATCATATACGTCAGGGTTTTAATGGGAAACAAATATTATACTCATGAAATAGAGGGTTCAAAATGTCTTGTATTTAATATGATACGTTTGGTGATATAGGGTTAATGCAGTGAAAGATCTTTCCGCACAAACACTAAGCACAAGCTTCAATAACTTTGTCACCTCCGGTACAGTTGGTATAAAATTTGTTCTGGACAAAAAGATAGCTGTCGAGTAGTTTTTCATTAATTCCCCGCTTTGTGAGATAAACAGTCCAATGAGATCAGCCTTTAGTCTTGCAAAGTCAAAGAACCAGCTCAGTGACCTAGTAGTAGGGCGTCCGCCCTGAGACTGGGAGGTTGTGGGTTCAATCCCCAGCCGGGTCATACCAAAGACTATAAAAATGGGACCCATTTGCCTCCCTGCTTGACACTCAGCATTAAGAGTTGGAATTGGCGGGAGGGGGGTTGAATCACCAAATGATTATCCTGCTGTTTCTTACCGCTCCCTCAGGGGATGGGTCAAATGCAGAGAACGAATTTCGCCCCACATAGGTGGGTGTGACAATTAGTGATACTTTAACTTTAACCTAGCCAGGTGTCTGCACAGATGAAGAATAGCACCCATGTGAACCTGTGTGCTGTTGTGTGCCACAACCGGACTGAAAGAGGCTATTTGCCACAGTCAGAAGGCAGAATACTACTTGCCTCACCTCATGTGTTATGTGCGGTTCTATTTCGTCCCTCCCGACCGCCAAATGGCGGTGCTTCAAGCACTGAATGTTTCCTTCGCGCATGCGCATTTCGAGTAATGCATACCAAATTAGTCACCTGTGACCCCTCTGGGTGACCCTAGTAGGGTATAAGTTCCGGTGTCACCCGAGGTTTGTTTCCTCTTTTCTTCTCATGTGACGTTTGCATTCAACACAAATTTGAAGATTGAAGGTACTGTATTCTGTTCGACCTCGCCGCTGGTAGCCTTTTGACCGTGTTGGTCGCAGTTGCGTGGTTTGCCCTCTGAAGGCTGTGTTTGTTTGGATTTTTGTTTGACGCCATTGCAGCATGCCTCTTTCGTTTGGGACTATCTGGTTGGCTTCTTTTTGTGCGTGTCCCGCTCCTCGCGTCTTCTGTGCAGGTGGCAGAAGCCTGCCCCTCCCCGAATAGACACAGGGAGACCCCCTACATTAGCTCGCTTTCGCCCCTTGTCACAGCCTCAGCCTACCGGGAGTTACCCGTGGTCATCTCAGAGGCCTGCCGTGGACTTTCGCTTCTCCGCCTACTTACCTTCCAGGCAGCCCCGGGCTGCAGGCCCCTCCCACCAACCCTCTCGGGCCCCTAGGGGCCGTAGGGCCAGGGACTGAGGCCTTGGGGCCGGCCGTCTGTCACTTTTCCCACCAGCAGCTCAGTTACTGGGCTGCTCACGCTTCTGACCCATGGGTGGTCTCCATCTTGACCCACGGGTACAAGCTGCAGTTCCGACGCCGGCCCCCTATTTCCTGTTGGGTCAGGGTGACCACCATTGCCGACTCGGCAAAGGCCTTGGCACTGGACCAGGAGCTTTCCACCCTCCTGGCCAGGGTTGCGATCGAGGCCTTGGATCCTCTGGCGCAACCCGGGGACATCTACTCAACGTACTTTCTTGTCCCGAAAAAGACAGGCGGATACCGGCCCATACTGGACCTGAGGGGGCTCAACCGACATCTCAAGGTATTGCCATTCCACATGTTGACAAAGAACGACGTCTTACAGACGGTCGCCTAAGGGGAGTGGTTCACATCCGTAGACCTGAAGGACGCCTACTTCCACATCCCCATCGCACCTCGGCACCGTCGGTTTCTCCGCATGCTCCCTTTCGGGCTGTCCCTCGCCCCACGGGTTTTCACTCGATTTGTGAAGGCTGCTCTTGCGCCCCTACAGTCTACGGGCATGAAGGTGCTGCCATACCTCGACGACTGGCTCCTCTGCGCGCTGTTGCAAGCTCAGGTGATCCAAGATACCTCTGATCTCCTGACGCATGTGGCCCGATTGGGCATCAGGGTCAATCTGTCCAAGTCCTCTCTGATCCCCTCTCAGATGACGACTTTATTGAGGTGACCTTGGACACCACAATTATGATCCACTCGTCTGCAGTATGCCAACAGGTAAAAGTTGTTTGTGGCGTGGTATGGAGACCGCGGGGCGGACCTCGTTTCGTGTTCGGTTCCCACCACCCTGGATTTCCTGCAGTCTCTCCTGGATAAGGGCCGGTCTCCATCTACGCTGAAGATGTATGTAGCAGCGATTTCTGCATCACAGTAGAGTCGACGGCTGCACGATGGGTAGCCATGAGCTGGTGTCGTTGTTCCTTAAAGGGGCTCTGCGTCTTCATCCCCGCACTACAGCTCGGGTTCTGGTGTGGGATCTGCATTTGGTGTTGGACGGCCTATGCAGGCTTCCCTTTGAGCCCCTGGCGGAGGCAGACCTCCTGTGGGTGTCACGCAAGACTGCGCTCTTGCTCGCCATTGCCTCCGCAAAGCGTGTCGGCGAGCTGCACGCATTGTCGGTTAGCTCTGCATGCCTGTGATGGCACCCGGATGGCGCCCGCGTCACTCTGTGGCGACTGCTTTCGTTCCCAAGGTGTTGTCTGGCTCTCGTTCTAACCAGCCTCTACGGCTTGCACAGAATATACCTCCTTAAGGTACTTGCAGTACTACATAGACGCTACGGCGGGCATTTGGACGTCTGCTCAGCTTTTTGAGCAGCACTTGTCTCCCTGTGTCGTGGATGCCGTTCGTCATTCCTACCTAGTGTCGGGCCACCCCTTCCTGCCAGGGGTGCGCTGTCACTCCACCAGGAGCGTTGCCACCTCTTGGGCTGCCCTGAGAGGTGTTCCTCTGGAGGGCATCTGTGCTGCTGCCTCGTGGATGGCGCCAAGTACTTTCTCCAGGTTTTATAGCGTGGATGTCGCCTCTCCCCATCCGCTGGGCGTGGTCTTCGGTCCTGCTGGGGCTTCTCAGTGAGATTATGTCTGGCATTCCTCGTGACTATGCCGGTATTAGTCATTCAGTGCTTGAAGCACCGCCATCTGGCAGTCGGGAGGGACGAAATAGAACGAAGGTTACGACTGTAACTGCGGTCCTATGAATCCTGGACGACTACCAGTGCGTCCTGTCACTCGGAATCCTCCTGTTCACGCGAGAAGATTCCGTAGGAAACGAACCTCGGGTGACACCGGAACTTATAACCTTTTATGGTCACTCAGGGGTCACAGGTGACTAATTTGGTATGCATCACTCGAACTGCGCATGCGCGAAGGAAATATTCAGTGCTTGAAGCACCGCCATTTGGCTGTCGGGAGGGACGAAATAGAACCGCAGTTACAGTCGTAACTTTCATTTTATGTGATGAGCAAAACTACTTATTTTACACTAGAATATTAATTAAATACATTAGCCTAACTATAAATGTAAAATCTGAATGCTCAATACGAGTGTCTAAAAACATTATATTGAAGACTTAAAGAGAGGCGGCCAATATATTCCTTTGTTATAGTGCCATCGTTTTCCCAAAAGATGGTGCTGTTATGTGCTCTCTTCACTTAAAGTGAGATCTGAGGTGAGGCTGGCAGCTCACAATCTTATTTGAGCCGAAAATATGTAAAGTCAGTCATTTTAATGGTGAAATCATGGACATTGTTAGATAAAAAAAATAGAAAATCAATAAAATGCACAGATCATGTTTACTAAAGTTGAAAATAATTTTTTAGATAATCATTATTTGTTTGATGTAATCATTTTTTGTTGTTGTACTCTTCAAATTCAGGTGAGGGTCTGTTCCCCGTCACTGTACGTACTTGAATAAATATACAGTAATCATTTGAATTAATACATTATATTTATTTGCCAGTTAGTCTGTGTTAGCTGATAAAGATCGCATCCTTATTTAGTTAGTTTTCACTGGTGGAGTACTTATGCTGCATTTTTGCAAAGCGGGAAGTCAGACTTTTCTGACTTCACGAGGAAGTGTGCACGGGAATGCCACTTTGAACTCGGAGATCCGAGTTCACTGACTGACTGCAATCTCATTTCACTCGACAATGGCGATCCCCATATAGACACAGACCATGAATGGCAAAACATAATTTTCACGGCAATAAACACAGTTGTCTCTTTGTGTAGTATAACATTAATTTAGTTACTAAAAAATGTGTAACTTTAGGTAACACAAAGTCATATGTACTGACTGCATGAAACATTTTCATTCAACAACAAGTGACAAAATGGCCACCCCCTAATATAGATAAAAACAGGTAGATTTGGCTTTTTAATTCATATTCCACAAACACTTTATTGATAAAAAAAATGTTGTGTTTAGGCTAGTTGGGGCACATACAACATATTATTGTAAAGAAAAGAAAATGTTTGACTTTCCCTTTAAAAGTGAAGATCTCACTTTTTCTGGTTTCCATCTGTCCCCGTATTTCAGATGCAAAGGCTATCCTGGGCTAGTAAAAGGCCATTCCAACAACAAAAATCAATGACCAAAATCTGGGGTGTTTATACAGTATATTTGATGTCTATGATCCACACTGACAAAAAAGAAGAAGCTACACTAGATTTGAGTTTCTTTTCTAAATGTACTGTGATGAGAACTTCTTGTCAGCTCTTCTTGCTTGTCGGATACATAAACCACAGCTCAGTAAGTTGGTTCTGTCTGTGAAATTTATCTCACGTTGAGCCTTGCGAAGTTGCTACTTGCCTTTATTGTTTTTTTCATGTTAGCAAGAGTTTTGTTTCATGTGGCAATCAGGCCTGTGGCTTGGATGTTATCCCAGTCAACAGGATTTTGATCAAAAGGAATTCCGACTGTCATGACAAGTTTGCTGTATATTATTTATTTGGTTGCAACTAACATAACTATGAGATTCATTTTTTAAAAATCATTTCCAGTTTAATACATTTTGTAGAAACTTTATTTGGATGTACGCCACCATTGTTATTTACGTCACAACGCATTTAGTGCGTAGTGACGTAGAATGGCGGCTGGTTCTCTGCCGAGCAATGTGAAACGCCTATAAAGAAAGCAAGGTAAGCCTCATAGTCGTTCCTAAAGAAACAACATGCGATCAAGAGAGTCACCCTCCCCCACGCCGTGGTCTCGTCATTCACGGTGACTCTCCTGATCGCATGTTGTTTCTATAGGAACACTACGGAGACTTACCTTGCTTTCTTTATAGGCGTTTCACATTGCTCGGCAGAGAACCAGCCGCCATTCTACGTAGCTACGCACTGAATGCGTTGTGACGTAAATAACAATGGTGGCATACATCCAAATAAAGTTTCTACCAAGTATTAAACTGGGAATGATTAAAAAAAAATAATCTTATAGTTATGTTAGTAACAACAAAATAAATAATATAGAGCAAACTTGTCGTGACAGTCGGGGTTAAAAATTCCCAGCGGAAAGTAGAATCCTTTACTTATTAAACATAAATCACAGGATAATATGTCAAGATATGTCAGGAATTTGACAAAGGAGAGAATCAGGCTGAAAATCATTATACATTGTTTTTATGTACAATTAGTTTTACTGAAACACTAAAATGAAAAAAAATGAAAATCGAAAAACTAATCATACACTGATACTTATCAAACTGCAATTTTGGGGAATATGTTGTTGATACATACACATTCATACACATCTTAAACTGATTAACTGACTTAATGCGGTGCTATAGTGAGTGATCTTTGTGTGTGATCACAGGAGATTTAGGGAGCCACCATGTTTGGAAGGAAGAGAGGACATACCGGAAGAATGTTTGTTAAAGAAGTAACATTAATCCATTCCTCTTGGCGTTCTTTAAAGAGCAGCAGCAGCTACGACGGGCTAAATGTTTCCAGAAATGTCACTTTTCCACAAAATCTAAAAAGCCTCTTGCAGGCGCTCATCCTTTGATGTCTGAATATGCGTTGGAGATCCGATGATAAATAGACGATGGTTGAGGTTGAAGAGGAAAAGGGTCTGGGCGGAGGGGCTTGGCAAAGGCCTGCTGATGGAACAGACTCCACCACTTAGACCACTTTGCCAATGAATCCAGATGCGTTCACAAATGACTTTCTTTTTTTCAACCTCAGGGTGGTTTGAAGTGCAACTCTGAATCCAAATTTCTTCAGACATCCAAGATTGCAAGGTTATAGCCCTGAATCTGATTAATCTCGGGCAACGTATTGCTTCCGCTCCTATTGCTTCTGCACATATTGGCCCTGAAAACGTACTCCCACCCTTAGACAGATATTGAACAGATGCTGCAGAGCTGCTGTGAACTATTAAACATGTGAAATGTAGCTCATCACCATCACATCCGATCAGAGCCCAGCTGGACAGAGCAGGTACATTTACCGCCACATTTCCTCTCTGAAATCAAATCGCACTTCCTAGGAAATTATTTGCTGTCTTATGGGTCTTATGTCTTTAATGACATACATCCTTTGTGAATAAAGACGCGCATGGATATTAATTGCTCAATTCAGGCGTGCACTAATATGTACTGCATGTCACAATCCAAACAACAAACACAAGCTGTTGTGGCATTTTTGGGTATCCAGCAAAGTGTACATTTACAAGACAGATGATTAGTCCAAAGGGGTTGCAATACTCACAAATGACAAATTCCAAACCCACACATTAAACCAATAAAGCGTCATCAAACAGAAACACAAGGAATTTGTAGCCCTTTGATGGTGTCATTATATTACACAATAGTATAAAATATATATACAGTTAGGATATAGCATATATACTCAAATATCATAAAAAAATGTGCTAACACTATGCAAAGTGTTAATGCTATAATTATGAATTTTCTCGTCTGTTTCCCATCCATTCCCATCAAGAGTTAAAATTTGTGTCGTGTATGATTTAGTTCTTCTGATTGTATTTTGTGTGCCATAATAAATAAATAAATAAATAAATATATAAATACATCAATAAATATCAATTTATAAACTTTAGCTTCAAATACTACTGTGCTATCAGTATATTTGCAGGTCTGTGGTAACTGCTATTGTTTTAATGTTGATGTGAAACTTTTCTAAAAGGGCAAAAAAAAAAAGCTTATATAATATATATATATATATATATATATATATATATATATATATATATATATATATATATATATATATATATATATATATTGGAATATGAGTTATGAAGCAAAATCCAGATGACATGAATTTTGCTCAGGGCTCAGGCAACAACCAATCAGGGCTTACCTGTTTTCTGAAGCTGCACTGTGATTGGTTGTTACCTAAAACCGGAGCAACATTCATGTCATCTTCAGTTGACAGCAAGTGGCAAAATGGCTGAGATGGATAAATACGGCTGGATTTTGCTTAACTCATATTCCACTAATGCAATATTAACCAGAATACCATATTTAGACTAGTGGGCAGTGTTGGGAGTATTACTTTTAAAATGTATTTTGTTACAGTTACAAGTTACCTGCTAAAAAATTTAGTTAGTAATGTAATCCAAGTACCAAACATTAAAGTAATGTAACTTGATTACTTTGGATTACTTTTGGATTAATCCAATACCGAGTATGCTCATGAAGACAAAATAAAAATAAATTTCACCACAATATATATTATATAGCCTACAATGTGCCTGCCCCTGCTATTTGCAGGTGATAGGGACACGGGCAGCCTACTAATAGCAAAAATCAACGATGCACACAAAGTACATTTACAACTCTAAAAATTGTCCATAAAATCAAAAGTACTGCAACTTTGTATGTATGTATGATTTGGGCATGGTTAGAGATGTGCACATACATTTTGGTGACAATCAGTCACAGTTTTCGGACGTAGTAAATATTTATTTTAACAAATTAACTTTAATGCTTGATTCTCAAAGCAAGCCATCTTTGTCGCTGGCAGTACCCAACGCTTCAAAGTGCGAATGCTTACCATGATATGGTTAATCTCTGCTAAAGCCATTACTATCTCCTTATTTTAAAACTTGACCGAAAAGTATTGTCACAAACATCAGAGTAGTACGCTACGTGTATTTCTCGTAAGTTTCTGAGTTTTTGTCTCGGAATATTGCCCCCGCCCTCTAAAAAATCTATGTTTATACGTGGCCCTAATACGCCGTCGTAATTGAGCACTCATTCTACCATCTTGACAAAATTGTATTTTGAATTTGTAGGACTATGATATGTTTTTTGGCAGAAGTTCGATGAGTCACCTATTCGAGTTGATTTGAAACTTGTTCATTAAGGGTTAAGAATGTAGATACAAATAAGGAAAATACATTTTGGGTGTGAGTCATGTTTTGAAGCACAGTAACATACTGTATGTGTCTGACATACATATAACATATGTAAGTATGTCTTTTTCCACGTCTAAATGGCATCCTCTCCTATGGTTCACATCTTCACCTCTTAAAGTTGCTGAATTCGATAGTAAAGGTAGTTCAAATTTGAAATAGCAATTACCTGTCTGAAATTGTATAACTGTTTCTTAAATTGGTAAGCCATATACCGTTTCATAGATCAAGTTTGGCATGAGCCATCAGGGCAGGAGGGAGGGGGAGGAAGAAATAGCCAAAAGCCTGTTCTTCATTTGTCAAAGCAAGGCAACGCTCTGTGCTGCCAGCAGGGTGTCCTGTGACTGGCACTTCTCCTTCAATGGGAAAAGGGAGACAAGTGAGGGTGAAATTGAGAAAATGAGATTGTGGAAGCAGTTACTTTGTTTCCAAGCCCTCAGCCAACGTGTTTTATTTGAAATCAGGACACAAGCGGCTAACATTCACTTTTCCCGTCTATATAATAAGCAAAGTGACAAACCAGTCATAACTCAGAAAGAAAAATGTGAAGCATATTTCCCACTTCACTTTCCAGAATTTTAAAAAGAAGTGAAGGACTTTTGAAACCAAACATTCATTACAGATTTAGTCGGTACATTATGTCATTGGGTATTAGTCCAGTTGACTTTTTTAATGATTCAAATGACTTCAAAGTACTTTTACTTTCTGAATATCTAAAGTTAATAAGGAAAAGACACATATTAGAGGTGACAAAAAAAAAGTATAAACCCACACAAATTGCATTATGGTGATTACTAATTATGTTGACTTTGGGGCAA
The DNA here is from genome assembly GCF_054856555.1 of Leptonotus elevatus. Classification (NCBI taxonomy): domain Eukaryota; kingdom Metazoa; phylum Chordata; class Actinopteri; order Syngnathiformes; family Syngnathidae; genus Leptonotus; species Leptonotus elevatus. The sequence goes on along the minus strand of NC_141244.1, from coordinate 6,760,504 downwards.
ATAGCCACTGTTTGCTGTGCTTGTGTTGCACTCATATAAACATCTACAGAAAACATTTCAGTTTATTTCCTTGCATCTTAAGGAAAACTAAGATGGAATGACATTTTTTGGCACAAACTGATAATTGTACAGCGGTCTCTTATTTTTTTCCTGGGGTATGTATTTTAATACCATTTTCATTCTACTGCTACCTTCGATTATGTTTTTGTCAAAAATGTTATTGAACTATTATTAAAGTAAAGTAAGTCGTGTTTTCTACTTATAAATTGAAATTGACTGTGAGGGCAGCATACAGAATAGAGCCCACAACTGACTGGCAACCAGTCCAGTGAGTAGTCCGCCTCTTGTCCAAAGTTAGGTTAGGCTTCATCAGCATAAACAGTAGAAAAATATTTGACTATTGATTAAGGCAGTAGCTTTTAACCTTGTTGGAGGTACTGAAGTCTACCGGTTTCCTATGCACATTTACCGAACCCTTCTTTATTGGGAAATAAAACTTCTTCTTTTTTCTTTTTTTTTTTTACAAATTCAAGACAAAGGTATAGGGTTTACTGGTGAAAAACATGAATAGGGAGAGTAGCCTTTTCATTGAAGCTGGCTCTCTTCACCTTAAATTCATCAAGTGTTGTGTTCTTGTATTGGCTCTCTTCACCTTAAATTCATCAAGTGTTGTGTTCTTGTATTCCCCATCTCCATACATCGTAAGGAAGTGTTCCTTTAGTTTTGCTAGATAGCTAGTTGTGCTGGGCTAGAATTGCTCAACTTGGCATTGCAAATCATGCAGTTAGGACGCTGACTCCCATCACTAAACTCATCTCTATATTTGTAGAACACTTTAAAAAACACACACAGCTGTTTTCTGTAAAGGTCCCATGTTATGAAAATGCACTTGGGTTTTCTATCAATAATATGCATCCCCGGACTGTTTACAATCCAACCAGGTGTGAAAAAAGTCTGTCCGTTTTTATAGACAATGATGATACATGCCTCTTTTGGTCCTCCATACTACCCTGGGCCTGTTTTTCCCTCCTCTTCCTTTCGCCGCTTTCTTAATGCAGCACCTAAACAGCAGCAGCGGGTCAGGTTCAGGATGCCAGGTCATGATCTCATAGTCATTTATTTGAACTAAAAGTTATATTGTATGTGCCCATGTATGTACAACAATTATTTTTTGGAAATGTATCATATTGTGATTAGATTAATTGTATATGCAGGGCTTGATTTAATCTTTTACTTGTTTTAGTGTAAGCAATGGTTAAGGGTTTATAACTTACACTAATATCTGTGCATTTAAGAAAAGTGCATGTTCTGTTTATTTTCCATTATTCGTTTTTTCTTCTTCTTCATTTGCTTTCTTTTCTATTTTAATAATTTATTATTAAATATAATAACTTATTGCACATTATATAAGTTAGTGAGGGTATGATTAAATTAGTTATTGTACTTCTTCCTACTCCCTTTGAACATGAAAATTCTGATTTTACTAATAATCCTTTTCCTTTATAACTTTTATTTTCTTTCTTTCACTTTTATTTTGTATTGCATTCATATGTTCAATAAACCACACCAAAACAATCCCAAAAACAAATTATCATATAAAATGTATATGCTTTATAACATATTTTATTTTTGAAAACCTGAGGGGGAAAAATATATATATTTTTTTGCCCTGCAATTTGACACCCACTCCACTAGATGGCGCCCTAGGCGACCGCCTAGTTCGCCTATGCCCAGGGCCGGCCCTGAGAGCAATAGAGAAACAACTATCAGGAACAAGTGGTCCGTCCGAGTCTTTGAGAACACAGTGGATTAATTTTATGTAACGGCAGCATTTCCCGAAGGACTGTTTTGTTAATGAAAAGCCTTTTCAAAGCTGGATTTGCAAACAAAATGGATTGGTCCCAGCGGGCGGTGTGTAACACTACTGCAAACGTGAAAGATGTAAGTTTAACATTTTATTTGGAATATAGTTAGTGTCTAAAATGGGAGCTACATTTTTCGTGTGGAGGTTGTTTGGTTACAAGAGGTCAGATATGATAAAACAGAAGGTGGTTAGATAATAAAGCACCGGCCGAGCATCCCATGGTCGCTGGAGCGTACCTTGGGTAAAATCTGGGCATTTATCGGCCCTCTACCTCCTGAACGAAAAGTCGTGGCAGCACCGACACCGTTGGAAAGCTCTCGTCGGACCGAGTCCGGTGATGTGTTTATGTCTCTGGTAGGAGATACGGGGGGCGGAAATCTCAAAGATCTTCCCCTTTTGTTATTATTATTCGGTATTGTTTTGCCAAGATACAATACGCAGTGGTTATTTTGCCGTGACTGGCAACTTGCCATCTAGTTGACGTGACTTTGTGATGGTAACCGACTGCTAAGTGGTCTCGATGAGACAGCTTATACGTTGCGACCACGCAGTAGCCTAAATGTGCACATTTGTGTTATTCATAACAACCTGTAAACGTCTACAAGCATTCACTGCAAATCAGAGACATTCACAGCAAAATAACGCTCGCGGGAGAGTTGCCGGTTATGCAAAGTAGTCACGCAAACTAACGTTACAACATAGTGTCTGTAGTAACGTTATGCTACTTTTTCTTACGGTAAAAGATTATGCCACTTTTCCACATATTAAAATAGTTCTCAAATGTGTAAAAAAAAACATGTCTGTCTGGCTCAAATTGCCATGGTTGTACCACACTACTTCTGCTTCTGAGTCGTTTCCATTCACAAGACTAGCACATTGGCTACCGGAGCCCAAATCACAGCCCCTTCTCGGGAGAATGGTATAACCTAGGCGTGGCCTGGTGCAGCTATTTACATAAAAGGGATATGCACCTAAAACAGGCTGTTTTGAACAAGGCGTTTTTCTGTTGATTTAGGGACAGCAAAAATATAAGATCCAAAGTTAGTTTTGACGAATGCATGTCACAGACATGTCTTTTACACATTTGAGAACTATTTTAGCATGTGGAAAAGTTAAACAATATGGTAGCTTTAAGGTGGAACTCAGGGGCAGTATAGATACATTAAAAACAGCAGAGGCCCCAGAATTGAACCCCGTTGTACACCATACAATCCGTTATACGTGGGAATTCTATTCATATCACACATATTCATCTGACCACTTTACTTTTTTGCTCGACATAGAATGAAGTTTTTACAATAATAAAATCCCACGACATGCCATCACAACAGCCACAAGTCGACTATTGAGCGCACCAAATTCGTAATTTATATATGAAATGTGTTTTATGGCTTGCCAGATTATGTAAAGTTTATGCGAGAAAGATTTCCAATTTCAGGCCACTACTTGTCAATTTTGTGTAATTGGCATTTGTTGGTGAATAACACAGATAAACCACATGGGAATTTCCAGTGGCATGCACCCAGTGGTTCCAAGTCCAGCACACAAAACACCTGCAGACTTCACATAAAACGTACCCGCACTCACTTTCACTTGGCCTCTTCAAATATAGTATCATCTCTCATGCATGAAGCAATGGTTTGTTCCTGTCTGAAGAAGAGAGGCAGGCCCTTGATAGCCATTATATACAGACTGTCATGACATTTTGGCTTCATACCTTGGACTCAAACTCAACTTCAGTGCATCTGCGTTGGAGACCTTTCTGTTTAGTCTGGATGCAACATTCCACAAAGACATTTTGAAATTTGCCTCTTAAAATATAACATCACATCCTTTCGAATCTGAAGCCTGTACGAAAAATGTTCAGCTGGCTTGTTGAGAGAGCAGTTCAGAAGGAAATAGCAGAGTGGGGCATTGCCTCCATTCGTCTGTGTCAATAAATTCATGAATTTACAGACGTCAATTTTATGAGCCTCTGGCCAGAGTGCCAACACTATCCACTAACAGCGAGTTGGCCAAATAAAATGGCTCAACTATTTATGATTCACTGGCCTCATAGGAACAACAATTAAAGTTTGGCATGCTGTGTCTGCCAACCCAAAGCAATTTTATGGCGTGTCTGTGTGTTTGTGTACATTCAATCGTATTGAACATCTGCTCAGAATGAGACCAGCATACATTTTTGAACATACGGCACCATATGTAACGCAGCCGCACATACTTCCTTTTTAAATTGATTTCAAAATGAAATAAGTTATCATTAAACTTTGTAATCTAAGAATGCTACATGAGCTATTTGAAATCAATAACAGAACATGCTTTTCCTCTGCACAAAAATTAGTGGCAGGCCGTTGGCTGATTTATTACCCTATATACTACTGTGTGTACTTAACTTGTCCCAGAAAACATGTGGATAGAAGTTACAGCTCCTTTCTCCTTTTTTTTTTTTGTACACAGCCCACATTGTGTTCCTCAACAATCACATCCTGGCCAATGTCATTTGAGGTGGGAACCCCTACAGGAGAGAAAGAAGTTGGGTTGGCTGGGGTGAGGGTAGCGAGAGGTGGGGGAGTTGGGAATTAGTCCTGAGCCATATACTAGGCTGAATAAATAAACCCGGAAACATTAAAATCCCCTTTCCCCTTCACCTTTGAACTTGTGCATTAGATTGTGTAAACATACACTGAAACGTTTCTGCCCGGCTTGTCCCGTCACCGTGTACACTCGCCAACTGCAAAATGTGCTCTTACATTTCTTCATGTGAGAAGTACACAGGCTCAGGAGTTTATTAAAAAAAATCTTAGTGCTTCGTTTTCATATTAGAACCAGCCACACTTGTTTAAAGAAGACATATTATTGAAAATTGAGTTTTGAACTAAGTGCTTACAAATATTTGGGTCCCTGGAGTGACTGACCGCCCACCAAGTGCGAAACAACCAAGTAAATCTTCTGTGAGCTTTTTCACGTCTTTAAGGGCTTTTGCCGTTTTCTTTACACCCTTGCAATGCCCTAACAAAACCGTACTCACCATTGGGAGACAGAGGTGACTCCCCAAACAAAGTAATTTCATCCAGTGTTACAAGTGGATGTTAAGTGTACTGTAATTCTTGATCATTTGTGTGTTTTGACCAAAGATGGTCAGAGGCCTATTTTTTAAAGACACCTTTTGACTGCTTGAAATTGTGAGGGAAAATAAAGCTCATGCGTTCATTTTGAGTTAATTTAAAGTTTCTTCAACACCACCAATTTATTTTTAACACGCAATTAATGACCACCTCTTACTTGGAAAGCCTGTACTGGGGGAATTCCAATCGCAACGCAGCAGACACGTCCACGTCAAAATTTACCAGTAATAAATTTAATAATAGTGATTATATTTGTGGAGACTAGGGTCAAGTTGTATTTTATAATTTAAAAAATTTGCAGAATTTCACAAGTTCATGTTAAAGATTAGATAGCTCTTAATAAGGAAAAGAAAAATGCACTTGCAAAGTCTTACAAATGCAAATATGCCATCTAGTGGAAGAAAATGTCCTCAACACAAATCTATATCACACTATTTTTTTACAGTGCAGTACATCTTTTTAACTAAATGTTATGAATTATTATATTTCTATCAGTTTACATTTTTTTCCACTTTTATGTTAACAAGAATATGAAACTTAGAAAAAAAAAAATTCCTGTACATTTTATTGTACATTTAGAACAGATATCTAATTTGCGATTAATTGTGAGTTAACTATTGAAGTCATGCGATTAATTACGATTACACATTTTCATCGCCTGACACCCCTAATTTAAATATATCCATCTCATATAGTACCAGACATCTACTTTGCTTTTAAAAAAATTAATTGATGAACTTCATTAATGTTTTTAGAAGTCAATATTATTATTATGTGATCAATGGGACAGAAGCAGCTTTCATTACAATACAAAAAGAGCTGCTAAAACACTTGTAACTGAGCCATAATCTGCAAAAAAACATATACTTTATGTTAACATTTTTCACAAGTGTTTCTTTCTAGTCTTAGTTGTGCGTGTTGTCCTTGTATGATATGTGCCCCCTACTGTATGCTGATGTGTATGATGCTGAGTCTAATTAAACGTTCCTGGCACAGTTTTAACCTCAAGTAGTTTTTTATTAACTTTGAGCATTGAAAAAGTCCTCTTTGCTTGAGTCACAGTGACAGGAAGAGTGAAGGCAATTCTAAGACCAGTCCTCAAAATGTGTTGTGGAATCGCTCTTTGTCATTAGCACAAAACCATTTAATGTGGCAATTTAATATATTTTGGGGCATGATGAGCCCCTCCAGCTATGCTGCCCTGTCTGGCCGCAAATATTGCACATTAGAAACTGTGATTGAACAGTCATGCTCGAAGATTATGTATATATTCTTTATTTTTATTTTTTTAGTATGATTGTATAAGAAGTACGACGGTGTATTAGGGCCATGCATATTTTTTTTTCAGAGGGGGGGTTAATATTCTGAAAATAAACTAAAACATTTGCCATTTTATAACGTCTCAAATGTGGCAAATTTGCGAGAAAAAAACTTGCAACCTTGTGAGTTTATCAAGTGGCTTATTTGCCAGAATATAACTCAGAAATTTACAAGAAATACACATAGCGTACTACCCGGATGTTTGTGGCAAAACTTTTTGGTCGGTTTTCAAATAAGGAGATAGTAATTGCTTTAGGAGAAATTACCATATGATGTTTGAAGCATTGGGTACGGCCAGCGGCAAACGCGCTTCGCTTTTGATCTACATTGCCATTGACAGCTATAGAGGTCAAAAATTTATTTGAACTATTTCTATTAGTTCAACTAACTAACTAACTAACTAACTAACTAACTAACTAACTAACTAACTAACTATTTCTATTAGTTTAACTTTTTTCCACTTTTATTAACAAAAGTATGAAAACCCAGAAAAAAATGATTGTACATTTAGAACAGATATAACATGTGTGAGAAATTGTGAGTTAAATAGTGAAATCATGCGATTCATTATGAAAAATTTTAATCGCCTGATGCCCCTAATTTTTAATAATCTTTTCTCTTTTTTAAAAAAAAGTAAATTTATTTATTTATTTGAAATAATCTTTTCTTTTCTTTTTTCTTTTCATCTTTTTAAAAGAAAAGATTAGTAAAAATTAGGGGTGTCAGGCAATTATTATTTTAAATCATAATTGTTTTTATTTATTTATTTATTTTTATTTTTATTTAAATCATAATTAATCGCATGACTTCACTAGTTAACTCACGATTAATCACACATTTTATATCTGTTCTTAATGTACAATAAAACAATTCTAGGTTTTCATACTCTTGTTAACAAAATTGGGAAAAAATGTTAAACTAATAGAAATAGTTCAAATGAATTTTTGACGTCTATAGCCATCAATGGCAGTGAGTGAGGCAAGTTAATTTGTTAAAAGTAATATTAACTTGTACATGTATGTTTCCAGAATTATTATTTAAACATTCATACATTTTGGTACCGGTATTTTCTTTTTTGTACAAGTTGTTAAGTTGATGTGTCGAATCTACTTTTATTCGTCATTCACTTGCATTTACCTTAAGTATGCTGGCTTCTGATTGGTTAGGATTAGTCAGCTGATAGGGGATCAGGAAGTGTTGTCGCTATAACTCCCATGTATAACGAGTAAAGTTTAAATTAAGAATGAATCCGTCTCCATCCTGCCTTTTCATTTTATAAACAGTATCCCATTAACCACCGACGAATCCTCATATTAGACTATAGCTATGCTTTATTTCTCTGAAGTCTCTTTCTTGAAAAATTTGCCACAGTATGAAGTATTTTCTCGAAATAGTACCACCACTCTGGAATATATATATATATATATATATATATATATATATATATATATATATATATATATATATATATATATATATGTGTGGCCCTAATAAACCTTCTAAGAAGACCTCCTGGCCTGGGTGATGGGTTTACTAACACATTACACGTTTGTTATTGCAATGTTTTCTGTTGTTCTTTATAGGGTTTACTTGCTGTTAAAACTTTATTTTGTTTCTCTTTTTTGTGCCCACATGTTGCCCTCAATCTACATGAAGTGCACTTCTGCATGTGTTTGTGTGCTTTGGTGAGAGTTAGTGTGCATCTGACTTGCATTATCTTCCTTTACTTTGGTTACATAGCCGGCAAGCTTTTTATTTTTGACTCAGAAGCTGTAAGCCCGAGGCAGACAGCAGGGGTTCCATATTTTGTTTCCTGTAAAAAATACCTCCGCACTCCACATCCTAATTAAAGTGAAGGACATGCCCAAGATCCCTATAAAATCATACAAGACTATACCAATTTTCGAGTAGCTTGCCCCTTTTATGTGCTTCTTGTTTCTCAGTATAAAGACTTCCTTCGTTATACCTACGTGCCCATCACAAGCACGTTATTTTTTTACTTTTCAAAATATATTGATATTATTGGTACTTAATAACATGATAACCAGAGATCATACTTCCTGTCCCTTTAACTTGGACTAAAACATGATGATCTCATAAGCAGCGCAAGAAAACACATGGCCTCTGCTGGAAGTGGCTTAAATCGTTTGGCTTGGAGTACAAACTTTCTTCCGATATCAGTGTCAATGTTTGCATGTGTGTGAGTCTGGGAATGTGTGATTGTGTTGGCGCTGAGTTGTAGGAAGCCAGAGACATGATAAAGAAACAGACTGATTACACGGCTGACTGCCAACACTGAGAGGTAGTAACAACTATGTAACTAACACATTTCCCGAAACATACTTATTCCCGCAGACACAAAAACACACAATAGAATGTATGCAAACTTCTATGGCACCATTTACTACTTTTCAGTGTTCAGAACTGATAATTGTAGTACTGCTTAGTTTGTGCTCAAGTAGGCTTACTATAGCTGAAAGGTTGCACTTGTTGCTTTTATGTAAATGTTAGCCCCCAGATCCACAAAGATTTGCAAAAGTGACGGATAAACACGATGAGAATATACATGGTTTATCATGGGATGCATACTGTAGTAGTTTGTTCTGGTTCGATGCAAGAGGTAAATAACTGGTGCGTAATACTAAAAAGTATCAGATGGCTAATAGCTGGATAAAATGTTGTGATGTACTCTTGTGCATAACTTGGATTGCGAGCCATGTGTTGGGGCGTGCACGCCCCCCAAACATCCCCGCCCCCCCACGCACATACGTTCTTTAATCCGGTCCACCGAGCATTTACATCACAAAGAGTGCAATAATATTTGCTCCATTTATTCAGCAGTTTGTCACCTAATATTGTTCATTATAATTTTTATACATTTTAATAGATAAAAAAAACATTCTATATAATCTATAATATAATATAATATAATATAATATAATATAATATAATATAATATAATATAATATATCCATCCAATTTCCGAACTGCTTATTCTCACGAGGGTCACTGGCATGCTGCAGCCTATCCCAGTTGTCGAAGGGCGGGAGGCGGGGCACACCCTTAACTGCTCGGCAGCCAATCGCAGGGCACACATATGCGCATAATATAATATAATATAATATAATATAATATAATATAATATAATATAATATAATATAATATAATATAATATAATATAATATAATTGCCATTGTTGCTATTGTACAATCATGAACTAGAAATTAAACATTAGAAGAATAGAAAATTGCCATTAATTTCAAGCAATTTTAATCAAAATTGCTATATTTGGATATAAAAGTATCTTCTTTTTTTTTTGTGTATCAAAAGTGCTAGTGGTACTGGTACTTGGTCTGAAAAAAAAATCTCATATCGAAAACATAATAATAATTTATTATAAATGATTAAAAATGACCATATATTACTTTTTTATTTTTAAATTCAAATAGGCTGTTTTACATGTCTTACTTACAAATTATAACTTTTTAAAATCATTACCTCATCTTTGAATGACCTGGTCTTCTGTTTATTGTACAAATCAAATCTTCAGTACAAAATGTGTACACCCACCCCTGTTTGGGGTCCTGGTGTTAATATTCAGAAGGCTTATGTTTAATACATGTGTGTGAAAAGCAAATGTTTTCCACTTCAATCTACAAATGTGACTAAACTAAAATGTTCAGACCTTTGCTTCATTTAAGAACAACACTTCAAACAACAATCTTACATTACCACACAAACTTGAACCTTGTTACAAAAAATGATTTTCCTAAATATTCCCAGGACAATCAATGCAGTTCTCATCAAGCTTCAGAAATGGTAGCTGACCAAAAAGTATTCGCTTATTGCTTTCAAGACGACATGGGATGAATCATGCGCTCACATTGAAGTCCTTTACATAGACCAGGTCTCGGTCCAAGGAATGTGCGTGAGTCACCGCCCCTCATCGGACGACTGTCTTCGGCTCGCCTGCAGCTTCTCTCCATGATCACACCCTGGGGACCTATTCAATCAACCCCCCATATATTTTCTAATTAACTTTAACGGACGACTTTGAGCAATAGTAGTGTTTTACTGTCTCTTTTAAATTGCATTTATCATGCTACTGGTTTGGAGGTACAAAAATGAGACCCTTCCCACTGCTAAGCCACTCAGGTCTGACACAGACCATTCTGTCCTGTTAGCTCCCAGAATGCTACACAAGAACAATCTCTCTCTCTCTCTCTCTCTCTCTCTCTCTCTCTCTCTCTCTCTCTCTCTCTCTCTCTCTCTCTCACCCCCACACACACACCCCCACACCCACACACACACACACACGTACGCACGTACGCACACGCGCACACACACACACACACCCCAGGGTGTCTTATGACTGACCAAGACAGTTTTATTAGCCTTCAACCAGGCCGGCAGGAAAAGGGGGAGCTGCTTCAGGGTCTTAACAAATACACTGGCAGTACTCTAGGAAACAACTGGCAGAAGAGACAGATTTTCTCAGAGAGATTGATGATGGAGCTGAGGGACGATTGATAAGCAAACTGCTGGGAAGGCGTGAAGGAGATGTGGGGTCAGGGGACACAAGGCTTTGTCTTGTCTGAATGGGAGGGAGAGGTACGCAGGCAGCCAATGTTTATGACATTTTTTGACGGAGTTCATTTTGATACAGCATCCACATTTGTCAATGATTCAAATGGATAATTCAATTCAAGACTGTACAACATGACACAGGGGAGAGGAGGGGAAAGGAGCACTGTGCAGTCTTTTTAGTCATCTATGCACTGTATTTTAACCATGTATTTTATTTTATTTTTATGAGTGTACTGAGAGTCATCTGGAGAAGATGGATAATTCAATGTCCGGTTGGGATTATTCAAGTACATATCTATCTATCTATCTATCTATCTATCTATCTATCTATCTATCTATCTATCTATCTATCTATCTATCTATCTATCTATCTATCTATCTATCTATCTATCTATCTATCTATCTATCTATCTATCTATCCATCCATCCATCCATCCATCCATCCATCCATCCATCCATCCATCCATCCATCCATCCATCTATCTATCTATCTATCTATCTATCTATCTATCTATCTATCTATCTATCTATCTATCTATCTATCTAAAATTCTGGTAGTACTTGTGATTTAACGGCAACTTTATTCATAAAAAACAAACAAAGACGGGACTAATAACAAGAGCGCAGTGATTTGTACCTTTTGTAAAAAAGAATGTTCCTATCACGGAAGCAGCTCCAGCCTGATTTATCATTTAAGACTCTTTTTTCTCGCAGGTAATCCTGTAACCTAGCCTGTAACCTAGCTTGGGGTGGGAGGGTTTTTCATTTGAGGAGTTGATACTGTAGCCCCAGTTGACCCAGTTATTGTCGCTCTAGATTTTTTTTAACCTCTTCTTCTAACCTCTAGGCACACTAGCACCTTACACCAAGTCAATTGTTTCTAACTTAAATGACCAACAAATTGGTGCCGTAGTAAAATCCAGCTTTTGATCACTTAGGCAACTTGTTAAAGTTAAGCCTTTTCTTTTAAATGAACACTTTCAAATTTGAATCCATGCTTTTATCACGAGTCGCCTGGATTATTGTAATGCACTGTATTTTGGAGTTCGCCAGTCTTCCATGGCACGTCTTCAGCTGGTTCAAAATGCGGCTGCTCGCCTTTTAACTGGTGCACGAAAAAGGGACTACATTACCCCGATTATAGCCTCCCACTACTGGCTGCCTGTGCTTTTTAGAGTCCATTTTAAGATGATTCTATTTGTTTTTAAATCTTTAAATGGCCTAGTAGCAATTTACCTCTCTGAGCTTCTCCATATTGATGCTCCTGCCCGGTGCCTCAGGTCAGCTGAGCAGCTGTTCCTTGAGGTAATGAGGTCCAAGCGGAAGCTCAGAGGGGATAGAGCATTTTCGGTCTGTGGCCCAAAACTCTGGAATAGTCTGCCTTTTAGCATTACACAAGCCTGTCCACTTTTAAAACTCTTCTTAAAACCTATTTTTATTCTATGGCCTTTAACACAGCATGCAAGTCAGATCTTTTAGTGCATATTTATTTGTTTTACCCTATTTTATGTTTTTATTTTTAACTATCAATCTATTATGTTTTATGTTCACTGCACAGAACTTTGTATTCAGCTGCTGTTGTTTTTAAAGTGCTTTATAAATAAAGTTGAGTTGAGATTAACCTCTAACTTTATTGCCAGTTTGTTAGTTTAGCTCAAAAAACACCATAGCTATTATCAGTTAATCTCATGCCATCTATACACTGAACCTCAGCTTGTGGAAGTTTAGATACAAAAAAATTCAAAACAATTTTGAACAAAATTGAAGTTTAGATTATAATGAAGAGGATTTTATGGATAATTTTTTAAAATAATGCCTGTCTTAATTGATGATGTGCCTAAACTTTTTCTTTTGAATTTCATTTATGAATCACACTTCATCAATAAAAGTGTGGATTTTAAATCTTCTCTTCTTGGTGTATCCAATTGATTAGTCATGCACTACAATTTTGTAATGTCCTGGAATTCTAATACTTTATTTAAGGATCATTAGCAGATATGAGATTAAAATTGATTAATTAGATTAACTATGTAAAAATCCTGTAATTAGTTAGATTAAAAATTTGAATCGCCTGACTACGGAAGCGTATTGCATTCACTTGAAAAAAAAAATCGTGTTTTTCTGACAAATTTTTTGGGGAAACCTTGTTTTTTTTTTTTTTAAAAAATTCTGTTTTTCTGATTTTTTTTTTCTGTTTTACTGAATTTTTTTTCTTTCTGTTTTTCGGATTTTTTTTTTCTGTTTTACTGAAAAAAAACTTCTGTCAATAAATATTCAGAAAAACGGGGGAAATTATTCAGAAAAACGGGGAAAAATTATTTAAAAAAACAGGATTAAAAAAAAAAGTTATATATATATATATTTTTTTTTATATATATGTAAACATTCTGCAGTTTAAAGATCCAAACCTCAACCTGACACCTTTCTTGGCAACCACTTCTATCAGGTTGACCTAATACGTCTGACCAAACAAAGTAAGATAACGTTTCTGAATATCTTCCTTTACAATCCGTTCTTTCCAAACCAGACTGGAAATTTCTATGTCGCAGACTCAGAACAGGGTGTGCATGCTGTCATGCCACTGTTGAATCTCTTTGCAGTCAAAGGTTAGATGTTAAAGCAGCCTTTAATCAAGAAATGTTCTCAATTTCCTCCCTCTGTGTTCCTCTTCTTGACCCCTGGTTTTCACAGTGAGACTAGACGTGTACTGTAACACCCAAGTCAACACTTTCTTTCATGTCTCGATCCCCAATGGGATTACTAATGTGTTGGTGCCTGTCGAAAGGTGCACGATAGCCTGCATGTTTGCATGTGTGTGCATACACTTACATGCATGCATGCATGCGTGTGTCGGAATTTGGCTGAGTAAGGAATGAATACTTGAATAAAAGCTCAATAAATATCATGTCTGAGTTTATTGTTTTTAAAGTATTTTACCTTTTGTTGGGAAACATTAAACCAAGGAAGAATCTTGGCAAAGTGGCAAGGTGGTGCTCTTTTCTGGGTCAGAAAGAAAAGAGCGAAAACACACTTTGACATTGAGGGCCCTATTTTCATGCCCAGTGCAAGTCTAGCATAAAGCACAGGCTAGCTACGCACAAGGGTGAAGTTTTCTTTGTTTTGGTATTTTATTAGACTTTTCACACGTAGAATTGGGCATTTGTACGCTGTTGTGGGATGGAATGTAACCGATTCCCAACCAATCATAGTGGCATCCCTCATTTACATTAAAATCACGGCAGTCAGAGGGCAAACTGTGCTTGATATTGTAGAAGCAAATGGACTCGCTGGGCTCTGAGCGATGAGACAGACGTGCACATAGTGCATTTATGCAGGTAAACTGCAAGATCCCTTCCTTGTGCATGATGGAGTAGGCCACACAGGTGACATAGGCAATCGGACACTGCCTTATGCCCCTCGATCATGTACATCGTACATTTTACTCTTTGATTATTTGGTCCCAGTCTAAACAGAGTAAACTTTATACTCTGAAGAGAGTAAAAAAATAATATATATATATAAAAGCTCAACATTTGAGGAACAATCACAGAACCTTTAGCTTGGGAGACCACTGATCCATTCCACTCCTGCTCCGTGTCACTATATCGCAGATGTCCGGTGGAATCCTGATCACTCCATTTTTAGTTTCCTTTTGGACACTCCAGCAATATGTTAACTTACAATAAGTCTTGCATAGCTCAAGTGGTAGAGTGGCTGTCTTCCATGCTGAAGGTTGTGTGATCGCTCCTCAATCCTTGAGTATAATTTTGTTGTTGATTTTTTATTTTTTATTTTACTCTCTTCCAAGTGTAAAGTTTACTCTGTTAAGAGTGGGACCAAATCTAGTCTTTTTAGAGTAAAATACACTCTACAAAATTGACTATGTATCCATGTGTGAACCCTCGCAGTTGTGATGCAGAGTCAGGGGGTTGCTATTGAAATATTTTTAATGTGATAATTCATTTAACAAATGGATTTCTACGATGATTCAGAGGGATTGTCATTTACTGCTGTTATATTTAGGAATGAAATACAATGACATCCACCATACACGTCCGCTGAGCGCCTCTGTCTTGATCAAATCCACCAAAATTGCATTACTCCACCTGCATTACTAGATAGACCTGGTTGTAGCGAGTATAAAATTGTTCTACTTTGTGTCACTAAATTGGAGATGGGCCGGGGTCCTGGGAAAGCTGGACCTCATGTGTGTTGACTGAATGAAGGGCCGGGTACATCTTGGACTGATCACCTGCCAATCACCAGGTTGAAACATAGAAACCGACAACCATAGATATGGACATTCATAGCAACGGCCAATTTAAAGTTCAAATAATCTCACATATGGTGTTTGGACTGGTAACAGGCCTGGGGGAGGACTTTTGGTTTAGTGGACCCAGATATGAGACAGAGCAGAGAGAAGGTAATTTTTTTCATGTAAAAAATCTAATTTACTTAAGAGCAAAATCAAATATAGCACAGAGAAACAATGGAGCAATGCAGGAGGCAATAGTAGTTACAGGTAGCGCTGTCATCTTTAATGCAAGACTGAATGGCACCTAGCAAGTATCTTACATCAGCAAATGAGATCTTCTTGAACATTTTCTCAAAGTGGTATCAAACATCTGGATTTTATAAATACTTCATGAGATTTTTCCGCTTTTTCATTCAGGTTGCTCTCCGGAGGGGAAAAAAGATCTGCTTTTACCCTCCTGGCACTGAGTCGCCTTTGTGACCAATTGACAGCTTGATAATTTATCGCCCTTTACGTCCTGCGACTTGAAAAATAAACTTTCTTTGCCGACCTGTGAATTTTGAGGAGGGAAGTGTGTTTCAGCTCTTTGTCCTTGAAGGTGGGGTCACAAAACCTGGAATGCACAGGAAGGAAGTGAAAGGAGTGTGGATATCTGTAAGATATCTTCTCTACTTCCCTCTTCCTTTGTTTCCTACTCCTTCTATTTCTGTTTAATGAGAAAAGAGAACAAGGAATAAGTGAGGTTCTGGGTTGGGGGTCCGCGCTTATGAGAACACGTGTGTGTGTGTGTGTGTATGCCGTGGAGGGGTTAAACGTTTCAGAGGCGGCGCGCTCTCCTTCTGGGCTGTCTCTCATCACATCATTTACCCCCCAGGAAGCTTTAGATGTCCGTCTGGCTTCATAATTCTCTTATCGAGCTAATCTGAGAGATAAGGAATTTGGAGTTGAAAGTGTAAACCCACCAGACTGATTCTGGAATCCAGTTGCAGAAGGCTCCTTCTCATCCCGCCTGCCTGGGAGACCTGTTCACTTCATGGGTGCCGTGCCCATGGAGGAATTTCAGCGCAAAGGTGCTTGTGTATCGGCGCTTTTGTCAGTCCTCCCAACCCCCTCGTCCTGATATCGTTGCCACCCACTTGCAGGACTGCTGGAGTATGATTGATCTGGGCAGAGCTAGTGGTCACATCCTGAACTGGAGTTGATTTCCTCTCTCCAAATACAGACCTGGTGTTTATCATAGGCTCAGTGTCATGTTTGCATGTTTTCATAGATCAGAGCTGTTATAGGAGGTAGTATGGGAGCAGAGGAGGTGGGATCAAGTTTGAGAGGAAGAGGAAAGAAAAGTCACAAGAGCTCTTTCTCTCCCCCCAAACATAAATCTCAGGCGGATGTTAAGAGTCAGAAAAAGTGATAATTGATCCACAAAAGTTTGACCTGATTAATTATGGCATAAGACTGGAATATTTGTTTTATATGTCAGAAACAGAAAAAGTATTAAATAAACACTGGACAGTGAGTGGGGACTGACCCCAGCTGCTAAAAAGGCAGATATGTATTGTAACCCACTAAACTACCAATGGTCTACACAATTTGTTAATTGTGAAACATAAACATACAAAACAATATTAGCATTTACATTTTTAACGTGATTCCAAATATGTCGTAACTCTCTTCTCTTAACATCGCTGGTCCTTCTTTTGCAATAAGCCAAAGACAAGGTGAAACACACACACATCTGGTCCTTGCTCAACTGAGGTCTTACATCACGTCACGTGAACTATGACGGCTTTGTGCGATTAATGGTGAATAATAAGGTTGAATTGTGAACTCTGAGCTAATAATAATAATAATAATAATAATAACAATAATAATATGGGCTTTTATCTTCTTAAATGTAAGTAATTTATTTTCTCTGATTTGTGTGAACAGGGGCATCAAACTGTGGGACTTCAGAAAGATTATGAAATTAAGAAACAACTCCCAACACCAAATATAGTTTTCTGAGTTCATAGTATATTAAATGAATGCTGCACCTTCTTTAGCTCTCTGCAAAGATGAATTATTTGTTCCAACACTGCAGGTGCACATTTCAAGAAGTAAGCCTGGGAACAGTTTCCAAGCTTCCCCCTCCCCTGGTGTTTACGTTTTTGTGGTTTTCCAGTTACATTCTGGTTAGACATTTTTGGGAACTGGGCGAGGTTAACAAAACTTTTCTCTTTTTTTTTCATTGTGAAGGAAATGCCATGTTTATAGTACCGACCTCTTGAAAAGACTTTTTTTCAGCACACAAATCGTAAAACTTTGACTCTAGGGTTTACATCTTAGGTGCTGCTTTTGGACAACAATCGCCCTTGCAATAAAGTTAGAAAATGTCTCTGCTTTTGCACACATTCCAATCAATAAGCTGAAGAATGTATAAAAAGCACTGACATACTTTGTGTTATTTGACACCAGCATCCACGCAAGTAGGTTGGAAAGACAACTTCTGTAGAGTAAATTTTACTCTAAACAGAGTTTATTTGTTCCCACTCTAAACAGAGTAACATTTACACTTCGAAGGGAGTAAATTAAAACATTTAAAAATAGAGTCACTCAAGGGTTGTGGAACAAACCCATAACTTTATGTTGGGAGACAGCCAATCTACTCCCTGAGCCATGCAGCTCCTACTGTGTGTTAGTATATCACTTGTGTCAGCTAAAATCTCCGTATTTCCAAGAGACTAAAACCATCGTTCAAACATATTTATAATTTCATATGCATATTGCATGTATCTCTGGATGAAATAGTGAAGCAGAGCGTCCATTTATCAAATCTCTCTTAGTGTAGGAGTGAGTAGCGGCTGCAATTTTTTTCGCGATGGTCTGGTCCAAGTCAGGTTCGCCTACGGTGTGTGTGGCGTGCCTAGGTAGTTTGCTCATAACGTCACTGTTGTCAACATCAAATAGCTTTTCAGCTACAAAGCTTTTACTTTTGTGAAAACATATCAATAGTGTGGTAGCACGTCAACATCAAAGATGATCAGCATTCAGCACAAATTTAAGGACACAAATTCTAGCCTGGAAATCCAGACTCACCGGAGAGTGAGTCTGGTCAACCGCCCTATCAGTCGCATTTCTGAGGCGGGGCAAACCAAACCAGACAGTGGATTGAACTAATGAGCGAAGAGCGGACGTGACGTCAGAAAAGCGACTCGTTAAAGTATTTTATTTATTTATTTATTTTTTGCAGAAACAGAGTAAAAATCCAACTTGTTTACTAGCCAAAGAGAGACAGTAGTGAATGACGTCGTTGTTGAATGTCGTTGTTGCGGGAACAACTTGATGACTGAAGAGTGACGTTGCTCACGAAGACGACCTCACGCAAATAGACGAATTTGATTGGGACGTCCTGTTTTTGGATGGAGCCGAATCGCTGTTTATGGCCGCCTATCCAGACCCACTTTCTTTTGGAAGAAAGTGGGCTTGCCAAACTACACAAATTCAGGCATGTCTCAACATTAACACAATAACCACCAGCTAAGCTAGTCATCGCCAAGCAAGTATTAAGGGACAGGCGCATGTGCGCTGTTCAAAAAAACTTAAACTAACTACATCTTCAATTGGCGGAGCCACTTTCATGCAAACAAGCCAGCTGTGTCTCCTTCTACAACAGCGCAAAAGGCCCGTCTGCCATAATACCAAAAGAAAGAAAATTCCACCAATTAGCAGGCGCTTTTGCTGGGCATGAAAATAGCGGCGCTGGACACTTCCGTTATTCGTCAATTCCCGTTGATGACAACGCCCACCTTTCGCCAAGTGCTTCCGCATATTCGGGGAATGACAAGAAGCCTCACAAAAATACAGGGAATGAGAGGGGCCGTCTGTACTCACCCAGATCGACGGACGTAAATCTGCTTCAGTCGGTGCTCAGTCTGTTTATTTGAGGCTTTGCATCATTGTGCACTCGCCAAAAGGTGGGCATTGTCATTGACGGAAAGAGACGATTATCGTAAGTGCCCTTCTCTGGAAGATAGGGCCCCGAAAGCTAACATAGCAGAGCTAGCAACATGTGCACATCTAATGGTCAACATCTAATAGATTATATCGATGACTGCATCTGGTGATTACACATACAGTTATGTTAATAATAACTAGAGCTGCACAGATACCAATTCTGGTATTGTACGTCTGTACAGTATCGGCACTTGTAATTTTATTTTTATTTTTTTACAAATACTGTATGCACTAGTACAACCTTCACCAGCCTGACATTTAACTAATGTTGGCTTGTGGTTCAGTCCTTACACAACCAATTGGTCAGTGTTAAATTTCCAGTGTTTGATCAAATATGCAGTAAGCAGAGTTATTTTAACATTCTTAGGATAAAAAGTTACACTGTCAAAGTAAATCTTTTTGAGTGTTGGGGTGGATGTTCGGTGTAACCTGAATAGCACTACCTTGAGTGTTAAGTTGACCACACCCTCCTCTCCAGTGAATGAGAAACTTTCAAATTTCAATATCGATACATCTAGTTGTTGTTGGGGCGGCGTGGCTCAGTGGTAGTCTCCCAACTCTGAGAGTGTGGGTTCGATACTAGGCCAGTGTGACTATGTCCAAGTATTCTTGAGCAAGACACTGAATCCCCAGTTGCTTCTGATGTCGTGTCATCAGTAGTCAAAATGTAAAGTGTAGTTTGAGTTAAATTTTTAACATTGACACTAGTGCAATACACGCATAAGTGTTTAAACACCAAAGCTAATTGTAGTTTGGCAGAATTAAATGTTTTACACTGACACTAGTGTAGAGTTCTTTCAGCACTACTCAGTGTTTACCAGTGTAGTTTTTTAACATTATACAGTGTTGGAGTAACACCGGTTAAGTCTTAACTTTTCTAGTGTTAGATTAAACGATTTTGCTGTGTAGACTAGCAGTCACTTAACAGTTGTGCGTCAGGTACATTTTGTAACGTGACTGTGTTTGACTCTTAAATTAGTATTAGCATTGCAACGATTCATTTTGTTTTGTATTATGGGATTACTTGGAAGCACTTGTAATTGCACTTGGTATAAAAGTAAATAAATAAACAAAAAGTGGTATTGGTGCGTCCCTAATAATAGTGCAGTGCTTTCTCTGTGTTAGGCATTGATATTGAAGCTATATTTAATGTAGAATAGGTTGTATCTTAGCTCACTAGATTTTCCAAGTAGCTTGCCCAACACTGCCACTACTGTATAAGCTTAGATTCTGGATAGCACAGTCACACTTCAAATACGAATGTTGTTTCTGTAAACCTGAGTTGTTTGCATGAATACAAATGATGTTTTTGAGTCGCCAACGTGCCCTCAATGTTGGAGGATAATTTTCCTACGGCTCAGTCGGTCCGTGGTTTCAGC
The DNA here is from genome assembly GCF_054856555.1 of Leptonotus elevatus. Classification (NCBI taxonomy): domain Eukaryota; kingdom Metazoa; phylum Chordata; class Actinopteri; order Syngnathiformes; family Syngnathidae; genus Leptonotus; species Leptonotus elevatus. The sequence goes on along the minus strand of NC_141244.1, from coordinate 6,739,981 downwards.
CTTCCTGATGTTTTCTGTCCTGTGTGTAATTTGCGAGTAGTTTCTTGTGCTTCACTGTTCTGAATCATTGGCTCGCTTGTCTGCCAACACCAGAATGACGTGCTTTCAGTAATTGGTGACTTATTTTGCAGTAATTAATAATCAAAAGATGTAATTTAGATGCCCTGCCTTCACAGGCTCATAATAAAGTTCCACAATCCCATGCTTCCTTTGCAGCAACTGACTAATCGACAGAACATATTTTTTTCTTAGGTGTTTTATTTCTTAGACCTGAACACATTATATAACTGTAATTACACAGGTTTAAAGCTAAATACTAGCAATATTGAAACCTAAGATATTTTGTCTTAAACTCTTTTTGTAAGGTCCTATATGAAAACTCCACTCCCTCCTCTTTTGCTGAGACTTATTGGCAAAGATCACACAGAGCATGCCGGTCTCTCTGGGATATTGAGTAATCGCATGACATGACAAGATACTGCACTTTAGTCTAATTCTCTGCCATGATATTTTCTCTCTTCTTTTTTCTTTCTAATCATTTTTCTCTGCTTGTGTTGGCAATGTCTAAATCCTTTCATCTGTATTCACAGCTGATAATAGGATTAGCTGATTGAAGGGTATAACTAAAGTCATGAAGATATACATGGCATTACACACCCATTCCTCATACCATATTTGATTTATTCCAGAAAGCATTTGAGGTAATTACAGTTGTGCACAGCAATCAATTTGTTAAATTGGCTGACCTATTGTATAGCACCATTATTACACTGTATATTGTGATGTTTTATGCAAGACATTGAAAAGAAGGAGCAAAAACAAAAACAAAACATTATTATTATTATTATTATTAGGGATGGGCAAGTTCTGATGCCATCGGGCCAGTACCAGGCCTTAGTTCAAAATATCAGTAGGCTACTCGCGACGGCGCCCCTCTTGTAGCCGTTTGACACTCAGGAACTACAAAGCTGAGCTGTCCGTGTCTGGAAATCTGCACCCGCCAAACCACAAGATCACGGGCTGGAGAGTTTTCACGCGATAACAACCGTGTATATAGAGTCCTATTGGTAAACAATAGCCACACTTGCCTGTTGTCACATCACTATGCTTTTGGACATTATTTCTTGGACTTCTGCCATGGCTCATATACCATGGGTAAGTACGTTTTCTGTTTAAATAGTATTATTTTCTCATGTTTAATTTATTCTGTGCTCGTTTTTTGTCTTAAATGTCCGAATCATGTCATGCTATGTAGTTAGCTAGGTTACCTCCACCCCATATATATTATATATATTACTCTATATATTACAACTTGAAAAAATAAAATAAATAAATAATATTTTCAAGACCGCTGTGGTTGATATGAGCCTAGAATTATTTTCTTATTTTTAAAAATCTTAAAGGTTTTTTAAGTAAAAAAAAATCTTGTTCTGTTGGCAGATAATTTTGCTTATTGGAAGTTACAATTTTCTATTTTACTATATTTTTTTCTTTAATTTACTACTGTCCTTTTTGTAGTGTACTCGTATTGGAATCAATAAAAATGGTATCGCTCATCAATTATTACCTACTGTATGTATTGGATATCCCAACTATTTTATATATATATATATGTTGAGTACTTTTTTGAAAGTTTTTGGAAGAATGCACCTTGGCATTGGTAGTGTACTTCAACTTCCCAGCCAATACCCCAAACGCTGCCACGAGAGCTCTCAAGAGTTGGTCCCAAGCCCGGATAAATCATAGTGTTATGTCAGGAAGAACCATCCAGCGTAAAAACTGTGCCATGAGACTGTGCAAGAGATTCACTGTGGTGACTCCTGAGCCGAAAGTTGACTACAGAGCAAGGACAGCGCTTTCTTCTAGTGTTGTTCCACTACCGGTATTAGAAGAGACCCCGATACTGCATTAAAATAGTGGTATCACATCGGCAAGTACTAACAAGTAACATGCCAATACCATTATTTCCGACCCTAATATAATTTGGATCCAGCATCTTGTGTCTTGCTTGTGCACGACATTCACTGATGTGTGACGTGTTCACTGCATGCCTAGCCAAGATATCCTATTGGCCCCTGAATGCTCTGAACCAATGACAGGGCAACTTTTTCATGTTGAAAAAACAACAACCTAGATATGGGTCCGGTATCGGCATTGGCCGATACTGCAAAACTGGAAATCGGGGGCCAAAAAACGGAATCAGAACAACACTACTTTCTTCAGATGTTTTTGATAGCGTTCAAATATTGCAGGGTCATATATAAAAATAATTGACATCATCATGTGACATGACATGGTGAAAAGGAGTCTTATCTCTGATAAGAACATGCTTAGTTTCTGATAAGATTGCCTGCTTATCTAAAATAACTACACAGGCTTAGTGATGACATCGCACCACTGAACAAGTTCCATTACAGCTTTATATGCCTTTGTCCTGTTGACTATGACTGAGTTTGTTTGTGTATGTAGTCATGATTTTGCCTGCTTCTCAACTATAGATCAACTTTAGTTTTAACAATTACTGTAGTTATTCTCAACCAGACGCTCATGGGACATCTGAAAATCAACCTTTTGCTGGCCTCTGTTTACTTTGGACATATGTGTGAAACTCGGCAGGCGAGACTGAGTAGAATAGGATTATAGACACATAAAGGGCATCTGGTCTTTTTGAAATTAAAAACCCAGTCAGGGATTCTCGCTCATAAATCACATAAGTACATCAACGTTAAAATGTCATCAGGCCATAAATCAACTGGTTAGAGAGGATTTTCTCTATATGTATGAAAAGACTGTCTAAATAAAAGACACCAGTATATGTCATAAACTTCAGTGTAACAAATAAAAAGCTGGGAAAGATCAAATACAGTAAAAATTTGTAATTTGTATCAAACGCTAGGGTTTGGTTTTGACTCATTTCCACAGTAATTTGAAATATTTGACCAGGATTATTCCACATTTCTACAACCTTTTTTTTGTGGTTCCAGCCACAGTAGCATATTGTAGCATATCTACAGCGGAGCTACAGCATACAGGCTGATGTATACAGTACACATGCTGATTGGTTGACTGATATTAGTCTTTTCTATGTTGCAATGGAAATGCTACGTATTACTGGTTACTAGAAAAGACGGCATCTCTTTGGGAGAAGTGGTTAACGAACTGAGGCATGGTATCTATTAGAGTGGAGGCCACTGGACACAGGGGGGTCCTCGGTTTATGACGGAAATCCGTTTCTGCAGCAGCAACGTAACCTGAATTTGTATTTAAGTCAGTGTGTCGTAATATGTCATGTGTCAATACCGTAAACTGAGGACACCCTGTACACGGTGGAATGTACTTTGTTGCTTAGATTGAGGCCTGAAGTATTGGTAATTACTGTTAAAAATCAGTGGTGGGACTTAATTTCCCCCCAAGCACTATACAACAGCATATAATGAATACACATTGACTACACAAAATGCTAATTATATGCTTTGTACTCAATCAGGAATAATGCTATTCATATAAGACATATGTTTTTCATGAAGTTGAATCTTGAGGAATGTGAACTTAGGTGAGAAGCCGCTATGATTTGTGAGGTGTGTGTGGCGGAAGGACAACCGGGGGATGGGGAGCTTCCAAGGGGATTTTCCCCTCTGTACAGCAACGATGCTCTCAACATGTCTACCCCACTTCTTCCTTTCTTTCACAGCTTTACACCTACTTAAGTTGCCATGCGCTTCAAGTGCCCATATGTTCAGTAGCTAGAAATCTGTGGTTTTACACGTTGGTTGCAGAGGCACAGTTTCATGCAAGAATCGCTTGACAGCTTTAACGTATATCGCCAAATATCTAGGCGATTCCCAGACTTTGAGGCCAAACCTAATCCCCACAGTGCGACCCCTGACACATGGGTCCCAGCCCATTTTGAGCTCATATAGGATGAGGCAATGTGGAACCTGGGGAGGTCAGCAGTAAGCAGACACTAGTTGAAGGAGCGAGGACATGCTCTTTCTGCCTTTTTGCGTCCATTTCCCTTTCTCTCGCACAGAGACGTGAGGAAAAGGCTTTGCCTTGCTGACAGAATTAGTTGGATTGGGACCCTGTCCTCCCTTTCATTCTTCCCAGATGGTCAACACTTTGGACCGCACAGAGCGAGCGAGCGCTAGAGTGAGAGGGAGAAGTGGTGATGCTGATGATGATAAGACCTGGCCTGCTTAAACACATGACCCTAAATACGATGTGGGACTGCTTCGGTCCTCTGAGCGTAAGGGACATCACACATCAACATGACCTGACACTAGTCAAGACTCTGAGAAAACATTGTCAATATCTCAGTTTCTTTTTTACATTTTTGTATGAATAAATCACTCATATTTTTTCAAAAAGACAGAAACAAAAATAGGTAATGGAATGAAAAGTAAAGTACTGTATTCCATCCATTTTCTTTCACTTACATCCTGTTCAGTCCTGTTGCGAGCTTGAGCCTATCACAGCTGACTGACAGCCAGTTGTAAGTAGAATTATTTCCCATTCTTGCTTGATGTTCAACTTCAGTTGCTCAAAAGTACAGGATCTCCGTGGTCGTATTTTGTGGTTCATAATGCACCACACATTTTTGACAATAATGCGTCTTAAATGTATTCTGGGGACAGGGATTAATAAACTTCGGCTTCATCCCGTCAGCCCTTTTTCTTTTTGGATGTAATGAGTATATGTTGTGTTGTAAGCTGTTGTTTTGGAAACTGTACAATATGTCCGAAAGGAAAAACGAATGAATAAAAACAATTCAACAAACAAACAAACACATTTTTAATGGGAGACACGTCTGGACTGCTGGCACACCATTGTAGTATTCTTGCATTTGTTCGTTGGGAAAAGTTGTTCATGAACTGTGTGACTATTTGCTCACACAGTTGCTTACTAAGTGGCGAACCTTGCCCTATCCTTGCTTGTGAACAACTGAGCCTTTCTGCAATGCTGCTTTTATACCTAATCATTGACACCTGTTTTCAGTTAACCTGTTTGTCTGTACAATGTTCCAAGCAGGTGTTTTATATATTTTTTTATAGTCTTCTGTATGTCCTAGCTTTTTTGGAATGTTGAATGCTCCAAATTCAACCTGACAGAACATTTGCAATAAATAAATAAGGGGCCGTGGATGACTGGTTAGCATGTACGCTACCTAGTGCTGAGGATGCGAGATCGAGTCCGGGCTTCGGCTTTCCTAGGTGGAGTTTGAATGTTCTCCCCGTGCCTGCGTGGGTTTTCTCCGGGTACTCCGGTCTCCTCTAACATTCCAAAGACATGCATGGCAGGTTAATTGACCAGTCCAAATTGTCCATAGGTGTGATTGTGAGTGGGGATGGTTGTTAGTCTTCGTGTGCCCTGTGATTGGCTGGCAACCAGTTCAGGGTGTACCCCATCTACTGCCCGAAGTGAGCTGGGATAGGCTCCAGCACCCTGCAACCCTTGCGAGGAATAGTTAACCTATAAACTGTAGGTTTGAAACAATTTTGCAAATCGTTGTATTTGGTTCTTAAATACGTTTTACACAATGTCACAACTTTATTAGAATTGGGATTTGCATGAAAATTATGTTTTTCCTCTGTGACAAGTGCATGCAAGCCACAGTTCAAGAGATGAAATGTTTCTAAATTGCTTCAATAGATTTGCTCCAGCCCAACAATGTGTACCGCAATTTCAACCAACCAGTTGTTGTTTTTTCGTATTTGACCGACAATGGATTTGTAATCCATTCATAATTTCCAACAGTTTGCATTCGCAATTGTGAGAAATACTTCAACATTCCCACCTAAGTGTACTCTTTCAGACATCCTCTGGCAAAGGAAATCTTAAAAGGGGGATCTAGGGGGTTATTTCGATATTTAAATGGTGACACGTGAGGAAATCTTGGTAGCGTCAACAGCTGCTTGTATATTTAGCGTACAAGTCACCTTTTATACAGACGTGCTCTCATGTCCTTGGTATTTGATGGAAACACACAAGGCATCCTTTGGTGTCTGCATGCGACACACCTGGCCTTCCATGACCCCAGTGTAAACCCATTCATGGCAATAAGCCTCAGGCTTTCGTTCAGAGGGAGTCACAAGAAGGAGGTGAGAGCTTGGATTTGTCAACAAGACACCAGACTTTGCACTAGGAAAAGGATGTGTGATTTCCATCTCTCCTTGTGAATTATTTTCTGTGGGAATTACTTGACTCCCTAATGAAAGACATACTGTGTCACTAAGGCCCTTGCCAGTAAATTAGTCAAATAAGGCTTTAAATCATGTGTTTTAATCAAAGTATTTCTTTACCTATTCAAATTAGGGATGGGACTTTCACACATTAATTCCAATAAAATTAATGCACTAACAAAATAACGCATTTTATTCCCAGTTTGCGATCCAAACAATGCGGAACCTTTAGTAGTGCACTCATTGTCGCTATGTACACCCATTACACTGACGGACACATCAGATCAAAATAGAGCAATCAACTTTCATTTAAAAACAAAACACATGGAAACCCTTTATGAAAACCAAAATAACAAAGATGCCCACACATAGTGCTGAATACTCTTGCACTCAGTGACGTAAAATCAAAACGAGGGAAGTGGGACTAAGTAGCCTTTCTTATGCTGCATTCTAGGAAAATGGGAAGTTGGACTTTTCCTACCTCATAAGTGAGCACACGAACGCCCCTTTGAACTCGTACATCTGATTAGCAAAGTTGGGGAAAATAAAGGACCCCGACTTCACCGACTGGCTTCAATCTCACGTCACTCTGTCATGACGAACCCCAGACCGTGAACGGCAAAACTTAATTTACAAGATTTTAAACAGATATTTATTTATATTCATGTGTTGCTACTTTAATTTAGTTATTTGAAATAGCTTCATGTAACAACGTGATTTGGAATGACTGCGTTAACTGGAACAACAAGCGATTTATCTGAATCATCCATCTTTGTTGTTTACATTCGCTTCAAACCCCTTTAGGTTGGAACTGAGAGATTCTACATGGGATATGTTCGACTTCCCACCTTCCTCGAAAGCAGCTATAGACACCCCCACACGGAATTTTCTGTATTAATAGTGCATGCTGTAACGTTGACAAGAAAGTCAACCCTGAGAAAATTGTTTGAGAATTGAGCAAGTTGTAACTTGTTTTCAGGGTTCATAAAATGCTTTTGATGGAAAGGTTGTCCCCACCAATGTAGCAGGTCGAATAGGTGAGGTGCTAAAGCTAGCTGTCATCTTTTTTTCCCCCAGATCTGTGGCTGGTACCAACTAAATGCAAATTGTGTAACAGCGAGCACATAAAGCTTGTACGAGTTTGAAGCAAACCAAACTTAAACAAATAACTCGATTCAGGGCCAAAACTAGTAAGTCAACATCAACATGCCCTCTTCTCAATGTACCCACTTTAAAGTTTAAAATTATCACTCTGTGAAAAAAAACAACCTTTAACTAATAAATGGTTAGGTGCTCCCTCAGCAGCAACAACTGAAATCACGCATTTTATTATTTTTAAGCTTTGCAAAATTTGATTGTTGTTGTGTTTTAAGTACGCTTCAACTTGAAACCGATGGCCGAAAGTTCTCCCTGAGAGCAGACTTCATGGTTGCATCAATCACTGCAAGTAATCTAGGTCCTGAAGTAGATAAGCCGCTGCTTACCAGACTATCATACTATCATCAACATTTTTGACCATTCGTATGATGTTCTTTTTCTGAAAGGCTGTGTTACATTTACACCAGCTGTAACGAGACACTCGCTTTCCAAAAAGTTCAACTTTTATCTTGTCAGTCCAAACAATATTCTTCCAAAAGTCGTGCGATTCATTCAGATGTTCTTTTTTTCTTCTTCTCAAAAGTAAAATACATCTTTAGGTTATTTTTTGGTCAGCAGTGGTTTTTGCCTTGGAACTTTGCCATGGACGTCATTCTTTCCCATGCTCGTCCATATTCTTGAGTCATGAACACTGACCTTAACTGAGATGAGGGAGGCCTGCACTTCTTTCAATGTTGTCCGGGGTTCATTTTTTTACTTCCTGGATGAGTCGTTGCTGTGCTCTTCCGGTGATTTTTCTAGGTTGGCCACTCCTGGGAAGGTTCAATATTATTCTCTGTTTTCTCCATTTGTGGATGATAACTGTCATCATGGTTTATGCAGCCCTGAATGGTTTTATAACCTTTTTCAGACTGATAGATGTCAATTTTTTTAGTTCTCTTCTGTACTTGGATGGTGGCATTTTGTTGCAGCTTTTTTAGATCTTATGGCCGACCTCATTTTGTTTATTTTTTCGTTTGTTGTCGAGATGTAATCAGGCTTGGGTGTGGTCAGTGAAAATGATCGCAGCATACCTACAATGTGATTAGCCACAGTTAATTTATGATTGAAACAAGTGGAGTGACTGACTATTATCCTTAAAAAAAAATGAAGCATTTAAAAACTGCATTTTGTTTACTTAGGTTACATTGTCTGATATTTACATTTGTTTTAATGATTTTTAAACATTAAAGTGGGGTGTACTATTTAAAAAAAGTCAGAATTTGAGAAGAGTCCAATACTTTTTCAATTGAATAGACACGAACGTATATATATATATATATATATATATATATATATATATATATATATATATATACCGTTACACCCGATCGGTTAAATAGTTTCGTTCGGTCTGTGTGCACTCTGTTCGGTCCTTTCACGCAACTCTTTTTTTCCCTCTTGTGAGGGCCTCTAACCCAATATGGCGCTGTCCATAGTTACAGTGACATCCATGGTAAAGGCAGCACCTCATGGCATGTGCGTCATATCCTTCCAGTGACGCGACATCTAATCATTTTGCAGCGGGACGGGTACAGCCTCCTAGGCTTCTCAAGTCTCGGGTTTCATATTGACGCTAGTCGGCTACCACCGTTAGCGTTGTAAGAGATCGCTGCCAAGTATTTCTGGTACATGAAACGGACGTCGGAATTACAACTGGCCAGAGATCGCTAAGTTCATGACTCAGGTGTTTTGTTTCAAATGGGACTCAGGAGCTTGGTTTAACCCGTGGATATTAAATGCAAGCGTAGCATGTTGCTAGCCAACGCCCATAGGCCTCCAGCCGAATATGAACACATACGCCCAGACGCTTTCTGACTTGCGACGTCGGATTGGTGCCCTCGGAGGCAAATGTTTATCTTACTGTAAATCCCCTCAAAATAAAGGTGAAAGTCTGCAATTAAAGCACATCTTGTCCATTTAATTTGTAATCCAGTGTGGTTGTGCTAAGAATGTGAATGGAGAGATGACTAAGGTGGCGTACTAATATGAGCTGAGCTCATTCACACAACATTAAGAGAGCAAAAATAATACACAAGAAAAAACATTACTCTATCCATATTAGATATGAATTATGACACATCTTTGTCTTATGTCCATCAAATAAGACTTATTTAATACGTTTATCTTATAATTATAATTGTATAATTGTAATTTGAACTGGGAGATGTTATTCCAACATGTGGCACTTATCACTGCAAAAAAAAAAGACTGTAGAAAATTTAAGAAAAATATATTAAAAAAGGAAAATTATTACTTCAAATAACCAAAATTATCTGCCAACAGAACAAGAACATTTTACTTAATTTTACCTGTAAGATTTTGAAAAATAAGAAAATAATACTAGGCCCATATCAACCACTGCGGTCTTGAAAATAGTATTTTCAGACTAAAAACAAATAATGTACACTTTTTTCAAGCTGTAATAAATTGAACTATTTTCTTAAAATACATGAGGGTTTTTTTTTTACGCTTGGATAACTTAGCTTGAGTGTCAAGCAGGGCGGTAACAGGTCCCATTTTCTTTGTTATGACCCAGCCAGGAACTAAACCCACAACCTTCAAGTCTGAGGGTATAGGCACTCTACCACTAGACCACTGAGCTGGTACTGAAACCAGGAAAAAATAGCTTATTAAATATAACGAAATAAACCATATTTCACTCGTCTGATTGTTTTCATACTTGTATTTTTTTCCATTTATCTTATTACTAGACTATGCAAAATCTTAAAATAAGAAAACTTATGAAACCCCAGTTCAGGGCTTTTAATGTTGGTTAGTTGTCACCTTAAAATGTGGGAAATGCTTGTTTTAATCATCACAGTACTTAAAACTGGCTGTTAACATTCAATGCCAAGACAAGATAATTAAGTAATAAGTATCTTAAGATAAGCAGTATGATCTTGTAAGACAATTTTATTTTAAGTAAAAATAACTTGTCAAAGCAAAATGAGCAAATTTAGGTTAAATTTAAGAACCTAATATCTTACTTAAGATTTCAGTTTTTGCACTGTATTCTGCATAAGAAAAACCTCACTGTAAACAGCAAACAAAAATAAAACGTATACTGAAATAATGATCTTATCTCTGTCACAAATGTACTGCTACTTAGTGTGAAATCTGGGCTTGTATAGTTGCTGTTATATTAATTAACAGGCAACCATGACTTAGTCTGATGTATGAATGGCAACAGACGGATACACAAACAGGTTGGTTTTACCTTTTGCCATTCAATTGAAAAGCAGTTATTTGTTATGCCTGTCACTATATGCCACTGGCATGAATAGAATACTAATTTAAATAATACAAAAATAATAATAATTAGCTGTTAATAATATACTCTTTCACTTTTTACTCCAAGACATAATCAATTTCTCTAAAACTGCATACCGAACTGAACCGGAAACCATGAGCACAAACCCGAAAACCGAACCCTGGAATTTGTGAACCGTTCCACCATATATATATAAATATATATATGTTTAATATGTTTAATACCTTTACTACTGTGACTTTTTATATGCTAGAAATATGCACATATTTTACAGTATTGTTTATTTTATTTTATAAATTAACTGCTGTTAAGAATCAGCCCCCAAAAAAAGAATCAGCCCAAATTTGTGCTTTGTCACGTACAGTAACAGAATCCAGCGCAAAAACTTGTTCTACTTTCGTGACGGAGCACAGGGACTAGATGCAATATTGTGTGTTGCTTGTGTGTGAGTGTGTGTGTTACCAGGCTAACAGGATTTTGAAGACTCCACCTTTAAACTAAAATGCTCAATTAGTCCAAGTAAAGTCTGGTTCAAATCACATGAAAATTTGTAATTGTGTAAGAGTTAGCAAAGAGTCGTTTTCTAAACAGTTCAATCAAGCGGGGCCGTATAGCTGTATTTATTTCTCAGCGGTCTCGTTGAAACACCAGACCCTGTGCATTTTTCTATGTCTCTGTTCATCACTCCAGCAGATAAATACTACCTCTTTAAATTGTGCAAGAGGAATCATAAAGGAGAATTCCAAGTCTGTTTTGTAATATCTTTCCTCACAAAGGGTGATTGCAGGCCTCTCGTGCTGGTTGGATCGTGTCTGACAGCCCCTAAGATCTCCAAGCCTTACCTTCAAGACATCTGTACATCTGTCCCAGAACACCCCCTCGCCTCTCACCCAACCATATTGTGTGCTCTTTGTTGACTCAAGAGGATCAGGGTTCTGCTCTTAATCACATGTCCTCTTTTATAAGCTCCCTGTCTTATTAAAGCACCTCATGGCTGTATTTAGGAGCTATAAATCATATTTTGTAATATAGCTGGATGGAGGGATGGCCAGGAATGTACTTGTAAGCCTTGATGCAAAGACATCTTGTTTTCATCCTTAAGGACACTCGGCCAGCCTTAAAAAAAAAAGAAGTATGCAAGGAACAATCCTTTGAACAGCTGCCGCCATAGTTTGTGTGACTCTCATCATGTTATAGCTAGTATGAGTTGTCACACTTTGGATTCTTGTCCATCCATTCTCTGCAGTCATAATAGTTGACTGGAGACTTTGACAGCAAAAAGTGAACTAGGGGTCCTACAGACTGGACTAGTCTAGTCAACTTTACTATTCCACAATGTTTAGATGTTGACGGGTAGTTTTTGGTTTGAGGAGGAGGCAAAGCCGCTTGTAGCAACAGATGTGTGCACCGGGTGGAATGATAACATCTCACACCACCAAACAAAAATGTCGAATAGCTTCTGCGACCCAACTCTTGATAAGCAGAAGTCAATGAATGGATGGATGGAGCTTCTGCAAATAAGCTGTTCCTCAGCCTTGTGGTCCTGCTCTGGATGTTCCATAGCCTCCAGCCTGAGGGGAGAGGATGGAGAGGAAGTGAGTGGGGTGGGTTTGGTCCCCGATGATGCAGAGAGCCCATTTTCTGTATCTGCATTTAAGGATGTCTGTGGTTCTAGGGAGTCTGTAACCCACAGCCTACTTTGCAGCCTTTAGCATTCTTTAAAGAGATTTCCTACCTGTAGCCGAGTAACTTGGTGCCACACCATGATGCAGAAGCTCCCCAAAACACAGCGCTCCAGCTTGGCATATCACAGCTTCTGGATGAAATTCCAGATGAAGTCCTCAGAAAGGTGGACCCCAAGTTGCTTGGATCTGGAGACAACTTGCACTACTTCTCCTCCGATGTACAGGGAGGCCAATGTCCTTCTTGAAGTCCACCATAATCTCTTTGGTCTTCTTCACTCAATTCAGTTTTCTACAGGTTGGTTATGACACTCACCTTTAAACCTAGACCTATCTAGACCGGTGGTGGAATGTAATCTTTTTATGTAATCTTTTTGTGTTTGGTGTTCTGTATTGAGATTATCAGAGCAGACAACACACCCAATACAACCAAAACTGTTAAAAGGGACCCCGACTGTAATGGCAATTTGCTGTATATTATTTATTTGGTTGTTACTAACATAATTATGAGAAAAAAAATTCAAAAATAATTTCCAGTTTAATACATTTTGTAGAAACTTTATTTGGACGTATATGCCACCATTTGTATTTACGTTGCAACACATTCAGTGCGTAGTGACGTAGAATGGCGGCAGACTTTCTGCCCAGCAATGTGAAACGCCTATAAAGAAAGCAAGGTAAGTCTCCGTAGTGTTCCTAAAGGGACGATCAAAACTCTTAAATGCGTCTGGTGAATGACGAGAGCACGGCGTGGGGGAGGGTGACTCTCCCGATCACATGTTGTTTCTTTAGGAACGCTACGAGGTTTACCTTGCTTTCTTTATGGCCGTTTCTCATTGCTCGGCAGAGAGCCTGCTGCCATTCTATGTCACGACGCACTGAATGCATTGCGACGTAAATAACAATGGCTGCATATGTCCAAATAAAGTTTCTACAAAATGTATTAAACTGGAAATGATTTTTGAAAAATGAATCTAATAGTTATGTTAGTAACACCAAACTAAATAATATAGAGCAAACTTGTCATGACAGTCGGGGTTCCTTTTAAATGCCTGATTTTCTATCCGTATAATGTATGTCACAGAAGAAAAAAAACATCCTAAAATTTGAATAATAATCCTCATGTGTGTACCAGGCCCAAGACACCTTGTATACGTTTTCGGGGTGGCAAAAACCCTTAACAATATTAGATAAAATATGTTCAGGACATAAATACAGAACAGACCTCAGAGTAGATTACCCACATGCCTGTTTTAACAGATGTGTTTTTTTGCTGCCTTAAGAAAATAATCCACAGAATCAGCAGAATTTAGGGGCATACATGGAGTATTCCACATTTTAGGCACTCCAGCCTCCAAGCCACCAGATGACAAGGGCTAAAGTAGATTGGCCGGGTATTCATGCGCTTGCGATGCTGTAGTGTTTATGTGGATAACAGGTTTGTACTGTGTGCATGATAAGGCTGGATTTATATTGCATTTCATTGTCTATATCAAACTTATATTGTCTACTGACATGCATTGTCAAGTCATCAATATTGAGCAGATGTGGTTAAAACCAGCAATACAACAGTCTGCCATTGATGGATGGCCACCTTTTGACGAGTGTGTCCACATTTTCGCTGAGCGCTTTATGACGCAAAGCCTCCTAAAAATACACAAACTAAGAAGGACTGTCTGTACTGACCCTGATCAACGGACGTAAACCTTCTACAGAACTATTTTTCTTTTCTTAATTTTTGCCATATTTTGTGAAGTACGAGATCTCGCTTAAGGTAACTTTATCGCGCATATTCTCTAACTGATAGCAAGCACTGAATTAAATGTCCAAAGCCTTGCTAAGGGTGGTCCTTGAAAAAGGACAAAATTCCAGGCCTGCCATGATAAACTGGCGCACTTGTATAAATTAGGATGCAGAGAGAGAGGTCTGTTTTCATATGAACGTAGGGTGTGTGTGAGGAATTGAGGCTGTTGTAGTGTGGCAAAGTTGACGTATGGTTAGCCTTCTTTCATTATTGTTACTCAGAGGGACGTCCCCTTCCCACTGTGGTGATCAGCCCCCCTTGCAGTTTGCTTAGTGGAGTGGTTCCATATGGAAGAACACATCATGGAGCATCTGGTACCAGAGAATTGTTGCAAACAAGTCTGAATGAGCAGCCATACACTATTGGTTATAATGTATTGTACTGTATATCATATATATACTGTATATATATTTAGGTGATGGTTACAAGCATTATTTAGTTTTTATTGTAGGCCTATTCGGACACTATATTGTTGTTGCCCATTACAGAAGATCTGTCAACAACCTTTCTGATTGGTAGCCGAGTTTACAGAAAACTCATTTTGAATTTACAAATCCCTTGGGTAAACATCTGAGCAGATTACACGAACAGATCATGTAGGACGTTCCTCTGTGCCCTCTACTAGTTCCCCTTTCCTCACTTCATGCAGCCCTTCACCAAAGTTTTGTTCTGAAGGTGGTGATGTTCAGGCGTTTTATGGAGTGCGGTAGAGGAGGTAAGTGGTGGATTTAGTTGTTGTTAACCCTTGTTTTATACCAACTGCTTAATATGGAGGGTCATAGTTCTGTCTAATATATGTCAGGTGTTACTCATTTCTAAACCAATGGCCCATTTGACATGGACATCCACACTGGAACTATGTTTTGACAGAATCTACCCAAGACATTAGGACCATATCAGAAACGTTTTCCTCTTTGTTATTCACAATAACGTTCAGTTATAGCATTGAAAAAAAAAAGAATGAAAACAGCAAACAAGAAAAATAGGTGTTATGATTAGTGTGATATTGTGTGTATAAAGTAATGTACAATATGTACCCAAGCGGTCTGTATAGAACATTGTCTGCGTCTGGATCCTGTTAACGATTCTTGCTCACCGAACTGAAGTGACGTTTTACGAGATTTGTCTCACATGATATGAACAAGTCTGGTGTGACATCATGCATAACAACAGTGTGAATGACAAATTTGTATGCAATTTTAAAATACTTACAATTTCAAAAAAATTTGGTCAAATTCTTAATTACACAAAATTCAGATGTGTGGTTAACAGTGAAAGATGAAGCATGATTTGAATTTATTTTTATTTTTATAATAACAGTTATAACAGTTCTGACCAAGCAATTTTATTCAACGAGTCATTCCATGAATGATGAGACATCTGTTAACTTCCAACCACTTTGGATGAAAGTGGATTGACTGTGTTGTTAGATCAGAAGACTCATCCAGGCTGGACAAGAAGGAGTATTGGCCCTCTATATATGGCAACTGTTACTTCACATTGCTAATTGCTGATTGAGCTAAGAAGCTGTGGGCAGAGAGGTTCTTTAACCTTTTTCCCATGTAGATTAAACCACACAAGTTAAGGTTGCTCAGAGGTCATAGGCCAACTGCATAGTACCAGCTAATGGTAGCAAATAATGTCAGTCATGCCAAATGAGCCAATGGTGAGACTCAGTCATTCTCCTTTTTGGAATGTGAGGAATGAGCTCACTGCATGAGGGCTTTTCTCTGGGAAAAGCCGATTTCTGAACTTTGATGTTTTAATGTAGTGAATGTTCCACTAGTCCTTTCAATTTCAGTATCAGTCTTCTCTGCTTAACTGATTTCTCAGATGTGTTACACTGTGTTGGTTTCTGTCAACAGAAAACAGACACACAATGGACTGAGTCATGATGTCAGAAGACAGACGGTCTTTAATTAATGGCTTCAAACTGAGTCAGGCTTAAGCCGGAATGGTGTGTGCCTCACCCTCACAGAGGCTTTAACCTCACCTGTGATGTCCTGATTGGCCCCCGAGAGAATGTGGATGCTGTAATGGTCTCTTACCCTGTCTCATCCAAACATTTAAATGATAAAAAATGATCATTGTCCATGGCTGAACGTTTTACTACTACCGTCTGTCTAGACAGGTTCATGTATGTCTTCACAGAGATCTACGTACAATTAGGTGACAGAAAGCAACATTAATCACAAAGACTGTAAAGAGCCAAGTTTCAAATATGTGATGACAAGTCAAACAAAACTACGACAAAGGGAAAACAAAACGTGTCTATTTTTACGAATAATGATGGAAGGTTATTAAACGGGAATACCGAGGTCATTGCTGTCCTAACGGCAGCACATATCTACAAACAGTATTCTGTGCATCCCTGGGGGTTTAATTCTGGGTTCAACCAATTTAAATACTCACAAAAATCAAGAGGTTGAACCACTGGCATGGGTGATGAACTCAAGATAACTTGCAAGACTTCAGCAGTTTTAAGAATTTCCTCCCCAACCATGTTTTGCTTTTGATACAATGGGAATTGCAACATATATAAAACATTTTAAAGTGACGCACAGAGTGATAAAAGGAGGAACGTGAATAGTGAGATCACAATTTTATTATTTTCAAGTTTTACTTTATAGTTGTCAACTTCATGAATGCCTGTACAGTTAAATGTTTTATGTTGATGACTGTTTGAGCTAGGAAAAACTGCATAATGCAATTTAAGTTCCATCCAAAAATGAAAAAAACAAACAAACATCTAAATTCAATTACATTTGAACAAATCAAAACAGGTCTGACTTCGGCCTTAAATGTATAAATAAATAACATCCACAAGTAAGACATCTGATAATCAATATTTGCCTCTCAAAGTACAGGTTATTGCTTTGATGAAGGACTCGTGATATCAGTTTCTTCCCTCTCAGTCCGGTTTCAGCCGGCCTCTCCAGTCGTGGCTCTTGTGCCGTCTCAAACACCTCATCTGTCTTGTCTGAGCTTGGACATGCAAGCCCCCATTTAGCTTATTTACTTTAAACTCACTTCACTTCCTTGTTTAGGTCCAGTAGTGGTGAGGACTCAGAGCAGGCCACCCTCTGATAGACACAGGTAGAAAGCAATGTGGAGCTTCTGAGAGTCGACGTTTCATTGAGCTGTTTACCATGTAAAGATGGCATCGAGCTTTTCTTATACTACCACAATGCAGTGAGACTACTAATAGACGTGTGACACTGCATACACTGGAATTATTACACTATACATATACAATATTAACTGATTGCACAGCCGCCCTCCTCCATGATCTCTTTCCTAAAGCCTGGTTCACAAGGCATGAGAATTGGCCCGATTTTAGCCCCGAATTTCCCCTCCCGACAATCGGACGCGCCAACACGCAAACGATAATCTTACCAGATAATCCTGCCGTGTGTGTTGACACTAGACACGGCACATCCCGATATCGGCGCTCAGAAGGATCTCCGACTTGAAATCGGGGATATTCAACATGTTGGATTGTTTTGGCCCGACTTCGCTCCGTGTGCGGTGTGCCCCGAGGACAAACCACCGCGCAGCTAGTTGACAGTGACGTGCAGCCAATCAGAAAGCGAGCCGGCGAGGAAATCGGTGGGGAATCATAAATAAAAACAGTCATGACGCAGCAGAAAGTCCGTGCTTGCGCTATTACACTCCTTTTTTTTTTATTTAATTAAATTTTTTATACACACATACTGCACAAATAAACGTGGTCTCCGAGTGGGACGCAAACCCGCGCTGCCAGTACAGAGGACAAGCAATGCCTCGCCGCCCAGAGCTCATTTACACTCCTTTTCTTTTTATGCCGCATTTTCGGCTGTAAACCAGGAAGTATCGCGACTGGTCCTGCATGTTTGTTGACTCGGAAGTCACGTTTAATCTCGAGAGGTTTTGACTTCCCGTCACATTCATAAATGAACTCGGCTCGTGTGTGGTGTGTTGATTGTGCAGTGTGGCTACACACCACATTCAAAACTGTTACTCCCGTGATTTTTTCTCTTCACGTGTGGTGTCTCTCAGAGTTTGGAAGTCGGCCGGCAATTTTAAAATCTTGCCGTGTGAATCAGGCTTAAGGTTAGGGACACACGTAACTGATTTTGCCCCTTCATGACCAAGGATATCAACTGCCCGATTTTCTTATGGATTTTCTTATAATAATATTCTTATATGTAGGAGATGTGTTAAGAGTGGATTTATCCCAGTAATAGGCTCCAAAATTAGTCTTGGCTGACAGTCTTAACTAATAATGAACGTGTTCAATATTTAGTGACCAAAATTCTTTATGTGTGTGGGCTACGTTGAGTCATTTGACTCTGCGGGCTGTGACGTGAACGGAATATAGCCAATCAAAGAAGCACTCTAACAGATGAGGATGTGGCGATAAAAAGAATAAAATAAAAAAATAAAGTTCCCCATGTGCTGACCAATCAGTGCCCTCAGCCACTTGTGTCTCACCCAGGTGTGTCTTGTTGTCTCAATCAGTGTGAGTGTATATAGTCTGCTGTTTGTGTTCAGTCTGCGTGGGTGCATTCTTGCTGTCATGTCTCTGATTTGTTCCTGGTCTTCAGTTAAGCTTAGTTGTTGCACTGTATTGGTTTGCTCTTGTTTTAGACTTTGTTTTACTGGATTGCCTTTTTGTTTTTGTCTAATTAAACAAATCCTTCTTTAAGCACATCTGCCTCCTCACTGTTCCTCCTTGCACTTGAGTCCTCAATCTCGCCTCAAACTCTGACAAATAGATTCATAACCTATGCCCTGGAATTTGCCTGGTCATTAACTATTTTGTTGTTGCTGTGGATGACAAGAACTATGTCAACATAAACCGCAATGACACTCAAAAGCAAGTATTTTTACAACCTGTAAGCATCAGTGACCAAATCTAAAAGATTGGTTGATTCGCTGTTGACCTGATTAGCAACTGGTGGACGTGTCTGTAAGAGGCAGCCAAGCCTTTTCAACTCAGCAAGGTGCCGGAGAGAAAGAGAGTAATGAGCTTTAAGCTACAACGCTATGCCTCTTCCTTCCTCTGCTTTGCCACCTTTCAAGTCCAAGCTTATTTTGGAAGAGGAGGCTCAAAGCTATAAATCCTCACTCGTACGTTTTTAGGTTCAGTCTGCCAAGCGACTCTGAGAGGACTATTTAACATTAAGTGCCTATGGGAATTTTTCACTTTTGCCGTGTTTTAAGAAGAAAATCAATTTGTGTCCCCTCTGAATCCTGTCAGAGCTCAAGAGGCCAATGTGAGAAACGGGGGCATAAAACTGGTCATGTGACCTGTATTTCACATTTAGCTCTTACCTTTCCTCATTCTGCCCAGATGGGTGCCATAACTACAAGGATGTGTGGCAGCGTGTTTACCCATGTGTTTCATGCATATGCGTGTGAGATTGTGTATATAACACAACTTGCTAAAATCATAAACACAGCTCTGCTCTCTTCCACGCTAAATGGATTCCAAGGAGCCAGTAGTACAATTGGGTTCAGTTAAATTTGTCACTCCAAATTGACCTAAAAACAATTAAGTCATAGGGGCCATTAACTATGTATAACCATCATAAAACATGTTCCTGCACTAGCGAAAGAAAACGAGGTAAAACCGTGGTCAGAGGAAATGAGGTAATAAGGATTGCACAGCTAGTCAACCTGTCTTGCTGCTGCGCTGCCTCGCTGACCTGAGGGGAGCCAGATGAACGTTTTTAGGGAGGGAAAGGGAAGGAAAGGCTGGCCCAGAGGGGTTGAGGGGGGGTTGCGGGTTATTGGGCGAGGGGATTTGAGCAAAGCATGCTCCCTAATCTTGCAGTCAGCCAAGCGATCTCATGATGTAGGGGGCTTAGCCACCGTACTGAAAGCAATCTAATGACCAATGAGTAATCAACACTATTGCCTGTCTCGATTAATTTCCCTGCAGTCTAGTCTTTTCGAGCATGCAGGCAAATTCTCTGTCGCTTCAGAATGGGGAGGAGAGGGAGGAATGAAAAGACCCACGATACATACACAGACATAAAAATATGCAACTGATTTATTTTTGGATGCAGCAACAACTTCCTCTCCTCAAAGTAACATTAGTTTGGGCGAGTTTGAGGAATTTTCAAGCTGTCACATGCTTGATTTATTCCTACAAAGCATGTTTGCATACGCGGAGCCCCTCGGTTCGCTTTCTTCGGAATGACACCAAAACCTGTGTGACTATAATCAAGGGATCAACAGAAGGATACCAGAGCATGTAATTCATCCTCAGGCAAAAACATCCACTGCGACCACCTCAGGTTTTAAAAGTGTTCTTCATTTTTTGGGCTCCAGGTCATGATTTTTCAGCTGTCCTGGCATTGGTGTGTCTTGTGTGGCATGAGGGAGCACAGCTGAAATAAAAGAAGTAATGAGAGGGAAGGGCTTGTTTGATTAGATTTATGGAACACATTAAACAGCATTTATTCTGCTGGAAGGCTTCGCTGGTTTGGCAGCGGACGGCGAACATGTCTCGGTTGTAACCTAATGGGCGTCCCCGCCCTGTTCAGAGTGATGGTTGGGTCCACTTCTCAGGTCAGAGAATGTGACAAGATGGAGGGAAGAAGGTGACCGCACTCGGAAAACAACCTCAGTTGGGAGATATTATTGATGAACCCACAAAAGACACAAAAAGCTGAAGAGTTTCAAGTTTGAGGAGTTCACCCAAGGAATGGCAGGGAGCTAAAAGGCAATACCCCAAATAAGAAATCACTATGCAGACATATCTAGAGCAGCGCTATCACAGACTATTTATTCCGTGTTTTACAGCCTGCGACTTATACTCAGGTGTATATTTTAAAATCAGAGCTCAGACTAGCACCCAAAATCTCCGTCAACTTGTCATGTTGACGGCAGTGAGGAGTTCTTTCTGGTTGGGTTCAAAACTTGCGCTTCTAACTACGGAAACATTGTTCTCTTTAGTTTAAAATGGCTTACCTTAAATAGAATCCTGCTCACATTGTGGCTCATGGTAGAATCCTTATCAGTAATTGTGTCTTTTGGTGCTGTAAATAGTGACTCATACTGCTTCTTCTTCCATTAATTTTTTTTTACTTTCTTTGGCAGTTGGCAAATACTTTTGGTGCATCAGCATGCGGCATCCATCACAAGAAGGATTTACTATTTAAAGCACAATTGCGGCCAAAAGGTTTGTCACTGGCACATTTTTTTTTATGTCCATTGCTTTTACATTGTTGTAAATTGTTTTTGCATTTTATAAAATTCAGTATACACATTGCTGGTGTTGGGCCGAAACTTCACAAGTTACAGTTTGATAAATTGACCCACCCCCCCCAATAATCGATACTGCTGGTCAGTTCACACATGGGTGTTATTTTTACGAATTATTGACCAATCTACAATGTTGAAAATGGTTTGCTCTCTTTGATGATGTATTGTTAATAGTTGAACAAACATGCCGTTTTTGGGGTCTCCTGAAAAGTGACAATTTTGCAGGTACGAAGTACCGGCCCAACACCAGCAATGTGAAATACTTTAGATAGATACTTTTTTCCTTTTTGGTAAAAATTAGGAGTGTGCATCTCCAATAAAACACGATTTGATTTGTATCTCGATACATGGATACGATCCGATTCAAGGGCAATTTATTTTTAAAATAGAATGATTCCCTTTGGGTCAATTCAGTGGGATTTTGAGTCAATATCATACGGTACAGCTCGGTTTGAGAGGGCATGATGCAATGAATTGCTTGATGTCAATTTACAATATGATTTAACTTTTTAGTAGTAAGGTTGTAAATGTGGCAGTTCCTTAGTATCATGATACATTTTAAAGTGGAATTATTTGAATAGGTTTGGTTTGATGCTCTCACATCTTTTCAATCAAAATCAAATTTCAATTGAAGCCGTTTTGTAATACATACTGTGTTGTATAGAATATGCTGTAATTGGGAATAAACGGAGCTATGCAGGAACTCAAAACCTTAAAAGTTGCATAATAAGTCTGACTTTAAATATCTAAATGATTAACTTAGCAAGTGTGTTTTGCTTTTGTGAAGAGTGAAACTAAAAAGTAGGCTACTACTAATGGCATAGAGGAAAATATGATGGAAACCATAATACTAGAAATGAAATCATTAATTAAAAAAAAAGTTTTAAAAAATTATGGCAAAATTGTGTACAATGACTGTGCGTGTCACCAGAAGAAAAGAAAAAAAATTGAATAAAAAAATGTCGATAGATGATCCTTAAAGGTGAAACGCTGAGTTAAAATGTTAATGTCAATCATGCATGCTCCACCAATGCCCAGATGAGTACAAAGAGCTCTGACTTTTTAATTGTGACTGCACCTATCAGCTTGTATCATCCTTTCAGTTTGCCCCGAACACTCCACAGCTTCTTGGGGAGTGGGGAGGTGTGGAGGGTGACATCAAGCTCGTCCCCACGGACATATAGTGTTGTTAGCTAGCGTACGTCACAATTAGGATGGAAAATCTGAAAAAAAACAAAACATAAAGAGGCCGGCTTTAAGCACAGCTCAAACTCCAGGTCAGACTCCAAGAACACCAAAAAACAAACAAGACCTTATTCGATCACATGTACTTGTACGCACACCATGCACAAGCATGACACAGAGGTTGCAGTTCTGCTTTAGGCCAGAGGTGGCAATCATGAGTAGAAAAGTGACAAATGCCGTAATACACCTTGAAGTTAAGGTCATCTTAACACACATTTTCAGTTTATACTTTCAATCAATTATGAAAGTATTCATTATCACTATATCTGTAGTTGCAAATATAGTTTCAATTTATATAGTTCCAGTTTAACAATAGTGGCCATAAACATGCCATTATATCACAAACCAACATAATTAAATTTCACTTCAAATATGCATGTTTCGGATTAATTGCTTTTAATGCTCTATGGGCTTTCATCATGTGCATAGGTATCATTTTAATTAGACCTTTTTTGATGCGGATAATGGGGTTCAAAGTAGATTGTCCCACTAAAGTCAATGACAGGTTCCATCTTTCAGGGCGATAAATAGAGGTGAAAGCAGAAGCCAGCTAACCTCTGTCAAAACTGCCATCCATCACTCGACATTTTAACCAAAGCCACAATGAAAGACAGCCAATTACTTGGGCCAGTGGATGAAATAAATACGTCCTCATATTAGGGCCCATTATCAGGCCTCTCGCTCCCATTTCTCCCTCTGGTCTGCAGAGAGGCTGAACGCTGGCTTGGCACTGGACCATTATGTCTGTCTGAGATCTACCAAACTATGGTCCTGTGTTGAGAGGTATTCACTGATATGACCACCATATAAACTCACTGAGAAAAAAAAGGACAGAAATATAAACAGAATGTCCCCTGCTGCAATGGTCTTTCATGCATTTTCGGAACCGCGTACACCAAGCTACCTCTCAGTTCAAGATCTCTCTAGGAAACCAGTTATAATGTTGGACTAGTCTTGTGACGCTGTTTAGTTTATTAGCAATTAGGGGTGAAACAAATATTTGAGTAAATCGAGTAGCTATCTCGAGAACAAAAAATCCTCGAGGGCTTTTTCCTGTCTTGAGTACTCGTTTATTTAAGTAGCAGACGTACGGGCTACATTTAATAGCAATGCACATACAGGGCTCAACACTACAACCAATTAACCGTAAATACGGCCAATTTAACAAACAAAAAAAATCTGGTCGCACGGGCGCAAGCACATGTTTATATATCTATAGCTTTGGAAGTCTCTGCCTCCTGATCTCCGCAACTCACCCACCTTGACCATTTTCAAATCCAAACTAAAAACCCACCTATTCAAGACCGCCTACACACTATAACCGTACTGCTCCTTTATTTTATTATAGTTTTTAGTCAAAATTCTATTTAATCTGTAGAACTTTGTTTTAAATGTAGTTTTTTAACTGTTTTACAGCGTCCTTGAAGGTCTTGAAAAGCGCTTCCAAATGTAATTTATTATTATTATTATTATTATTATCATTATTATTATTATATGATAGGTGCTACGGCTCATCATTGAGCCAACTTCAAAATAAAAGCCCTACAACTAATACATCAACATCGATGCAAGTGTCTTGTTACTTGTATTTTGAAATTGAACCATGCAGCGCAGCTGGCTTGACTCGCCCTCACGTGACTGTCGACTTCCAACTTCAACACGCCAACCCAAAATTATATTTAAATGCTAATTAAGGACGCTAAGAAACCGCTAGTTAATTAGTCTGCTATTGTATGATACGGCACAAACCTCCAGCGTTAGCTAGCCACTAACGAGTGTGTAAACACTAGGGCTGGGTTTAAAAAAAAAAAAATCGATATTGAATAAATTTTACTTTTCAAGCCCGATATCGATCCATAAAACCATGTATCAATTATTTTATATATCTCTTTTTCCCATAAATTCTTAAGAAAATAGAATATTAAAGGCCAGTTTTCTTGAAATTTACAGTTCACATGAATTTAAAAGTATTTTCTTACATTTCTTAAAGACCTGACTTATTGCACTTTAAGACAAATCAGAATATTTTTAATTAATATTTACAGTTATTGAATTTGAATATTTTCATCTCATCCTTGCTGATGTCATTGTTTGCGTAAAACTTAAGTGATTATAACACGTGTTATTTTCATTAATAAACTAAATCATTTAACCAGTGCATCTGCAAAACTTAATTAGGAATTTAATGTATGTGGAGTTGTTTTTTTATCATCTTGTCTGTGATATTTAAGAAGAATTGATGTTCCATAATTAATCAATATTGGATTGAACTGAAGTGAATCGAACCGAATTGGGAAAAAATTAAATCGAATCGAACTGAACTCTTGTGAATCGGAATCGAATCGATCGAGGAAATTATAATCAATACCCAGCCCTACAGTGTTCAGTGAGCCGCGAGATAAATTCAAATGCAGTTGGATATTTCAAACTCAGACAGAAAAAAAAGTCCATCAATGCATTAACCGTTAATAATGGCAAATATCTAAACAATATAGGCTTTTATAAAATGCCAAATTCATAAATGCACAGCCACTACCCTCTTGTAAACTGTAATGTCTTATTTTTTGTTGTGTACTTAAAGTTACTCTTTATCCCTGCAAAAAAATATATTTTTCCGAATAATCAAATACTCGATAACATTTTCAGTGGATTATTCAAATACTAAATTAATTGATAGCTGCAACCCCATTAGCAATGTCAAGAGAGAAATGGAAACGCTTCTCAAGCTGCCTTTATTTTTTCCTTGCATGGTTTGTGGATGGGCACTTCATCAAGCAACTAACCACCAATGCTACTTAACTCCTTTTCTGTCCCATGGATGTGTTTTACTTGATTCCAGGTGTTCCAAGTTTACGGCCCCCTATTTTATTTTCTCCAGAACAATAAACTCTAAGGGACTCAAGTAAAGGGGGGCAAGCAGAGAAAGGGGGGGTGAGGGTGAGGAGGTGTAAGTGGTGGATGGTGAAGGGGGTGAGGAAGAGGGGCTCTGTTTATTAGACAGCAAATAGCCAGCCAGTGAGTTTATGATGTGGAAGGTCATTGTTGGTTAATAAGTGGCCACATGAGTGCAGGCAGGTGCTGTGTTAACACCTCCTCTTAACTCGTCTTTCCAGGAGAGGCCATTCATCAGCCCAGTGTTAATGAAGGCCATATAATTAATAGGTGGATGGTGGAGAAAGCCCCTTCAGTTTATCAATACAGGCCTGTTTGAAGAGCAGGCATAAGATGGGACAGCGGGGTTTCAAAAAGGGGGTCTCCGTTGGGGAGTGGCAGCTTTATAAGAGACTATAGGCAGGTCCCCTTCACTTTTAAGCTTTGTTCAGGCACTGCATCTAAATGTTTGCTCATGTGTTTGCACAAATGGGCAGCAGCTACTACATTTAGAGCTTATGGTGCAAAAAGTCTTTGTGAATTAAGAAGGTTTGTTTATCATGCAGACGGACATCTTCGGTGACATATAGTTGCCATGAAGCGCAATGGCAGTTCAAATAATTCAACCTTTTTTGGTTGCGTGAACAGCCCAAATGTTTTTTGTGGCTCCACGCTCGATTCCTCACCTGCACCTTATCTCCACAAATGGAGTGTTGACTTTCTGTTCTTCAAAGGAGGAATACTGTCAGACTGTTGCTAATGGGGATCAGGAGAGGCTACTGTTCTGGGACTTGTCAAGTCGTATCCAACCTGCCATCCTGCTCTGAAGTGTGGGAGCTATTTAACCTCACATTCTCACCCCTTTTCCTCCCTCTTTAGAGCAACTCCTTTCCCCCCTGTCTTTACTCTCATGCATCATGACTTTTTCCTCAACACATGCCATCACCTGTCATCAGATTCTGAAGGCAATGTGACTTTCATTAAATAACGCCACTGATTGCGATCAGAGGCTTGCATTTTTGTAGAATGATGCCACTTCACATAATATTGATGAGATGAGGAAAATATGTGAATTACTGTAATGGAATGAAGTTCAACACATTCTTAGGAAAGAAATGACAAAAAGTCCAATGGTACAGTACAGTTGCAAAGACTTACCATAATAGGAAAAAAACAACAAATGTAACTGATGTCCACAAAAGTAGGGTTTCACGTAAGCCAAGAGGAACCTATTCACTATTAATAAGCATCCTAATAATCATGTTCGTCATATATAAACCAGGAAGCAAACACAAATTCTACTCTTTACACAAAGATGTCCGAATTATATTAGCATTTCAGTTCAGATATTAGAATGTATTGCAAAACTGAAATTAAACTCGACTCATTTCTTCAGCAAAGCAAAACATGCACGTGCTGTTTATAAATATATTATAGTTTTTACTTTTATTTGGAAATGTTGGGCTTTGAAGGTTTTAGGTGTTTATTTTCACACATTTCCCCAAGTCATGTGTTATCGTGTCCTCGGGCAAGGCACTTCACACACATTGCCTCCAGTGCTAATCATACTGCTGTATGGAAGGTGCAAATGTTTGGTTTTGGGGCAACTGTGGCTACTAAAGTAGCTTACTACTATATATATATGTATAAGTGCATGAATAATGTATCCATTCCATTGTAAAGTGTCTTTGAGTGTCTAGAAAAGCGCTATATAAATCCGATGCATTATTATTATTATTATTATTAACAGATGTACACAAAGTACATTTATAAAATCTCTACTTGCGTAATAGTTAATTTGGTCGCTGTGGAGTGAGCACTTGTTTGTGTTCAACAGTTTGTTTAAAACATGTTTTGCTAGCTTTTTGCTTCTCAGAATCAATTGCCATTGTCATTAATGCTCCCTGGTTCACTGTGTTGTTGCTGTCACTGGTTATTTAGCCTGTTATGACCCCAAGATCTCAATCAATCAATTTTGCAACAGCAGTTGACTTTAATTCTCCATATTTAGTCGTCTGAAATTCTGAATTTGCTGAGGTTGAACAAAGTAACACGTATGTTTTGAAAAAATATAGAGTAAAAAGTACTAGGTTTTCAAGTAGGTAGCAAAACCAACTCCCAAATTAAAAAATAAAGTCACTCAAGGGTTGAGAAACGAACTCACGACCTTCAGCTTGGGAGACAGCCGATCTACTTCCTGAGCCACGCAGCTCTTGCTGTGTGTTACTGTAGTATATCGCTCGTGTCAGCTGGGATCTTTGTAACTCCGATGTTTTTGGTCTCCTCTTGGACAAGCAAACAGTAGGAGAGGCATAGCTCAAGTGCTAGTTTAGCAGTATCCCAAGCTAAAGGTTCTGAGTTCGTTCCTCAACCCTTGAGTGACTTTTATCTTATTTTATTCAATTCTTTATTTTACTCTCTTCCAAGTGTAAACATTACTCTAAAACTGACTAAATGGAGTCAAATTTACTCTACAGAATTTACTGTGTAAGTAGTGAGCATAGTTTGGAAGTGGGGTGGGCAAAGATCTACAATGGTCAATTGAAAAGAACCATTCCTTTATTCAGCAATTAACCCCATCTGGGTAAATAATATGCTGTTGTGCAGCAGAGCCGTCACTGTTGTATGCTGAGCCCGAACCCGAGAGCACTTCAAATGGCAGCCGCCGCTCAAACCATGACAAGATGCTGCAGAAACCGCTTTTCACAAAGTGTATAATGCAACCTATTGTGTTTCACTGTACAGTTTTACAGACGCAGGAGATACCCTCGAAAGACACAGAGATGAGGAAAAGCGAGCGAGTGCAAAGAAGAAGGCCAAAGCGCCAGCGATATCACAGATAACAAGTCTGGATGCACTTACCTGCCTGGAAACATGATCGTATTATTTGAAATTCAGGGGGCTCAGGCACTTATAAATGGAGAGTAGGGGACTCTGTGGTGAGGTGACTGTTGGGGAGGGAGAAAAGTGGCGACGGGTTATCTTGCAGAACGGCTGTATTATGTGAGAATTCTATCAGCTCATCTCCTGTTATCGTTACTCAATTTCCCGTTTCACACACGCAACAGTCCATGCAGGCAACTGATGAGTGACTGGACTTCCTCCTGGAGGAGTACAGGTAATTAACGTCGATCAGGGCTGCTGCTCTCTAGATTTACGGTGAGAAGAAAGAGAAGCTGATACATTGGATGTTAAAAATGGTAAGCAGAGGTAAGTTGACGGTCAAGAGAGCCTGGCAATTGGTCTTTCCAAAGGCATTGGGGGCCCATCGGTGTTCCCAATAGTTATTCTCATTGGGGCCCTATTAACTCATTCACTGCCATCGACGGCTATAGACGTCAAAACTTTGTTTGAACTATTTCTATTAGTTTAACAATTTTCCCACTTTTGTTAACAAGAGTATGAATACTTTTTTTTTTTTGTATTTGAACAGATATAAAATTGGTGATTAATCGTGAGTTAACTAGTGCAGTCATGCAATTAATTACGATAAAAATTGTAATCGCCTAATTTTTTATAATCTTTTCTTAAAAAAAAAAGCTTAGTAAAAATAAAAATAAAAAAAATTAAAGAAAAGATTATTAAAAATTAGGGGCATCAGGCGATTAAAATTTGTAATCCTAATTAATCGCATGACTTCACTAGTTAACTCACGATTAATCACAAATTTGATATCTGTTCTAAATGTACAAAAAAAAAAAATTCTAGGCTTTCATACTCTTGTTAACAAAAATGTAAAAAAATAAAATAAACGAATAGGAATAGTTCAAATAAATTTTTGACGTCTATTGCTGTCAATGGCAGTGAATGAAAAATGTTCTTCATACTAATATGTTGTATGCTCCCACACTAGTCTAAACAAAGCTTTCTGATTAATATTGCGTTTGTGGAGTACGAATTAAGCAGCAAAATTCAATCGTTTTGATACATCTCAGCGGGCGGCCATTTTGCTACCTGCTGTGTTTTAAAATGATATCGACAAATCACGGCCCACCTGATTTCTGAGTTTGATCATGTGACGTTCAAACTCAGAAAACAGGTGAGTCATGATTGGTAGTTCCCTGAACGTGGAGCAACTGTAATGTCATTTTTAGTCGACAGCAAGTGGCAAAATGGCCACCCCCGGGGTAGGTAAAAACTGGTGGATTTTGCTGCTTAATTCATGCTCCAAAAACACAATGTTAATCAGAATACTGTGTTTAGACTATTGCGGCTGCATAAATTATAGTGCAAGGAAAATTTGGGGGTTGACTTTCAATTTACCGCTTTCCATTGTCCTGGGGAATAAAACTGGTAAGAATGAGCCTCGCATGAGGACAGCAGGACTCAGGAGCACGTGCACACATGCCAAGCCAGTAACAGAAGAAAGGTTAGTGTGACCTGCACCTATAATGTTCTCATTCTCAGTGTCACATCTTCCATCAAAATAACTGATGAGTAGCATAGCAGCTAGCACAGGAAATGTATTGCAAAAAATGTGTTCCCACACTGATAATGTTTAGGCATTGTGAAACAATATTATTCATGTATAACAAGTATGCGCCGACATTGATATATTTTCCACAGACAAATTAGAACAGTATGTGTCTGGTCTTATTTTTCTTCATTTTTGAAATTCTGTCATCCATAAGAAGGCATAGGGGTTATTTTAATTTGGTGTATTATTGTTATTTTATTAAATTGTCTGTTCTGTTCTGTTCTGAGTTTTTGAGCTATGTAAACCACAAATACATATGTGCTTTATTACATATTTTTTGGTTTTGGCTTAGCATGGTTATATTTTGAGCACACAAGACATTTAGTAATATACTGTACTCCCATTCATTAAAAAGTTACACCCTTAAAAATGCTGGGTAAAAATTAACCTAATGTTGATCAAAAATCAGACTGACTTGCATCAACTTTTTTATAGAAAATAAATCAATACATAATAAAGGTGTTGTTTTGTAAAAGTTGGGTCAATTGAATTAAGTGGCGAGCCAGTCCAGTTTTTGACCATCCATCCATCCATTTTCTTAACTGCTTGTCCTCACATGGGTCGCGGGGGCGCTGGAGCCTATCCGAGCTGGTTTTGGGCAGTAGGCCGGGTACACCCTGAACTGGTTGCTGGTTTGTGTTTGCCTGACAGTTAGGAGATCCAGGTAGAACTCCACTGGCGCATCAATGTGTGGAGTTTCAATAAAAAAATAAAAAAAATTCATTCTTTAAAAAAAAATTAATTAAAGGAGACAGAAAGAAGAAAAGCTTGTTTTGCCTGCCCCTAATCAACACACACAAAAGAAAAAGAAAAAAAAGGTCAACACAAAATAAATGACAGCAAACAGTCAAAACGCTTTCAGAGTAGCAATTAAACCAAATAATTCAATAGAATGACCTTGCGCTACATATATTTTTTCCAGTAATTGTGCTTTTATACATTTTATACATATATATTATACATCATTTAGTTTTATAAATGCTCCACAAACTGACACCTTGAGTTGAAATACATTGTTCTTTTTGTTTTGTTCTGAATTTAGGTTTGGAAAAAATATCTGTTCCTCTTAATTTGGACTCACTTTCCCTTTTTTTTTTTTTTTGATTTGCCTGTTAATAATTTTAAGAATGTTAAACTCCCATCAATCCAATGAATTTCAAAGTTTTAAGTTGTATGAATATTGGATTAGTGTGGTCTCTCTGTATCCACAACCGAAAACGACACGAATAAGACGTTTCTGTAAAGTTTGCATGTTTGCCATGTGCTTCATGCTTCATGATACTCCAGCTTCCTCTTGGAAAATATGCTTCTTAGGCTATGGCCTAATTGATGTCTATGAATTGCACTTCGTTGCAAATGTGACTGTGTATGGTTTTCCATCTACTATATACGTTATCAGCGATTGGCTGGCAAACAGGATGTGCATTGCTCCACCTTTTGCCCAAACTCAGCTTGGATTGGGTTCAGTTTATCCGTGACTCTCAGACAAAAGATGCATGGGTGAAAAAACACCCTAAATGTCTAATAATAATTACCTAATACATTTCTTGACGCATTTTCGGTCTCTTAGAGGTCTCAATAAAATTGATTTAAACTGATGTAGATGGCTGCTTCTTAACTTAATCCAAGAAGTTAGCTGGTGTTGAAGAGCAGAATTACAAATTTTTTTTGGCTAAGGATCGCTAGAACCCACTGCCAAAATGTATGCTTCCAAGTTTACACTCCCACTTTCTGATACAGTATAACCAGGCTCTTTATACTATACATGACTTAATTATTACAATTTAACCATTATAGCCAATAAAAATCACATTTGTGGCATATGTGAACAGCCAGAAGAGGACTCGGTGAGCCAAAAATTAAGAAGCATGAGAACGCATATTAATTTCATTCCCTTAGCGAAAACCTTCTAAGATTTAATGAAGTGCTGACTTTGTTCAAAGAATCTCAGGCAGAAATTAATTCGCCTGACTAGCAGAGAACCTTTTCCAACCGTGTGTTAGTGTGTACAGACCATTGCCATCATGGTTGTAACACATTCTGGTTAATCAGCTCAGATCTGTAACAATGGAACTTTCAGCAGGCCCGTCCCGAGGTGATTTGGTGCCCTAGGCGCAAAAGTGTAGTTTGTAGCCCCCCCCCCCCCCCCGCACCCCCATGGCAAAAATAAAAAAATCTATAGATCTATAATGTTTAATAGCACACCACACAATAAATACCAAATTTCACAGACAACTACAAATAATAAAAATAAATAACATAAGTACGATGCAATGCAACTATGTACAATATATTTGTGTAAGAAAAAAAAGTAATACAAAATAAATAAAAGCAATATATAAATACAGAGGTTGGAAGGTCCGTCAATGACAGAGGCCCATTTTCTTGACGATTGATGGGAAACTTAGAAAAATTGACAAACTAAGCATTGATGGAAAGAGTTTTTTATCCGTCAATGTAATCGTTAATCCGTCAATAAATTCAGCAATCCGTCAATGACGGACGTCCCATTTGATGACGGATTGACGATGACGGACATTGATGGATGCCCACTTCGAATGGCAGAAAAATTGATGGACACTCATTTTGTTGAACAATCGACGAATGATGGATTGACGGTTCATCTTGAAATATTGATGGATTGACGATGACGGAAGGGTGTCCTGACTGTTGATGACTGCCGAATGATGGATGCTCAAAATTTATTGACGCGCCCACCTCTGTATAAATATACAAATTTAGATAGAGTAAAAGATCGATGGTAACAAGATGATTGTGTGTGTGTGTGTACGTCTGTGTGGGGGAGTGGGGACTTTGCGCTTGACGTCACACATTGTTATCATAGTTGTTTCATAAGTCGTAAAATGTCGTTGTATTTGATTGAATGAATAGTGATAGTGTTGGTTCTGTATATTTTGATCGATTTATAATTCTTATGGCTCTTTTTTCGCAGTTTGAAAACAGTATCGGTATTTGTTTTATATGCGTTTCCCCAGATTTCCACACAATAGGTCAGATATGGTAGTAATAATGAACAATATAATGTGTATAATGATTTCTTATTCACTAAATCCTTAGTTTTAGAGAGTATCCCTATCATTTTTGACATTTCCCTTTTGACATTATCTATGTGTGACTTCCAACATAAAAACAGATATCATTTATATACAATATAAATATAAATATATATATATACATAAATTAACTGAGAGAATGGCGTGTCCAACAACCACGTGTCATAAAATATAAGAACTGTAAGGTAGGCATGCTAATTACTTGCACAGCATGATGTTAGACAAGGACGGGCAGGCCGGCCAAGCAGGCAGCTTCATTCAGTTTTTCAAAACATTCGACATGACCAGTGTTTATTATATCAAGTGAAAGGTAAACAAAAGAGAAAGTAGCTTCCCAGAGAAAAAATTAGCAAATGATCTTGTTAATATGGCATTTAGATAGTATAGCTGTGAGTGATTTGTGATGGGAATTAGTGAAGTATTTACAAGTTGCGTGCGCAGGGCTAGCCCGCTAGCTCCCCCCATGTACAAGGAACCAGCAGTCCGGATGATTTTGACATCTTCCACGTTTCTTTGTAAATATTATTTAAAATGCTTAAATCCTCCAGTGAACATCACCATCCATTCTCAATGAGTCACTTTTGAAACCTACTGCTTTAAGACCAGCATGTATCCAGTGACCTGTGTTATGTGCTTGTCTGCCAACAAAAACGTTACCTATATGAGCAATGGTGGTCCATTGAGCTATATTGTGATCAGTTATTTACTGAACCCCGCGAGAGGTTGTTTGGCCAACTCGTTTGAAAGTGGGCGAGGACTCCACTGCTGGCATATCGCTCCCCGCATGAAAAAATGCAAACCTGCAAAAAAAAATCAACATTTTTGATTAATGTACCTTTAATCTGATATTTTTTTTATCCTGAAATATACAGTATAATGCTGATACATTATTACATATTACATACATTTATTCTGGTTTT
Source organism: Leptonotus elevatus (assembly GCF_054856555.1). Taxonomy (NCBI): domain Eukaryota; kingdom Metazoa; phylum Chordata; class Actinopteri; order Syngnathiformes; family Syngnathidae; genus Leptonotus; species Leptonotus elevatus. The sequence continues at coordinate 6,706,064 of NC_141244.1, read as the reverse complement.
AAAGCCATTTACAGTACAATACAGAAATCTGAACAAATTGTGAGGTCGGCAGGCATCCTGAAGAGAATTATGCTCCAGTTTAAAGATTCTGTATACTGTATTTGTAAACAATAGAAATCAAAAGTTGAAGACTATTTTCTTTGTATCAAATTTTGTTTGATGAACGTACACGTGGACGTGTGCCACACTCAAGTGTCCAGTGAAATAATTTTCACATGAAATTAAGCAAGTCAAGAAAGTTAAAGTATATATTAAAATGAACCATTTTAACTTGGACAGAGTAATCATTTCTTTACATTTGCAGAGTTGAGAGTTTGCTGCACCCTGCTGTCACTTGACAACTGAAATATATCATTTGAACTCAGCTGCGAACAAAAAACTGAGAGGAAGGGGTGGCTGGTTACACACAGACGGGGAAGCCAAACTATTTTAAACAATTAATAACACAGCATTCGGAGATGCGGGCGCAAACAGACAAAGGGGTTTCTTGTGTTTGCTCCTTCACTTATTTCCAAAATACATCCTAGATGATTTCAGCACTTTTAAAGTTCCTGGAGATGGTTCTGATCCAGCGGTAGGCTCCTGAACAAACGGACACTGCAAGGCTAAAAAAAACATTGTCCCAAAAAAAAAAGGTAGAAGTCAAGCAATCATCTTCTGTCCTTTCTCTTCATCCTGTGGTTTATTATCAAATCAGCTCAAACCTTGGACACACAGCCACACTCAGTGGACCCAGACCACATGGCCAATAGAGCACCCAACAGACTGTGTCATTTCAGCCTGCTGAATAAAAAACAAACACAAGGGCTAGTTTCTTTTCTTTTTTTTTCTTTTTTTCCCTTTTTTTAGGGAAGGCGGACAGGATTAAGTGAGTAGACTTCCCACTCTCGTTTATTTTGCTTTGTTTGCTCGGCTTGATTTACTCTCACATCTTGTGACTCAGTACACTTATGTGTGCTCGAGAAGCCCGAACGAGTGCATTAAATTAATTGAAACCAGACTTTTAAAATAAAATGCATGTGAAACCTCAATCTGGCTCTTGTTTTGTGAAAAAATATGTTATGTATGTGTTAGGTGTGACTGTTGTCAATTATTGCATGTATATAATTGATTGCCATGGCATAAACATGTAATCAATAAATGCAAAATAATGATAGCAGAAAACACATTTTCTCATGTTAAATCAAACAGTGTATTTAATCAACTTTTAGGCCCATGAGCCTGTACTTTTGATATTGTAATCACATCCAAGGGGCAATGGGCAATGGGCAATGGGCAATGGGCAATGGGCAATGGGCAATTATTTACCTTAGAGAGCCACCATAACCACAAGAGTCAAGGCAGACGTCCTATTTGCAAAAAAATAAAAAAAATTAAATGAAAAAGTAAATGTTACCACACTTATGAGTTTTACAGACCTGCAAGGTTATCAGTATTACCATTTGGCTTATTTCGTGACAAATAACAAATAGTCAACCACAACTCCTAGTTGGGAAAAAAATAGATTTGGCTAATGATTGAATTACAATCATAAATGGAAAATCTGCAGGTAAAAAACTACGTCATTGGGTCAATTATTGTGTAAATGTAATTGTTGACGTTTTCAGAGCAAATATTTGTAGAGAATTGCAATGGAATGCTTTTTTTATTTTATTTTTTATTTTTGGTTTCTTAGAAATCAATTAGAAAATTTTTGAAATCAGCAATGTGAAGACTCTTGTTTTGTTGCATCCAAATACTTTAACTTTAACTTAATATACTAAATATTTTAGAGCAGTGCTGGGCAACTGGACCCACACGAGAGTGGCTCCTTTATTATTATTATGATCAATAGTTAATATTTGGGGGTGAGGGGGGCTATTAAAATGTACGTAATACAGAGTCAGTTCTGCACTGGTACATTATGAATGGTCTGAGAATCTTCATTTGAAAAGCTTGCATCAACGCACCCATGCTCGTTTCAGTTTGTGGACAAAAGAGCATGTCGCAAAGCGCACGTCGAACCTGCTTGTGTTGCGACAATTACAACAGGAGAACATTCGCTGGGAGCCAACATTAGGTATGATTTGTATGTGCATGAGAGACATGACGCTTTGGTATTAAATCTCTGAAATTATTAGAACGGTCACAGCAGTATTATGGTTAGGTTATGGACAGGAAAGGGTTTTTGTCATGAAGCTGTTAGTGAGCGTCTATGGAGAGGATTACAGTGGAAGAAGTTGACATAATAAATACAGTGAGAAGGAGTGGGTTTGTCTGGCTCCTACATCTGCTTCAAGCTAAAAAAAAAAAAAGACTGTGTCTGACCTCTTAAGCGCGACCAACTTTATTATTGTGTGGTACTGATTAACCTCAAAGATTTGGAGATTGCTCATTGCGTCTAGGTGGAAGCAACAGAGTTCAGAAAGTAAACATGTGACTGCAAGTTGTCACTAGCCTATTTTTGATGTGATCCCACAAACCTGCTACATTAGCAGGAAGCTAAAGCTTCAAATGTAACCGTCAATGAAAGTGGACACGCGCAAACAACGCTATTCACAGGCTGACCCAGTCCCAATTGCTTGGAAGAGCTGTAATTTGTAATATCACCATTCACCACTAGATGGCAGTCATGGCTGCTCCGGGTCTTATCCTGTCTTACACTAAAATGTGAGTAGCCTTAAAAAATAGGGGGATTTTAGAATGACATGCAGGACAAAACCAAAGAATATCAACATTTTGAGTGATTTAATGTTTGTGGGGGAAAAAAAACACAAAATAAGTTCTTGCACTTAATGTTGGTTTGCTGCTTAGTGTTTTTGCCATCGGATTATGTACGAGAGACATTTCTTTGTACTGGGGAAAAAAAACTTGATGTGCTTTTGTCTAAGCTTATAATGGTTTTTTTTTTTGGGTCATATATCTGGTTAGGAAGTGTATTGTCCTATGTGGCTCTCAAGTAGTGCCACCACCTCCATCATTTAAGTCTCTCATCCCTGGTGTCGAATCAAAGAGCTCTTCATGCATGCCATCACACACATTCACACACTTGAAGACCATCTGAGAGTGAAGTGAAACAAGCATGACAGCGTCACCCAACAAGACAACAGGCCCAATTACAGAGCATCCTGGAGATGATCCCGCACTTTAATGAAAGTCCAGTTTCCCTTGCCTCAGGTGAGTGCTCAACGTGATTGTATCTGTGAAACAATTACACTGTCACAATCAAAGGAAGCTGACTTGAAATGGTCTGCGGAGGCCCTCGGTGGCGTTAATAATCACTCATCTCTTTCCCACTGTGTCACAGAGGTGCTGAATCCTGCCTTTGTTCTGCACATCACCTGTCTCTCAAAAGGCTCCTTGGTCTTACACCTCAGGCACTTAGACGGCCGTGCGTTCCAAGGGGGGTGGAGAGGCGGTATAGCGGGCCCTGAGGGCATGCAAGCTTTGAGATAGCAAACATTAACCTTTTTTAATTCCCCTTCCTTATTGCAAGTTTGAGCTGGTGTTTTCCTTTTCTTGTGAAAACACACTCTGTTGTTGCGTTTGTTCTTGGAGGTGTTTTCCCCGTCTAAATGGAAGATAATATCCTCCCTATTTAGAGGAGTTATCTCATATCCTTGTTGGGACATCAAGCATAATCACCTACTTTTAAATACCGTGCAGTTTTCCATTGCCCTCCCTTTTTTGGGGTTAAAACTTGTTTCATGTTCAACATCAATTAAAGGTATAAGGGTAATTAGAGAGGACATAGGAGAAAGAGGGTATCCTGCAGTTTCTCTTCCACAGTATAATGATTCGCCAGCAGCCCCGACATGTGGCATGTCTGGAATGTTTGTCCCTCCATTCAGAGCCGGAGAGCTATTGTGTCAGGAGAGAGAGGTAAGGCATCCATGCAGCTATCTGTGTGCATACAAGAAGGTGCTCACACAAACACACGTGCAATGACATTCCACTTTGAGTTAGGGTTGGTGGGCTGAATGCCCAGCGGTTATTGCAAAAGAGGGTAAATGAAGGTAGTTGCAAATAATACAGTTCATGATCTGCATTGCAGATGTTTTTAATTGCTCCCACTTACTGTTTGAGAACCACATTGTAATACATTTCAACTTTAACATTAATTATCCTCAATTTTAAGGCAACACCAACTCTAACTCTTCAGTCAAACACCCCTTACTTCTCCTTCTTCTTCTTTTTTTAAATTAAACTTCAGCACTCCCTGAGAAACTGGCAGGGAATGGGAGAGATGGTTTCAGAACAGGGTGGAGGGGTGTTGTCATTTTTGACGGTAGTAGAAATATCCCTAAATGAACAGGTTAGGCCTCCTCTCAGCTCAATTGACCATTTGTTTTATTACACAGTAGGACAGCTCTCGTTTTGAAAATATATTGTCATAAAAAACTCGACTTGTTATTCATTTGAAACATATTTGCTCTCTTACCAGAGGACAACAATTAGTCAACAAGTGGTTTAGGAACGTACACTATTCATGATACATCAACCTGGGTCAGAGAATGACCATATTTGGCGTTCTTTTTCATGCACGACTGTGAGACAATGAATTGCTGAGACATTTTCAAGAATGCAACAGACTATGGCAATAATGCCAAAAATGTCCTTGATGTGTATGTTTTATTACTCCTCCATCTTCCTGGGTGATTCAAAAGGAAAGATTCTGCCTGTCAACCATGCACTATGATTTAAGTTTAGTTATTCTTAAGGAAAACTATTCTAACAAATACATGACCAAATTAAAATGAATTATTTTCCACCATATTATTTGGCAGCTTTTGTGTATTTCCTTTTCTGCCTGGCCATGCACACAGATGATTCATATTTGACCTCAGCAGATTGATAAATCCTGTACAATAAGAACCATAAAACGTATTTTTCATGGTCCTAAATAAACCAACTGGATGCTTGCTGGCCTAACTCCAAATTTTTAGTAGCATGCTACCCCCTCCCTGAAATGTTGCTACATTGTGCACTGGGTCATACCACCCATTGATTTTACATAATGTACAGTGCAACATAAAGTATGGCTTGTGTCTGCTAATAAATACATTAAGTAATGCTTAAGTTTGACAGTGTGTTTGCCTTATTAAATACCGACTTCCATGCTGATGATTTTTAAAACTTTTTCAAGTGGGATGGAATAATTAATTGTGTTAAATTGAGAGTGTGAGAAAGAGAAATTTATTTCAGTCAGCATAACTCTCAATTTGAGCAGTCAAAAACAACAAAAGGAATTTACAGCTGTTTGAAAAGAGTTACATCTAATTCAGCCAAATAATCCCTAATCATTACCGAACAAGAAATGTTACCAGAATATGCTACATATACCAACAGTACAATCATACACATACAATTTCAATCATACACAAACATTTGGATCCAAAAGCATCAATATCAAGTTATTGATGAAAGGAAATTTTAAACAACGAAAGATTTCATGCCATATTGAAAAGCAGTTGTATATCAGTTTACAGAGTAAAAATATGGAATCGTTGAAAGAAAGTAAAAGTATGTACATAATTAACGTATAGTCACCCTCTGCAAATTGTGCTTCGCTTTATAGGCCTACATAATCTGTGCTATTTTGTATTCAACCTGATCTTTAAACTTCACACCAGATTGAAAGAACATTGCATTGGCATGCTCCAAGTTCCCCACATTGTGCATTATGCTTGCATTGTACATACAGTATAATTTGGAGGGTACTTTTATATGTAGTTCCCCAAACTTCGGCACAGTAAGTAAAATGTGGTAATACAAGTACAATACAAAGTATATAGTGATTTATAACTAAACATGAATTTTAGTCTTCCTAAAATTTCCACTGCATAAAAGTTAGAAGCTGACATATTGAACGTAACTATTCCAGGTCAGGTTGTGATCAATAATTACTCCCAAAATGTATCATGCTCATAAACTTTACTCTCAATCATTACTTCGGGCAACGTTGGCAGATTTGTATTTACATTACCAAAAATCTGACATTTAATTTTTTGAATATTTAAAGAATTGATTTACATCCAACCACAACTTGAGCTTCTCTAACTCTCCAGAAACAACCCCAGCAACTGCTGAAGGTTTTTCTCGGTACAGAAAACACTCGTATCATCAGCAAAAAAACCATAATTCAAAACATTGGAAACATTACTTATGTCATTTATCTATAGTATAAATAATTTAGGACCCACATGTAGTCCAATATTTGCAAGTGTGAGACATACAAAGTATGAATTACATTTTTAAGAACACAATGAGGAAAGATCAAGGAAAGTTTAATTTATTTGACCACCTGTCAAAAAGACAGACCAAATGCTTTAATTTGGACTCTTTTGATTTCACTAGTGAACTTTCAATGTATTACTATTTTTAAGAGAAATTAACTTTGATCTTTTTACAGTATACCCCAATTATGGTTGGCTCACTGAGCTTCTCTGACAAGTCAGAAATGAACAACATTCAACCATCCGTCCATTTCCCATAGCACTTGTCTTCATTAGGTCATAGATGAGCTGGAGACCAGCTGACTTTGGGCGAGAGGTGACATGCACCCTGCACTGGTAGCCAATCAATCGCAGGGCACACATTGACAAAACAAGCATCTACTCACATTCATAACTATGGGCTATCTAGAGGTCTTCAATTAACCTAGCATGCATGTTTTTGGAATGCAGACAGCAAGAACACTAACAGAAAACATGCTAACGTCATCTTGCTTAAGCTTTGTTCAAGTTATATATTATGCATTATTTTGCTGTTAGTGTGGTCACAATATAAAATTTTTGACCTCAGTAGTATACCTGCATAGAATACTTCAATAACAGTACTAAAACGATACCATGACCAAAACATCAATAAAAAGTAGTGTGATAATAGCTCACAGCTAAACAGCTTCAAAATATTATATATATATATATATATATATATATATATATGTTGTAATTCAAACAATTACTAATTACAAGGACACTAACTAGAACAATTTTTATAAATTTAAAATACATTTGCCCCTTTTTAAACACCTGAAAATACAGAAAAATAAGGGGGAAAAAACATTGTAACATTTTCAAAATTAATAATAATTGTATATACTGTGGCGGCACGGTGGATGACTGGTTAGCACGTCCGCCTCCCAGTGCAGAGGACGCTCCCCATGGTTGCGTGGGTTTTCTCCGGGTACTCCGTTTTCCTCCCTCATTCCAAAGACATGCGTGGCAGGTTAATTGAACACTCCAAATTGTCCATAGGTGTGATTGTGAGTGCGGATGGTTGTTTGTCTCTGTGTGCCCTGCGATTGGCTGGCAACCAGTTCAAGGTGTACCCCGCCTACTGCCCAAAGCCAGCTGGGATAGGCTGCAGTGCCCCCCGCAACCCTTGTGAGGATAAGCGGTTAAGAAAAAGGATGGATGTATATATTGTATATTCAATACTATACAAAAGTCTTAGAGCATAGATTAAGATAGATTAAGTTGTTATTGTTTTACGCCTAAATGAGCCGCACTTGAATACATTGATTTCCCCGCTGTGTTTTCACATCTCTATAGCGACAATGCCACAATTTGTATCTAAACACACATATATACAAGGATGGCACAAAATAACTTTTTAACAATCCAATAAAACCAAGAGTGGTGGAAGGAAAATATTTTACTCATAGTAATTGAAACCCTAAAATATGCCATTTACAATCAAACAATGATGGAATCCCAGCTATCCCAGCTGAGATGTTGCAGCGGTTAATGAGGAATCTCAACAGCAGATTTCAAGAATGCATTCGTACAGGAAGACTCCATCTACAGGACATAATTTATTTAAAAAAAAATAATAATAAAATTTCATCATTGTTTATTAAGGGTTGAATTACTATGAATAAAATATTTTTGTTCCATCACGCTTAGTTTTATTGGATTGTTAAAAAGTTCCCCTTTTTTTTGTCACCCTGTACATGTATATAAGTCGTGTACTTCTGGCACGCAACCCACCGGAAATACTCCAGTAAGTTATAAAAAGTACTATAGTAGCTGGGAATAATTTTAGAGTAACAGTTTGGCCTTGTTATTACATTCTATTATTAAGACTCATTTATTAGTGCATCCGGAAATAAGTAGGCTACCGGTACATGTTTTAGGATGCATTGCTCTTACGGCCTTGATTATACACCTATCCGATGTCAGCTAAATGTGAACCGACCGCCGACGGAAGTACACACCGCAACAGACAGACACTGACGGCAATTATTAAGTACATTCTGCGGGTGCGGGAGAAGCTGTCCCCCTCCATACCTTCGGCGACAGTAGTCACTATTCCTCATTGTTAGAAAAAGGCAACCGGAGTTGCTTATGGAGTAGTGATATGAAAATGTAAACAATTCATACTCACGATGTATTTTCAGGCAAAGCACACACTCAGGCTCTTTACAGACTATCGTGTACGATAAAAGTAAATCCTGCCTGATATATGCAGTTGCATCTCCATGTCTTGCCGTAGTTTGGTTTTCATCTCTCAATCGTCATACCCTTTAATGGTAATGTAATACTATGCCAATCTCTCTTGAACGTTACGACAGTGATTTATACATTAATCAGAAGGTGCATACTGACGCCCGGACACTTTCCGACTTTGAATTGGTGAATCGAGGCCTTTCCCTTTCACTGGATTGGAACAGATATTTACTAATAAGTATGCAAATTTTTAACCAAAAAGATTAGTAAATGTATTTGGCAGCAAACATGACATACTGTTTTAAGAATAACTTTAGACTGCGTCAGACAAACACGGCAGCCTGAGGGAGCAACGCACACTAAGGCCTCATTTTTTTTGTCCAGTGCAAATCTGACACAAGGTGGGGCCTAATTCTACGTGGAGGCGGGCTAGACTAAGGTTTGGTATTATCACAGACTTGTGCAAATATGCACAGAGTGGCACATTTAAAAGAAGATGTTTTGCACCGTTGTCAGAACGAACATGGCGGACTTCACTCACTTTTAATCAAAGCAGCTCTTTTCATTACCTTTAAATGTGGTAAAGAAATAAACAGATTTACTCCTGTGTGTCCTGTGGCAGGCTGAGATGCGCAAAGTAAGTTTATAAAAATTGCAAGATGACCTCAACACGTTAAATTGGGAGATCACAGATCTTTAAAGTGGGCCAGTGTTTGACCATACCCACCTGCTTCCGCCCTCCATAGTAGAGTTATTTAAAAAAAATATATAGTACAGATAATTATAATAATTAAAATACACTCAATGAATTTCTGCAGCGATTCAGAATGTTTGATGCATGTTGTCATATTTATGAATGAAATACGATGACATCTACCACATCTGCCTGTCCCTCAATTAAATTCACCGAAATCACATTACACTAATTTGCCAATTGTTAGACATGGTTCTAGGCCTGAATATGGAAAAACCATGTTTAACTGATGTCCAATGAACTGTATGGGGGGAGGAGATAATTTAAACCCAAATAATTCGTCAAAAACGCTGATAAAGATCAGAGACACACACCCACACACACACACGTCTTTCTCTTTATCTAAGTGAGCCTTGCAAGCTTCCTTCATGCTGCACTTTTTTTTTTTATGAATTATTACAGGCCACCATGTGTTAGTAAGTCTCTAATTTTGACCATCATAATTGATCACAGGTGCTGCATCAGGCATGTTTTTGAAGTTCCCTCTCTCCTTTGTCTCTCCCACCTTTGCTTTTGCAGTGAACCCAGGTCGACTCTCAGGCAAGCCCCTGTTGGAGTGCTTCCCCTACTCTTAATTCCGGGCGTTCCTTGTGCTCCTTAAATGAGTTGATGCCCTTTCATCCTCCCTGGTGGAGAGGAGAACACCACTAGCTCTCACTGTCAGTCCAGCTGGGATGTGGCGCAACTTGCTACATTCCTCTTGTTGCTTTGGTCACTTAAACTGTGTGCGTGTGCGTGTGCGTGTGTGTGTGCGTGTGCGTGCGCGTGTGTGTGCGTCCTGCGCGTGTGTGCTTTCCCTCAGCAGAGCCTCAACTGGGTCTTCACAGCCAAACCATTTTGAGGATGGCCAGAGAGGAGGGGATATTGGATAAAAAAAAAAGGCAAGGGATATAAATCTCTCACTGAGACTCTACAGTCTATTTCCCATCCAGAGGATTTATGATGTTTTATTGGATCAAGAAGAGGAAATAAAAACTTTTTAAATTGAGGTTTCTTTCACCTCACTGCTCATATATTTGTTCTCCCATTCTTTTTTCCACCAAGCGTAAAAACATGCATCATTTAGTAGTATCTAAAGCAATAACACAAACACTTGACTAGCGATTACGTTAGTGAGGAATTGTTCCTGGCGAAAATGTATTGTTTATTTGATTTGTGTGTCCCAGTTTAAAATGTTGAAAATCTGGTCACTCTATAGCATAGTTTGATAGCGTCTACCTGAGGGAAGGAGCTGGAAGAGGTAGTGACCAGGATGTGGAGGGTCCTAGAGAATTTTGCTTGCACAAGTCGCCCAAGAGTGGGTAGGAGAGAACCAATGCTTTTTTTCAGCAGCCCTAACTGTTGCAGTCGAATTTTGTCTATTTATTATTATTATTTTTAAGTATCCTTCATCTATACGTAAGTGTTACTATTTGCCAGGAAGGAACAGGTGTAAAAATACACTTTTTAATTGGTAAGCGCTCTTAGATACTGTAAATGTGTTATAGGTTCCGCTCTGGGTGGTGAGAGGTGAGGTAAGTGGCTCCTCGGTGGAACACATTTTGAACAATTTATGTACAACTAAATCAACGGTAAGTATTTCCAGTTTACCGTTTAATTGTAGTCATCTGGAACATGTTGCATTTTGACACGGCAGAGCAGGAATCACTCTCACTCACACATGCAGAGGACATTGAACGGCCAGCAGGAAGGTGCAGCAGGTGTGCTCATACTCGCACACCGTGTCTTGCTCCAATTTGTTCCAGGGCCATGACTCACAGGGACTCAGTCTTTCCATCAGCTTCTTAATTTGGATTGTGAGGCTTTGCCTTTCTGCGTGTCTGATGTGTCGCACCACAGTACATTATTTATTGTTCATTGCGCCAATATCCTGATGTGCTTTTAATACTATTTTATTAGTGTACCTGCTGAACTGCCACTATTGCGCAAGAGTCACACTTTACACACACACACATATATATATCAAAATAAGTTCTTGCAATTAATCCTGGTTTCTTATTCAACAGTTATGTGCCGTCCTTGACTTTGTAATTTTTATGCAAGAGAACCCTTTGCACAGGAAAAGAAAATGCCGTATCGTTTTTTTTTTTGCTTCAAACCCTTTGTTGTTGTTTTAGGATAGTTATAAAAGATCTTTTATACACTGAAAAATACATTATCAAAAATGAAATATATTAAGAACACATATGTTTGTTTTTTGTCCATTTCTCAAATGAAATTTGTGTAATACATCTAGTTAGGAAGTGCGTGGTTGTACGTGGCCCCCCCAGTAAGTACTGATTAAAAATCGTGGCCCCCCTCCAGCATTTATGTTGCCCATCCCTGGTCTAAAGAGAGCATTACCCCACCAGACCTCACAATGAGGTATCTGTTACACAAACTAGCCAAAAAATGTCCTTCTAATTAGCCACATTTGTCTTTTCTCCATTTTTTGACAGCGACTCTTAAACAAACACGCTTGAACAACGAGAGGCCGAGCAACAGAATGCGCGGTCATTTTTATGTTTGACAGCGCCACTTGGAGGAATAACAACTGTGACCGTTTGGCTTGCAGCCGATGTTGTATTTACAGCACCTCCGGTGGCTACGGCAGGAAAAGTTGAAACGTGTGCTAATGAGCAAATCGTTTCAACACCATCAACAAATGTGTTTATACTGCTTTTCTACCAAACGTTATGTCAGACTTCCCATATTTACTTCCTCCAATGAGGTGATATTTTCATTAGTGAGTGTGAGTGTTTGTGTTTGTTTGCAGCATAACATCCTTGTGGGGTGTTTTGCTTAGTGACATTATGGGTCAATCAATGAAACATGGTAAAAACGTTTTGAATTTGGTGTTCACTCTCTCAAAGGGATTATGTGGATTATGAGGGAACTGGGCCGCCTTGGCTGAGGTCTGAGCGCTGGCTCGTTTAAAATGGATTTGGCTGGCAATGTTACGTTTTTACTTGATCTTGTTTCAAGTTTTCTAAATGCCTCAATAAAGTCGAATGGAATACATATGGAGGCGAGTTGTTTGCTGATCTTTTTTGCTTTTCTGTGTGTGCGTTGTCTGCGCGGTAACCTGGCCACTGTTTACAGCAGGTTGCTCTGTGGTCAGACAGCTGATCTTGGCCAGGAGAGAGTCAGCCTACAGGGACCGGTGTGCCTTGGGCGTGGTGCGCAAAAACTCATAGTTGCGGCACAACACTGAAATCTTTGCTTGAACATAATGTTTTAGCTCTGTGATGTTAGGGTAGACAAATGAAAGGGTGAGACAGATTTGATGACCCTGCACTTTATACTCCACTGCCCTATGCTTTGTCACCCCTGACACTTGACTGTTTTGCATTATGTCACATTAGCTTTCATGTTGTTTCCTGTCAGATATAAAAGGCTGGTGTTAATTTTATTGAAACCTTAAACCACGTGCGGAACTTTTTTTCTCCCCACCTGGCCTTGGCAAAAACAGTTGGTGCGGCGGAATGCGAGTATGTACACAAAGGCTGGAGGAGATGATGTGTTAATGCCAAAGTGTTTCGCAAGCAACACTCAAAGTCATCAGAATGTTCACTGCGGACTTGTTTTGGCTGACACGCTGCTCTTTTACAATGTACAGGTGTCGAGGAGGGGGAAAAGGCGTCGGGCAGAGAGGTGAGTCGGAGGGCTTGTAGTACTATGGGCGAGGTCTGCCTGCTCATTCTGATGGCGTAATGGGAACTGCCAGCTGTGGGCTTAATTACAGCGCCGAGTGCATGGCAAAGGTGATTGGTTCTGTTTTCCTTCTGGGACTCACAAATTAAGTGATGTGTAGGGTCCAATGTTTTAAAGCCATATGAAAGTGGAAGATTTGCATCAGGGGCAAGAACGAAATGAGACCTGATTTAAGAATGACAATACAGAATATGAATGCATTCTTATTTCGTTCTCATCCATTCTCCAAAGGTGCCGTAAAACACTCACTCATAATAAAAACGTACTCATGAGATTATCATTTGGATGATTCGGTCACATCAGCTGTACATTCAGCTTGTTTTAGCCTTTGTCTATATTTCCTTGAAGTATTTTCGTGAACAAATCCAGTTAAATTTCCCTGGGTACACCAGAAGTCACCAACCTTTTTGAAGCGGAGTGCTAATTCTTTCTAAGGTACACTGATTTATGCGAAGGGCTACCAGTTTGAGACACACTTCTGAAATTATAATAATAATGCATCAGATTTAGGTCGTGAGTTCGTTTCTCAACCCTTGAGTGAGTTTATTTTTTAATTTGGGAGTTGGTTTTGCTACCTACTTGAAAACCTAGTACTTTTACTCTATATTTTTTCAAAACATATGTGTTACTTTGTTCAACCTCTGCAAATTCAGAATTTCAGACGACTAAATATGGAGAATTAAAGTCAACTGCGGTTGCGAAATTGATTGATTGAGATCTTGGGGTCATAACAGGCGAAATAACCAGTGACAGCAACAGCACAGTGAACCAGGGAGCATTAATGACAATGGCAATAGATTCTGAGAAGCAAAAAGCTAGCAAAACATGTTTTAAACAAACTGTTTGACACAGACAAGTGCTCACTCCACAGCGACCAAATTAACTATTGCGCAAGAAGAGAGTTTATAAATGTACTTTGTGTACATCTGTTAATAATAATAATAATAATGCATCGGATTTATATAGCGCTTTTCTTGACACTCAAAGACGCTTTACAATGGAATGGATACATTATTCATGCACTCACACATTCACACTATGGTGGCGGTAAGCTACTTAAGTAGCCACAGTTGCCCTGGGGCAGGCTGACGGAAGCGTGGCTGCCAGTGTACGCCTATGCTGTAGATAAAGCACTATATAGGTCTTCTACATTTATTGTTTAGGTCAAATTAGATTTGTTTTTTCCAGGAAATACATGTTTTTCTACTCGTACATACGTCACATTAAGTTACAAATCCAACCAGAATTCATTCACTGTGACATAGGCATGATTAGCGAATCAGCATTCTAGGACCAAGTGGACCAGGCCCTAGATAAAATTGTATATAAATTTGGAAAGTTGCAAACACATTGCACTGTCCTTATCTTTGTTAATTTTTCAAGGGGTTTACCCTGTGAGCCAGCACTGATTGTAGCCCTTTGATGGTCATGTAGTGCGGGTGTAATGCATTGTGCTTGGCTGCCTCTTCTGAAACATTTAACTAATGACATTAATGTTCCGAGTGCTCCGGCTCTTGGCCGTGCCAAGGGAAAAGGGTGTGTGTGTGTGGGGGGGGGGGGGGGTGATGAAGAGTGGAGCTAACTGCGCAGAAGTGAGATTACTGCAGATGGCACTTGTTTTACTTTTTGCCCGGCCATCTGGAGTTTACTTAAACTGATGACTTCATCAAACACTTGCCCACCAGCCAACTATGGCACTCGCCACATGCATGCACATATACAAACACACACAAGCTACAATGAGTGGAGCTGTGTGTTATGCCTCTTGAGAAGTGTGTTTACAGCGCACTTGTGTGCGGGTTCCTGGTGTTTTTACGTTTGGCACGTTTTATCCCACGAATGTACACAAATGTGTTCCTAAGTACCAAGCCTGTACAAATGTCACCAATATGTCTCTTCAGCTCTCATTAAGAGTGACATAATACTGGCATCATCTAAACGTCCCTTAGTGTTTTCCAAATCTTCTGTCAGCTACATAAAAACGTCAGTCCCTGCACTTAGGACTCAGCAATTCCTATTCCAGTGTTCCGGTCACCAGGTGAAAGTCAAGAGGAGTCATTTGACTTCATTTACTTGGAAATGTCTGTTTGTGACACCTGTGCTTGAAGACGAAAGCAAAGTACGACAGCGGTCTAAACCTCTCGCCGAGCCACGTATTTTCCCTAACAAGTTCATAAAAATTGAGTGATGTTAAGACTAACCAACTCAAGTAGGTGATGTACTTTTTTCCAAAACACAGATGTGTTGTGGCCAAGGTACAGTCAATTATTTCAGGTGTTGTATTATCATTGAAGTACATTGGCCATACAATGGAAAATTACAGCCTTTTGACACACAATAATGTATTCTTGTCATTAACTTAAAAAGTTGGGCTGGATTGACACTGGGCCCAAGTGTTGCTTTTGTGCCTGAGTCACATCTCATGATACATATCCATTTTCACCATGTTCACATTTGCTGAACTGAACAACTCACACAGGTCCGTTAAAGATGTATTACGGAATTGAAAATGTTAATGTTGAAGATTTTTCTACATAACTCATGCTCCACCAATTCTGAGTACAAAGAGCCCTGACTTTTTAACTGCGACTGAGCCTATAAGCTTGTTTCTTCCCTTCAATGTGTGTTGTTTGGGGTGACCACTCCACAGTTTCTTGGGGTAGGATAGGGGTGGAGTAGTGGAGAACGTCATGCTTGTCCCCATGAACATGTAGTGTTGTGTTAACTAGTGTACAGCAACAATTAGGATGGAAACAAAAAAAAACAAGAAGAAGCCGGCTTCGAACATAGCCCAAACTCCAGCTCAGACTCCAAGAAAACTAAAAAAAACCTGAGTTTATTTCAGAGCACGTTCCCGCATGCGCACAATGCACGAGCTTTACACAGAGTTACGCTTTGAGCCAGAAGTGGCAGTTGACAGAACCATTTTTGAAGTAAATGACAATCAAAACGTGAATATTAAATAACAGAATAATAGGAACTCGAAGAATAGGGCGGAAGCAGTCTGTATCCAATTGTGACTGTTAGTGAGTCATTTTACTATGATTGTCTCATTTTATAACCACAATGTTTTATATATGAATTGTCAGGTTTATGTAAATAAATTCCATGTAAAGAGTTTGAAAGAACAGTGAGAGTGGATAGCAGACTGTTTAAAACATATGTGCATCAATTAACCTCAGCTGCATTGGGAAAATTAATGCAGGCAACATGACTGTTGACAAAAGAAAACACTGCCACGCCAAGCCAAAAAAACAAAACTCACAGATCAACAATACCAAGATGAATGTAGTCATCTGAAAACTGCTGGAAAATGGTAAAGCCATCCATCCATCCATCACTGGACACTCAGAATTGAAATATTATTGAAATTAAGAGTGGGTTTTTAAAATGAATGAACATTGACAAATAAAAATTCAACACACTGTCGCTTTAAGGTAGGAGCTTAATTTGGACATCCACTTCATGCCTTTTTCTCTGCTCATACTCTCATGTTGCATATTTCAACGATGCCACATTGGAGGAATAATCTATTGTGTGAATTAAACCTTGTAAGTGTGAATCCAGGTATAGCAATCTTGAGTTGCATTCAATGACGTTGACTTATGCACTGAAAATGGAGAGAAATAATGTATGTCTCTGAGATTTGGTTGAAACCGTCTTTTCCAACACATAAGGCTGAGAACATAGAACGGCAATAGCCATGTTGATTCATCTTTTTCTGAAGTTTTATAGGCGTGCTGAAAGGTTAGTGCTTGGTCAGACGAGTGCATGGAGGAATCTATTTGTGGTGGTCAAGGGCTTTTCAGGTTGAAGTCATTGTTCTTTAGCCAGATTTTTCATTGTGATTAGTGTTTACATTTGGTGTTATTGGTAGAGGCATCTGTATTATTTACCCCTAAAGTAAATTTTGTTCATTCATTCATTCATTTCACATGTCCGCAATGTCACATATTGTAAATTGTTGTTTAAAGCAATGCTGTAAGCAGTCTTTTTTTTCTACAAAGAAGATATAGAATTAAGTGCTTGTTGATCAGCACCGGAGGTCATTTTGCTTGTATTTATGCCAATTTAAATTTTTGTGGAATAAAACTTGAAACCTTCATTCTGAATTACAGTCTGTCCAAATCCTACAAGAGCTCATACAGCAACTGTCCAAGAAGTGTGAATTAGCGCCAACTGGACTGTGGTGGTGATGATGATGATGATGATGATGATGATGATGATGATGATGATGATGATGATGATGACCTGAACAATTGGTTTCCAAAGCTGTGTCCATTCTTTTTCTGCCACATTAGGAACTGAGAGCTAAGAGCTGGGGTCGGCAGGGACAGGACAAACGTGGGCTTTGGGTGCTGAACAACCTCTCTAGATGCTGCTTGTTTGGCTCGTGCACAATTTTAATGCTGGAGAGCAAACATACAGTACAGGAAAAGAACATGTTGATTACAGGCTGGCAAGCAGCTTTCACTGCAGCTGCAGTGCTTAAGAAGGGGTGGTTCAGCAGTGCCGGGAACCAGAAGTGCAAAGACTGTAGATTTCTGCCCGGGATTGGTGTAATATTAGCATAATTACCTGAATTTTCTCATATATTATTAACAAGTTATGAAAGCAAATAAATATGATTTACTGGAACTGCACTTCAAATTAAATTAGAAGTGACACATTTGGGATGAAGATACTGTGACTCTTGTCAAAGAGCACACCGTCAAGACAGTTCTTCTCTTTAAACACATGTCACTAAGGTCCCCTTCTCTGCATTTTCTTTATAAAACTACATGATCTTATCCAGTCTGGAGGAAAAGGTTGAGGTTGCCTAAGCAAGAAAGTTAAAACGCTTTCCAAAGCATTTCTCTCAGCCCGCTCACCCACAAACAAAGCCTTTGGTCAAATGGTCAAGGTTTCACTTCCTAATTACCTTCTCTTGGGGCACAATGGCTAGACCGCTGCCTCACCCAGGCCATTCTAGGATTTTGCATTCTTTCCCAGGCAACAGGCATCCACTACATAGACCTTGGGATTCTAAGGAAGTGCCAGATGTGTGGTTAAACACGGCTGAGTTGACACAGCATGTATATGTTTCACATATCATTCCAATGACAAGAAATAATGGTTCAAGCAAAGAAAATTGTGCCAGTGATCACTGAGCTGTTTGTGACAATATTGCATTTTGTCAAGAAAAAAACATAAATCTGATGATCGCCTAATTCCTCAAAAGTATCAAATCGGATTTGCATTAGATCACATTCTTGCTACTATTTTCTAGCTCTTTTTCAACTTTAAGCTCATTTTTCGATTTATACACAACAAGACTTTTTAATCCTGTTTTACCCCAGGTGAGAGGTTGTGAAAAGTTCATACATAGGGCCTAGAAAATCTAAGTTATGCCCGTACTGCCGAAAATGGGAAACACCTATAGTAAAGACAAAGAAGATCGAAAAAATACAGACGAAAAGTGACATGAAATGTAGCAAAATAACTTCTCAATGAGAAGAGCGCTAAGTGATTTTCATTGCCGCCCCTCTACCACCCAGGTCAGTCCCAAGAACACCCAGACGGGAATTCCTCCCCAGCTTATCTCACCGGCCCATCGACTGCCACCACCATGGAGGAGGAGTGGAGGGAGTTCTGACTGAGGTAAGGGTCAAAAGGGTAAGAGGGGGGTCTCCTCCCCAACTTGGATTAGAGGTCAGAGGAAACCTGTTGTCGGACTAAGCAGTTCATCACCGTTTCCAGCAACTGTTGTGGAAGATAGCCGTCAATGGAGCACACAAAAAGCTTCTGCCTGTGGCGAAGCTGGAGGGCTTTGCTTGAGTAGCTCAGGAACAACGGGTTAGTAAACAGATAATGGATTAAACATATTAACTATCTGTCTGACTCCACTGTTCATTTCAGCCTGAGACTGTGAAAGACATGGGGAGTGCCGTGGGGGTAGCTGCAGTGTGAATTAATGCTTCATTAGGTCTTTACAAATATAAACCAATGTTTTTCCAGTTGAGGAGCCACTTGTTCACCGTTAAAATCCACTAAAGCTTTCAAGACTTCAAGAACAGTAATGCCAACTTCTTTGTAGATTATAATTGCTGCTCAGATAACATTGTTGCTGTAACACCCTCAAAATCTAATAAGAATCACATGTTTAAGACATCCAATGAACAGTCTATTGAAAATATTTGATTTGGATTCCAGTACAAAGAGCTCTGATTTTCACAGACGCTTAAAGTGAATGGGACATGCATGATTTGTGCAAATTTTAATATGTTATATTAAACAATATAATATATATGTTGCAATGAACGGTTCTTTGAGTCAATGGAATTGTATTTCATGGAGTTTGAATTACGCGCCCAAAAACTTCCTAAATTGAATAAATCCCATGTATAATTTCAAATGATACTTCTTTAATTTATTACTCGTAATTATATCACGTAGTGCACAGTTATGGCAATGCGCCAGAACCAGGAAGCTCGCAGTAAGAATAAGATCTGGGTATCAGCCCGTTCTTGCAATTGGAACAGTACTTGGGCCGCGACTGATGACGCTTCAAGACATCAGAAGGACGTAAGTACGGACAAGAATGCATATTGAGAAACGGCCATTGTATTCTTCCTGGCGGTGTGTGTACATGTGTTTTTTCCTACTCACTTATTTCAATTTTTTAATTCATTTGGATTATGCTGTCACGTTGCGTTGCTGTCTTTTGTTCGAAGCAACAGAAGAATGTTTCCATTCCGCAGAGATGCATTTTTATGTGGAAAAAAACGGAGGCATAGGGTGCGTTTCCATTAGCCTCAGTTTTGCGCAAAAGGCAATTTGCGCAAACGCAAGCTGGTAATGGTAATCCGGGATTTTCGAAAAAAGATCAAATATTGCAAAAATGTTATTACACCCTCATGAGGTGGTTTTTGAGAGGTGTCGAAATATAAGTATTTCACAAAAGTGTAATGGAAAGTTTTTTTGCGCATTCCCTGTAGTCATGTGACCACTCCCCGGTGACGGAGTAAAGGAAGTAGGAAGCATGGAGCCACACATGGTCTCTTCATAACTCCTCACATTCATTCTCTTCCGTGATTTGGTATGAAGAGCAGCAATTAGGGTTAGGTTTGCATCAAGACATTAGCTTTCGGCTAACGTTCTTCCGTACTCCCTCAACGTAACACTGCCTGATATGTATGTATAGTAATGTAAACTATCGAGATATGTATCGCCTTGATGGTCATGTATCAGGATACATGTGTATTGTGATACACATTGCATCGTAAAGTTGTTGGTAATACACAGTCCTATTGTATACCATGTATTGGTATCTTTATGATCAAGAAGTGATAAGACTGCTCAACATTTGACGCATCTGGACTTCAATAACGACATGAAGTTGACTTTGGGGTGGAATACGTTTTTAGTTGGAACTGAATTATAGTAGTACAGTAGAAGACATGATTTTTCAGCTTCTGTTTGTTTTTTCTGATGTGGTTGTAGGGGTGTCAAACTCATTTTTGTTACATGCCACATCATTGTTATAGTTTCCCTTATGACAGTGAATCCACGTTAATCAAATCTAAGATGGCGTCATATTATCACATACACACAACCAATTGATGGATAGCTAGTTTTGAAATCAGAAGCTAGTAAAAAAGATTGTTTGTTCAATATTTTTTTTATTTTTTAAAAGGGTTAACAAAAATGCTTGCAATATATTCAACAATATTAAAAGTGAAGACAATTTGCAATGTTGTACTTAGCAAGAAACATGAATTTTACGCACATGATTTGCCTTTGCGGGCCAGGTAAGATGAAGAAGCGGGCCGGATCTCGATTTCGGGCCTTGGAGTTTCACCCCGTGGTTTAAACAGACCAAACTCTGCAAACAGGTTACAGTCCAAATGAACCTCTCAGTTATAGCAAAGCATGTGCTATGACTTAAATTATAAGCTGCTTTTGTGCACCACAACAATATTCCATTTAGTATGAATACATAAGTTAAGGTAACAGCACCTTTTACTGTTTGCAGCCTTGCCTATAAGTCTACAAAATGCCCTTATAAAGTTAAGAAAATGCCAAAACTTTTGTGATTGACACCATTCTTTATAGGATTTAGGTTAACCATTAGCTCATTTTTTGTTAAATCCGCAGTACCACTCTGTGACCCTGTTCTTGGCTGGGCCCATTGGAGATGAAAGGTGAAGACGAGGGCAAATCGGTTATCAAGTCAGAAACGCTCATCGTCAGCTCCCTACTCTAACTTCAACACACACACGCACCCACCCACACGCACGCACACACACACGCTAGTGTCCCAAGCTCTGGTGATCTCTATTGTGATACTTTGTCAAGTTTGCGGCTTCTGCTTGGTTGTAATTCTGATGCGTGATGTTGTTGTTGTTCTTTTAAGTTAATGAAGTGATTAGTTTTTTTGTTTTTTTTAAATAACTAGTCTCATTGGCTGGTGGTTCAAGGAATGTTTAACCAAGGCCTTGAGCTTCATGTGCCACTTTGAAATCTACTACATAATGGGAGGTTAACAATAGTGTGTTTCTTTTTTTAAGGTTCACAGCAGAACACCTACTGTTGAAAGCAAATCGGTGCATACTGAACTGTACCAAACTGTTTCACTTTTTGAAAATGTGGTTACAGTTAGGGCTGCACACAAAGTGGTGCACAGGTGCGAATGCACACTAGAAATGGGAAATGATGCTCCAGTTCAAGTCCATCGCTGTGTATAATGGGCAGCGAGTTCGACTGTGATCGAGTTTGATTGTCCCGTTCGTGAATAACTTCTTCAAACAAAAAAAGTGAACACAAGGAATGAAATCACTTCATAAACTGATTTGTTCCTTTCTCAGTTCAATTGAGTTCAGCTGCGCGCATGTGCACACGAAACACCCCTGCAAACGCCAGCATGCCAATCAAAATGTCTAACCGGTCTGTGGTGCAAAAATGATTGGGGAGCAGACCATTGCCCTAGAGAACTGTGCCAAATCAACTCAATGCATAGACCTATAACGTAAGTCAGGGGTGGGCAATTCATTTTTCACAGGGACCATGTGTTCCGCGATGCTCCAACATGCTAACTTCCATCCATCCATTTTCTTAACCGCTTATCCTCACAAGGGTCGCAGGGGCGCTGGAGCCTATCCCAGCTACACCCTGAACTGGTTGCCAGCCAATCCAGGGCACAACTTTAATTGTGTCAATAACAAGCTACCACTTGTGGTATATCTTATAATTAGGAAATTAAAACATTTCATTATCGTTGTTAACATGATATGAGTAAATACTATATTTTTGTGACATTTTATTTTTAATCATTTTCATGAGTACATGGCCATTTTCACATGTCCGTGTTGACCAACATAACATTTGCATCCAAAATATCACCAAACACATTAAAGATTTTTAATCAAACCTTTATTATTTCTTTATTATTATTTAAGCGTGTCACTGATTCCATAAAATATATATATTAACAATAAAACGTTATTTTTGTAAAAATTTTATAATTTGTGTGCGTCCTTCAGTTTATCTTAACACCCCATCACACTTACCAGTTTTGTCTATACATTACCGACTGTTGCTTTAAGTGACGGAGAAAGTGACATCTTTGAACCTCGGGAGCAGCCAGGAAGAAAGAAAGCAAAATAAAAGCTGTGCATATTTTTTATAGAGGCAAACAAGGTACTGTGCTTGCATTTCTCAAAAAAACTAAATCAAGAAAAGTCCAAATAACAACATTTAAAGTACCAAAAAACAAACAGTAGGAAAAAGACTCGACTCAGGCCCCGTCAACGGAGCAAAGCTGGCTTCGTTTCTCAAACAAATCTCGTACACACTAGAAGCATTTCAAGACTTGCATGTGCCCAAAAGAAGACGCTGAGTACATTTAACGGCTGTAATATATATGCCAAGTCTGGAGTGGCGCTGTAGCGCAGCCACAGGGAGTTAACGGAAAGGGAAGAAGACAAACACTTTTTTTCCCCTACCTTTATTGCAATGTACAGAAAAAACATGGCTTTGCATGTATCAAACAACATGAAAAAGACAAACACAGGAGACGTGACAATGGCGAGTGATTGAAGTACTACACCGCTTGTTAAACATGGGAATAAAGAAGCAAAATATTTTGCTGCAAAAGCATAAGCAAGCTAAGGAAGCTGCGCAAAAGGACTACGACACGGCTATCCGCCATTGTTGTTGTCTGACTGACGGTTCGCGCGTCATCACTGGAGTATCCTGCATATGGTGTCCAGACGAACGCGTACGGGGCGGGTTTTGGAATCTTCCCATTCTGTAGCCCAGTTTCAGAAGTGATCGGTTTCAAGCTCCAAAACCGCGCCATCGTGTGAACGAACGGCCTAAACGGTAAGAAACTTGTGGGGATACATTGAAACTGGCTTTCGTGTGGACAGAGCCTCAGACAGGGACAGCAAACAAACAAACAGAAAACCCCAAAAACTTGAATGCAAGCAACTGACGAGACGAAAAACACCTTGTGGCTGATTGGTAAACACAATGGACTGGGATGATGAGCACAGGTAGACACAATATGAGACGGATAAGGAAAAAATTGCTTTAAAACCAGTTCAAAACTAAAATCAACACAAACCCAGATCATGATAGCAAAATTGATATGTGCACCCTGGTTATAGGAAATATATTTACAGCCTTAGTGACTACTGCTATTACATTTTTTATATATATATCGAAGAGATATACGCGAGCACAACACAGCAGCATAAGCACAAATTTAAATTTTAAAATCTAAATGTGTGGTGACAAGTGGTTATTATTTTTTGCTCGAATCGATGATTCACGCGTATAATATATGTTCCCCCACACCCACACACCCCCACACACACACACTTGGTGACAAGTTTGGTCAACTTTTTGTGCTTAAGTTTTCGATTTGTTATGGATATGAATGTCTTTCAACAAGTCATACATCCTAAAATCTGGATAAATGAGGTAGGTCTACAAAAACTACAGATGTTTATCTTTCAGAAATGGGACTGATGACTGACAATTTATTTAAATCAGAGGGAGGGTGGGGTGGGGGTCAGATTAAAAAAAAGTGATGGGGGAAGGGGAGAGCTTGTGATAGGCTATTGACTTTAAAACCTAATGCCCCCAGCCAAAAAATAACTACCGGTATGTCAATATTTCTCGCTCTCAAATGTTATCTTTTCTTACAGTCCAAGTATTTTCATATGCTGATGTTGCTAAGATACGTTTGTATTTGTTTTGCTCTCGTACTGTGTCTAAGTACCATTTTCTGTATGTTCCACCTGATGGGCTGTAAAGTTACAATTCTCTTGGTGCTAGTTTTCTCAGCCGTTGAAATGACCAATCCCATTTCACAG
Organism: Leptonotus elevatus; assembly: GCF_054856555.1. NCBI lineage: Eukaryota > Metazoa > Chordata > Actinopteri > Syngnathiformes > Syngnathidae > Leptonotus > Leptonotus elevatus. The sequence continues at coordinate 6,681,825 of NC_141244.1, read as the reverse complement.
CTCATACTAATGCACTTGTGAGGGGTTTAATTGCATTGCAACAAACTAGTTTCACATTTCCAGCTTGTTAAATACGCTGTGGTGTTTTTTTTTTTACTTTACCTCATATTTTGTCAACTGAATTCAAATTCATCTATCTTTTCCCAGATCCATAAAGCCTCATATGCCTTCATCCATTCATACATACGTCATTGCATCTTATGTTCATCAAGCCATCTAACTGTTTGTATTTTCTCAGTTGTCTTTTCATTTTTCTGAAACATTCAATTCATTTTGGTCCTAAGCAAAAAGTTACCAAATATTGGAGATGGACTGCAGTGTTCATTAAAGTTTTAGTGGAACAAAACTCTTCAATCTGTGCTCTTTTTCTTGTTTCAGATCTATTCAATCTCTGAAGAGTTTACACCTCAAACTTTTGCTTGGAAAATATATAATTCGGCTTTGAATGTGATGTACTTGAAGTAGCCAATAGTCTAGCAGTGATTGTGATACTGTTATGTTTTGGCATGTAAACAGCAGAGTGCTGTCCAGCTTCCCCAAAGTCTTACATCATCCTCTATGAACTACAAAGTAGTTACTTCTACTGACCAATAGACAATCAAAATCAACAACACTTATAGATGTTATGTATAGTTATATAATTTTTTTAAATCATTTCTATTCTTGTCGTTCAATTTAGGATGGAACCAAAGAATCAATGTTGGTACCATTCCAATCCACAAACAGTACAGTCCATTTGCAACTTCTTAAGCCATCCTCCATACGGACTGGATTGGGGTTCGAATTCCCCTCCCTCTGGCTGCGGATGTGACGTCAACGGGGTAGATGCCACAGACTTCCGACTTCCGTAAGTCACACACTTACGCTGTTTCCGGTTATTGTAGCGACATATAGGCTGTGTCCCAATACTCGCACCTCCACCCTTGTGCCCTTCAATTGCACGTTCCTGTTGAGGGGCACAAAGGTAGAAGTGTGAGTATTGGGAGACAGCCTATTATGTCGCAACAGTAACCGGAAACAGCGTAGATGTGTGACTTATGGAAGTCGGAAGTCCCGCCTCCTCTGTGGCATTTAACCCATAGCACATTGTGTAGGCCTATTTGAAGAAGGGTGTGTGCAGTTTAATTTTCCATCAACAGGTGTCAGTAGCCATTAAAAATAAAATTTTCTACATTCAGTAGCTTTAAGAGACATGAGAAAAAGTAACCTTAAAAGCATTTTCAAGAAAGAGTCCAAGTACAAATAATATGATTCCAATGATTGCTTTGGTAAGAACGCGATGAAAAGGCCTCATTTTGTGAATTTTGCAAGCCGTGACAGCTCACTGGTGACACCCCCTTTTTTTTTTACCCTGAGCATTCGCGTCGTTGGACTAAGAGGTCATCATCAGGTTTAATGTTTAATTGAACAATTCTCACAGTACACAAAATCAATTTCTGTTTAATGCAGAAAACTCATGTAAAACATGCATCGTAATTTGATCGATCTTGCAGACATTTTAGAAAGTTAGATTGTGTTATACTGACAGCATTTTTATGAAAAGAGTCACGTATAAGCTAGTAAAATTATATTTTTAATAAGCTGGATAGCAAAAATGCTTTCTTCTTCTAATGTTGGCAGCGCTTCCGGTTTACCGCCTTGCCGTGCCTGGTCGAAATGTGTATGCACTGCACAGCAAGGAGAAGTTTTCAGAGACACGCCGGGAAACCTTTTGAATGAATGTGCAGCCACCATATCGATACGTGTATTGTAAAGAGGCCCACGGTGATGTATTCTTGCATTGATTTTGTTTGAGCAAACAAGCGAGTTTAGTTCCTGTGACTTGGAGGAGGATAAAATATCCCCATGTTTGAGTTGAAATGAGAGTTAATTGGCCATTTCTTAGGCCATTACACCTTCAGCCAAAAACCAAACGTGTTTTTCATTGTCACCCCCTTTTACTGTATGTACCTCCCCCCTTGTTCGGATTGGATCTTCCTCAAAGATTACAAGGATAGTTAGTTCTGCTTAATGTTACTCTACCGGTGGAATAGCCACGTTATACTGCTGCTGACAGTGCCTTGGTCTGCTGCATTCACTGCAGTTCAACAGCTTTTCTCAGCACTTGTGTACGATTAATAATTTCGTGAGAGACTAATCCACTGGCCAGCTATATTCTCCAGGCGGTTGTAAGTTACAGGCCTGAAATTGAAAAACAAAAGTGCAATTTTTGCTTTCTCAATGGAGTGAAATATATATTTGAACAGCTGTTAGAGTTGTTTGGGGATAAAAGTTGAGGACTGAAAAAAGCTCAAGCACCACAAGAAAAGACCCACACAGCTTTAAATGAAGATTTGTGTTCATCCAGAGTAAAGTGTGACGAATCATATTCTGGCTCATTTTTAGCTGAAAGTTACAACAGCATCTGGATTCAAGGATTCAAGGATTCATGTTCAAAACGATGGCCACTTGGACACTGGGATAAACGTTCCACTTTACTGATAAGCATTCATTAGTCCTCAGTTGATATATTAGTGTCTTTCACATGTCAATGTGCTGCACTGGACTTTTTTTTTTAAATGATTATTAACTATAGCTGTTCATCAGTGGAACGTACTAGCTCTTAGTTTCATTATGAGAAGTATGTAAGCAGCCTTTGTTTTCACCTGAATCATATGTACATGCCCTGTTATGGCCAGAGACAGCCTGGGAAGGATAAAACACACACTGGTTTGTTTCACTTTGAGGTAATTAAGAACAAGGGTTATTTTCATTTTTCCGAAATTGTACTGGATGGAGCAATTGTACGAAGGCGTATCAGGGCCACGTATGAATATATTATTTTACAGGGTGGGGGCAATATTCAGAGAAAAAAACTTTCTGAAGTGGCAAATTTGCAACTTTATAAAGTGGCAGATTTGGAAAAAATAACTCAGAAACTTACGAGACATACACGTACTACTCGGATGTTTGTGCCAATACTTTTTGGTCGGGTTTTCAAATGAGATAGTTATTGCTTTAGCAGAGATTAACCATATCATGTTAAACATTTGGGAGGCACAGTGGCTGACTGGTTAGCACGTCCGCCTCCCAGTGCAGAGGATGTGAGATAGAGTCCGGGCTTCGGCCTTCCTGGGTGGAGTTTGCATGTTCTCCTCGTGCTTGCGTGGGTTTTCTCCGGGTACTCCGGTTTCCTCCCACATTCCAAAGACATGCATATTTACTTGTACATTTATGTTTCCAGAATCATTATTTACACATTCATACATTTTGTTTTGTTTTTTGTTAAGCTTTTTTTTTTTTTTTTACAAGTAGCTAAGTTGTGTCGAATCTGCTGCTCTCCGTCATTAACTTGCATTTACCTAAAGTATGCTAGATTCTGATTGGTTAATGTTAGGCAGCCGATAGGGGATCAGGAAGTGTTGTCGCCCTAGCTGCCATGTGTGACGAGTAAAGTTTAAATTAATCATGCATCTGTCTCCATCCTGCCTTTTCGTTTTATAAACAGTGTCCCATTAACCACCAACGAATCCTCACATTTGACCATAGCTACGCCAAGTGTATTTTTCCTAGGTTTCTGAGTTTGTTTCTCGCAAGTTTGCCACTGTATAAAATGCTAAATTTGCGACTATAAAGTGGCAAATTTGTAAGTTTTTTTCTCTGAATATTACTCCCCCTCTGAAGAAAAAAAGTATACGTGGCCCTAATACGCGGTCGTACAAATGATACTAAAGCATGGCATAAAATTCTAAATGAATATCTTTTGTGTCATATGACATTGTAGCAAGACTAATGCATCAAACAAATTACAAATACATATTAGTCAAAGTCATTCATGGCCACCTTCCCAGAGCTTCTGGGACTTAAACCAAAGTAGTCTTGGGCTGGGGAGGAGTTCTGGTGGGGGGTGTCTGGTCGGTGCTGGATTTCACCTTCCTTGGTTTTCTTCGGTCCCCTCGGGTCTCCTGGTGTTCGATTTAGGTGAACGGTATAAGATTTTTTTTTCTAATAGGTTTTCTGGTGAGCTAACAAACACACGCACGCACGCACGCACACACACATACTCACCCACACACACAAAAAAAAAAAAAAAAGTATGTATGTATGTATGTATATATGTATATATGTATGTATATATGTGTATATATATATATATATATATTTAAAAAAAAAAAAAAAAAAAAATAAAAAAAAATAAGAGCAATGATGATGACATTTCCGAATGAACAATACTGAGCTCTTAAAGAAAAAAAAAAAAAAAAAAAAAAAAAAAAAAACCAAAGTAGTCAATGGCACATATATACTGTATGTATTCTTTTGTTCATGTTCCAAGGGCCTGTGTTGTTCTTTCAAACATCAAACGCTCGTCAATCACTATTCAAATGATGGACTAGATAGACAGGATAAAAGAAAGCATGAAGTACACGAGGAGTCAAGTGTTTTCAACCTCCCCTTGTGGAATTTACAAGCACACAGCACAAGGAAAGGGCCAACAACATGAAGACAATACACACAATGAGCAGCAGAACATATGTAGTATTCTGTCAAAAGGCCCATCAATCCTCAGTAGTCAATGAGGAAGACCTTTCTTTGGCCTTCTATTGTTGAACTTCTGTTTGCAAACTCACACGTCACGTTTTTTTGCATGGACATTTTGACCTTATATAATCATGATGAGATTATTACAAGGCACTTCCATGTTCAGGTGTAGAGTATTTCACTCAACTGAGCTATATGGCTCAGGGGGAAAAAAGTTTGCATTAATATATATATTAATATATATTCATGCAGGAATGCACACTGCATAATTACTGCGTCAGGCGTGGGACTAATTCAACCAACCAACCTTATGATGCAATGGTTTATTTCAGAACACAAGGTGCCTCTCTTCTGAAATGTAACTTAAGTTAATTTCCAATTCATTCTGATTAACACAAATGTGCATATATTACTATTAATCACCATAGATTTTTGTGATTTGCCATAGAAAAGGTCTGACAGGAAATTCCTGGAATTTTGCATCCTTGAATCGCTCATACCTTAAAGCATTTCGCTGTTGGGTGCCTTGCACACCCATCATCCAGCAACTCGACCACTTTCCAGTTCAATGTGAGATACATTATTGTGTTACTACTGAATATTCATATAAATAATTGAACTGTGGATGTTTTTAATCATTGCATGGATAGAAAAATGTTGACTTGCTGCTAAATGTTCCATAAACCCATTATACAGCTCGTCTTCTTGCTTAAAATTCCACTGCTTGTTTTCATTTTTTAAGTAAGTTTCCCCTCCTTTGTGAGTTTGAAAGGTCACTATGATTACAGAGCACATTTTAACCTGTCATCCTTCTAACATAAATAATGTGTTTGTTTGTTTTATTAACAGTCTGAATGGATGCCATAATTGTACTTACATTAAACTTTTTCTTGCTCGTGATGTGAGTGTTATAAACAGAGCTTTACTTTTAGACAAACATTTCTTTATATTTACAGAAAATCGGAATTGAAACGTAGTGCCATTCCAAATCGCGTACATTTTTACCATGACTTTGATGTATTGGCCTCTGAGCTGTAAAATGTTGTTAGAAGCTCTAATGCTAGGCTAATGTTAAGTCATAGTGAGTCCAATTTTTTAACTACTTAAACTCTAAATAAATTCATACATTTTATACTTTCTATAACTCGCTTGTTCACTCCTAATTTATGAATAACATCAAAACAAGTAAGCAATAATGAATGTAAAGACCTAAATCACCATTTAGGGCGATTAGCAAAGCCATGTAAAAACCTAAAACCAAAGCTAAGCCAAATACAATACTGTTCCAAAAGCTGAGCGTACATCTGAAAACAATAAGAAAAGCATGGTTACAGTTTTATTAACCAATAGGATGACCAGACGTCTCTTTTGTCTGGGACAGTCCTGTTTTTGAGCCTTGGGTCCCGCATTCCAGCAGATTTTGCCAACCTCATTGTTTTGTCCCCATATTACGCAGGTCCCGTCCCGTTTTGTTTTTTTGCTAGGTTATGTATGTCAATCACACAGTGTTCAAAGCGATTCATACGATAACCCCATTAAAAGGGAATTTAACTTTTAAAATCCTTCCTACTTACTTCCAAACCCACGTTTGCGATGCCATTCACATCTGCAACTAATTGATAGCAGGCAATAGGCATTGAAGAACTAGAAGTATTTACTGCTTTCACATCTATGAATCATGGGAAATGTAGTCCTACTGCCCACTGCGGTCCCCACTCGCCGGTTAGACAGTGCAAGCTAACTGAGCTTTTCTAACGGTATTTTTCCAGTGGAACAATGCTTGACCGGCACAAAGTAAATGGCACAGCCAGCTTCCAATAGCTGTTGGGACAGGGAAAGAGCAAAAAAGGTTTGGGATAATGATGAGTGCAAGGACTCAATATTTAGCGCTGTTAAACGGCCAACCAAGATAGCACTTAGCATTAGCGATGACCACTCCCCATTGTCCGTCTTTCCAAGAGTTCAACAAAGTGTAAGTGTGTGTACATTCTTTCTATTAATGAAAGCATTACAGCCGTAACCTTTAATGTGTTATGCATGCAGTTGAGTGTTTTTTTAGCACACTCACATAAACTCAGATTACAGAGAATGTGCAAGTGTATGTGTGGATGGATACAAAACATCTGCTTAGTCAAACAGTTTATTGGTTGAGAGAGAGAGAGAGAGAGAGAGAGAGAGAGAGAGAGAGAGTGAGAGAGAGAGAGAGAGAGAGAATCCCACTGAAAAGTAAACAACTATGCAGGAACCATTCCCATTAGGGGTGCACAACCGAATAGTTTTTTACTTACTACATTGCAAACAAATTCCACACATTTTAGTAGTCAGTGATAATTAGGATCCGTTGAACACCTTCGATTTGTACTCAGCTTTTGCATATTCAGTGTTGCTTTACAATAAATGCCTTTTTTTTTTTGAAGGTCTCTGTGAAAGATGAATATGGAAGTTGGGGGAATTTGTGATTGTGTTGATCACAGAGATGAAACATAACAGGTTCATTTTTCATCCAAAATGACATCAGTGGTTAGAAGCTGGCGATAAGACTATTACACACGCTGACTGATTTCACAGCAGGATGTAACCATATTTGGCAAAAATGGTGGCATTGGAGAGAAGCAAGAATATCGATTATTGAGCTGCTTTCAACAGTCTCTGAAAGATTATACTGACTGACAAACTGACCTGTGGTGTGGGGTATGTTAAGATTAAGGTTATGATTTTCCCTCCTCGGTCTGTTTGGAAAATGATTAGGGCCGGCGACTGTAAATGCCAATGTTTTCCCAATTGGGAAGTGACTTGCCAACCTCTTGGCAGGAATATACTATTGTATGTGTCATACGTGGGCCATCACCAGTACACAATACACTATAAAATATTTCCCTCTTGATGTGTGGCATCTCTGGTGTTAAAAATATCGTCTAGAATGTTCATAGAGAACCGACAACCATGAATACAAAATATGTCGTTCGGTTCTACCCCACATATATTCCCTATTTATTAAAGGAAAATCACACAAGGAAAAACACAACTAGAGATTGACGCTAGGGATATCCTTGCACTCATCCTATAAAAATCCATGGGTATAGAGGACACCACACATGATGGATGGAATTAGAAAGTATCACATAACTTTTTAGCATACATGCAACAACAAAAAAGTATTGAAAGTGTAGTGTAGTGTGCCTTAAAAGAAACAGCTAGAATATAAACACTTAATAGTTTAGTTATCATCACATCATTGTTAGACTCTTAACTACAGACAACTGCATTTCTTAAATTAGCAATCAATAATAGACTATATCCCATGAATAATTTCACAGCATTTGAAAACATCCTAAACATATATTAAGTTCAACTGTTTGCAGCTGTCTCGCATGAAGATCTGATGATCGCATTGTCATACCTAGGTATAACGATGATATTGTGATTCTGTCACATAAAAATACGCGAGAAACTAAACATGTATCACAATAAAGCATTTCTGCAGGGAAATCACAGCCGAGAGCAAGCCAAGCATTTTGAAGCAAGGACGTCCCCACAGCTACACGATAAGTACGTGTGCGCCGGTTTGTCATTTTTTCCATTGCTTGTGCATTAAATGAATTTCAATTGACATTGTCCCGGTGTGTTGGGATTTCTATGCTTCCAGCTTTTGTAACATGGTAATTGTACTTGAGCGAGTACCAGTGTGCCAGGTCTCAGCTTAATGAATCCCACCTGTAACACATTTGCACATTCATTCCTCTCCAAGGACAATTCTTGTTGCCAAAGCAAAGCCTGAGCCTGGTGGAAGTGTGCTACAAATCTAAAGCGTATACCTAGGATGCTTGGAGATTTTATCAACTCACTTCAGATCCTGCTGACTTATGGGGACACGTGTACAGAATCTATATGTGTGTACAATTATGCACACTCAGCAATGAGACGAGGAAGGCAGTCAGAGAGGCCTACGGAATGTTTAAAAGAGTTGCTTCGTTCCTGGAACCACGTGAAAGGGATTTCACAAGCAAGCGGTACATCCAATGATATATTCACAGGCTAAACTCATCAAAAACGGTAAACATACCTGTTCCCCAAATTAATTCAGGGGTTTTAATTGACTATGTATTTGTACTGAATAACTTTCTACAACTATTGTGGTTTAAACCAGTTTTTTTTTCAGCAGGGCTCTATAAGCAAATCATAGTGACTGCGTGTATATGCCATTAATATTTGGCTTGCAGTCAAAATTACGATTTCTGAAACGTTCAGAATAATCTATTTACATAAGTTGAGAGAGACAGAGTTACTCGAATATACATGGTAATCAATTGTAATCAATTGGTATATTCCATCTAAATTGTGATCTATGGACATCATGACACAAATACAGTAAACACCATTTCCGCTTCTTCTACCTGCGTCCAAAAACAACAGCAGCAGCACAACAGATAATGAACAGCCCGGGGCCGTTAGTCACTAGTCACTAGCTTAATACTTTCTGCCGTCACTAAAACACATACATTTCTTTCACCACACTAATGAAGTAGTTGGTTTTGGTTTGCATCTGCATCTGAGGTTTGCTATGTTTGTTTACCTGTGCCTCTGTATTTCCGGTGAGTTGCATTTCCAGATGCCACATACAAGTAGTTCCTGTATTCAGAAGACCAATATTCCTTGCGGATAGAGCATGCAAAAAACATAAAAAAATACGTTATCATTTCAATGGGGATATTCCAATGCATGTTTACTCTAAAAAACAGTTGGGTAAAAAATAACTCAACTATGGGTCAAAAATGGATCGATTCCCTACTTGGGTTAATTTGACCCAACTTTGAGTCAAGATATGGATCTTTTAGTGTAAAACAACTCATAAATATTGGTCAGATCCTTTACTTGGGTCAGAAAATTGGGTCATTTTGTTTAAAACAACCCAGAAAGTTGGGTCGAATTGACCCATAAAGTGGATTGGTCCATTTTTGATCCATAATTGGGTTACTTTTGACCCACCTGTTTTTAGAGTGTATCTGACCAAATATTCAGGTTGGAAAAGAAGTAACCAAGGAGTCTTAATTGGGTTTTTAATAAACGGAATATAAGCTCATTTGAGGTTTGCAGGTATTTACGTGGTCTTGCACAACCGGTTTTGAAAGGGGTTTGAACCGGTTTTGAAATGGTTATTGACAGCATGTAAATGCAGTCAGTGCTACCATTTTCTTAAAATAATGTGTTTGGGTCATTGATGTAATGGATTGTCAATACATATGTACACTTAACACATTCATCTATCCATTTACTACCGCTTATCCGGAGTCGGGTTGCGGGGTCAGCAGCTTTAGGAGGGAAGCCCAGACTTCCCTCTCCCTAGCCACTTCGACCAGCTCCTCCGACGGGATCCCAAGGCGTTCCTAGGCCAGCTGGGAGACATAGTCTCTCCAGCGTGTCCTGGGTCGTCCCCGAGGCCTCCCGCCGGTGGGAAATGACCGGAACACCTCTCCAGGGAGGCATCCAAACCAGATGCCCGAGCCACCTCAACTGGGTCCTCTCAACGCGGCGGAGCAGTGACTCTACTCCCTCCCGGATGACCGAGCTTCTCACCCTATCTCTAAAGGGGAGCCCAGACACCCTGAGGAGCTTGTTAACCATAGGTGAGAGTAGGAACGTAGATCGACCGGTAAATCTAGAGCTTCGCCTTTTGGCTCAGCACTTAACACATTCATGTAAATATATGTTAAAAAACAAATATTTTTGGGAGTGTGACCTGCAATGAAATGACACCACACATCCAAACATAATTTTTTCCTTATTCACTTTTGAATGAAATAACTTGAGGCGTTCTGACTAACTAATTAACTCCTAACTAACTATTACTCCATAACATCTCTGATAAAAGTAGAATAGGAAACAAGAAAGTATTTTTTATTATTTTTATTAGGTATTTCTCCTAAATTAGAATCAAGCATTGATTTTCTTATGGTATGTCTGTTTCGCCTAGTGTGAAATCTGGCTTGTCTAGGCACTGAGCCAAAGATTATTGAGTCACTTCCTGCAGCATTCACGGCCATATGTAGTAGTGGTGCAAAGGCCTTGTTTACGCATTTCAAACGGCGTGCACGTTGTCAGCCAAATATTCAGTAAATGGAAGCCTTTTGAGCATATAACGGGGCAAAACCGGTCGGAGTAATCCTTGCAAAATCAGCACACGATCATTTAGTTTTAGCTATCTTAGTCTGTGTTATGCAAATATATTAAACTCTTTGCAAATCTGTATCTGGTAAAAGAACCACAACAAGGGGAAAAAACTGTATTGATGATCACTAAGGGAGGATTTATTGCAGAGCTTCTGTAATACTATCTCTGAAAGATAATTCTACTCTCTCTCAACTCTGTTTGGACACCATAAAATTGTTTCTAAATCCACGTTTCATCTTCTGACCTTTTTGTCGAAGCACTTTGAATACTGCAGTTTCTTTAGCTGTCAGTCAAAACTCAATCTCTCATTGCAGTGCTTTTTGTCAGGTCAGCACTCTGGTTCCCTGTTGGTGGTCCTATGCCTGAACAATGGGGGGTGAGGAAGACCACTTTGATTGGGATGCCAAGCATCTTTAGCTGTCCTCCTCCAGGGCCTTTTGCATTTAGTTACTATGAGCTCATAATTGTGTGACTAAAGCAATTGTTCACTTAATTGGAGCCTTTCAATACCACTGGCGGCTTTTTCATACTCCCTCAGGTGGGACTCAGGTGACCATTCCAAACTTCAGGTGAGATCAAGTCCTCAGATTTTTGTGTTAATCAGAGATGTTCTCTTGGTTTTAAGTTTTTACATGAAGTCAAATAAAAATGGGTCAAGTGACGAGATCCAAGCCAATTAGTTGTTTTTGAAATATATTGTATGTAATTTTTTGTGTGCACTGCAGTTTAATAATTGTTATTATATCACCTCTCCTAATATTTTTACATATCGAGTTCACAATAAATAGATGTGCAAGTTTTTAAATCACAAGTAAAAGATGATGACTTGTTCAGTTGAACACATTTTTCAAATGGTTAAATTTACTGTAATAAGGAGATTGGTAACAATATATCAATATCATTATTACGATTTTTATATTTAAATATGACAATTTGAAATGTTGGTACAGATTTTAACAAGCAGCGCTGCACTACATTAAACTTAAATGTTAAGTAGGGGACCGCAAAATTCCTCAATTTTACTTGCCAGAAAATTAATCCATTTTCTGAACCTGACCGCTTATCCTCACTGGGAAATTAATTGATTAATTAAATAGATCTTAGTTCATCTATGTATGCCTAAAACAATTAAAAACTCCTTTATTTTATGGCATAAGGTAGATGTAATAAACCTGTGCACCCACCTGTTGCCATTCATGCAACCAAGTCATGGCTTTATGCGGGTATATCAGTTTTACGTTCAATTAAACAGGCCCAAATTTCACATTAGCTAAGTACATTTGTGAGTCAATGGAGATGTCCCATGAGATTTTTGTGATGTGAAATGGGTGCCTTGGCTCTTTATAGTTGGGAATCACTGTGGTAGATTAGTATGCGTGTAAGAACAGTTAAGACAAAAAGCAAATTTGGAGTGAAAATAAAATAAAATAATTCTGAGGCCATGGTTAGTTTTCACCTGGTGCAGTTATTTATCTTGGCCAAAACCCAATACTAAACCACTGTGTATGTTTCTATGGTCTCGTGGGTTTTGAGCATGCACCACAGTTACTTACTTAAGTAGTGGTGGAAAGAACTACAGATTTTTATCCTAATCTCAGAATTGTGGAACCACATCATTTCCTTGCACTTGAGAAGTGCTTGAGCTGCTGAGGACCTGTTCACAGTAGTTTACATGGACCGTGCAGATGAGCTTTGGATGTGTGTTTATTTGGTCAACATGTGTGAAATGTGTGCGATAGAACAGTTATGGCTACTGAAAGCTGGAGCGTTTTTAAATAATGTTGCAATACCAGGATCAGGAGTGAACTACTCGTTACTTTTACCTGGCATCTGTTCAAAACTGGGACACTCACTTGATGGCCAAAAATCTCTACATTATGAAAATGCACTGGCTTGAGCTATGTCGTAAAATAAAATAAGACTTGTCTTCTTTCTGCTCCTTTTCATTCAACACTGAATAATATTGTTTTATATTGTCTTTTCTTTCTTTTGCAAATGAATGAAATACAAGATTGAAATGAAATGAAATATTATGCGACATTATCCCTGTCACATCATCACAAACCAAATACAAAAAATATTTAGTTTCAGTTTATGAAAGTCCCTCTCATACTACACAGCAGTATAGAGTAGACACAACATATGCAAACAATACGGTAAAAGGTATGTTATCAAAAGTAACTGTTGGCATGTAATTTAGTTTGGCCAGCAGCCGGGCAAAAGTTTGCATTACGTGCAATGACATAATTATACTGACCAAGTTTATTTTATGTAACAAAAACTAATGAAATAACTGCAATTAAAATGAAAACATTTTGGTCATGAAATTAAAACAAAAATGTTATTTAAAAAAGGAAAACTAATTGAAACTCCATTTTAATTTACAAATTTAACTGAAAGCATTAAAAAAGATGACTTGACTAAAAGTACCTCTAGTTATAGTGAAAATGTAAAAAGAAAAAGAAAAGTCTTTGGTAATTTAATACAGGTGCCTTTGTGTTGATTTGAAATGTATTCATGTCTATATTAACTTAAACAAGGACATTCAAAAGTGTGTCACACAGAAGTGAGGTCAGCAGCCAATAAAAAAAGTCGCTTCCAATATTAATGCATAAGCACATGATTGTTACTTTTGCTCCAATGGCACCTTAAAAAAATACTATTAATTTCAATAATATGCAAAAAAAAGTTCCATCATATCAACATACATTTTTTTATGTAATCGTAGATCTAGTAATTGTTAATTTTATTAAATGGGTGGCACCACAATTTACAGGAGGCTGACATGTTTCGCCACCATCTTTCGGCTAGCTACCAGAAGGAGAAGAACTTTGTGAACGTAGTTAGCCTTTGGTGTTGCTTGCAGATAGTGTCGGACCCAATGGGCCGACCCCGCTTACCATTCAAGCTGAGGCCTGCAGGTTGTCGTCACTTAGTCCCATGATTATGCCTCCTGCCACTTGTCTCCCTCTGGCTTTATCTATCTAGCTTTTGCTAGCTTTTCACGCAAGCCGCTCCATCTAGTTCTTGTTAGCCGCTCCAGCGACTTTATGCTAGGCACTCTTGCTCGCCACTCCCGCTAGCTCCTGCACGCCGGGCTTCTCGCTCACTCGCTCCAAATAATAATTGGGAGTAGGCTTGTGGAGGTCTGTCTTTCTGAGGCACTGTAGTGCGTGCTTCAAAATAGTTTGCATTCTATAAGCTCACCACTAGATGGCACTAAATTTTACACTCTCTATTTGACTCATCCCGAAATGTATTTCTAGCTAAGAAGCGCTTTCCTTCAGAATATACAAATTAATAACGGTTTCTCAACAGGAATTCAAGCAAATCAACTTTACAAGTTGGCAACTTCGAAAACAATGGATCCTAGCTTTATTTATAGGGATTTGTGAGGAATCTACGTTTGGAAGTAGCTTTATGCACTGCATTTATTGTAATTCACAATCTGTGGACTGTTTTACAGTAACTGCATTTGTTTTGTGGATAGACGGTATTCGGTTTTGTTTAATTTTATTACACAATACTTACCATAGTAATTTTCTGATCTTGCACACAAGTAACACACAAAATTGAAAAAAGAAAGAAAAGTAAGACTAAATTAACTAAAACAATTTTTACTCAAAACAAAATTACAATTTACAATATTGAAAATCCAAAACTATACTATAATAATATTAATAATATTTAAAACCTATTCATATTTTTTTTTTTGTCTCACCATGAGAGTGTCTGTATTATGTATTATGAATTTGAGGTTTATTTATTTATTTATTTATTCATTCACTTACATCCTTCTTGTTATTAATTTATTGATATAAACTTTATTTATTTGTAATGTTCGTTTTGTTGTTCTTGTTTTGCTTATCTTTACTGCATAACTTATTTCTGTTTCATGTACAGCACTTTGTATACAGCAATGCTAGTTTTAAAGTGCTTTATAAAAAGTTGAGTTGAGTAATGCTGAAACATTTATTGATATGCAAATTATGTGGCATGAAGTGGGAAAATACGAAGAGTACAAAGTGCAAAATATGTGTGTGCAAAGTGCAAATATCTGATCCAGTCGCAACTAAGTTCCTTTCATTCAACTTAAAACACTTAAATGATGCAGTGTGAGATGTTCGATTGACTTGAATTCCCCAATATCAGCAGAAAACAAGTCCTCGAAATAGGAATTTACCACCTCCTTCCAGTCCACATCCCCGTAGGAGCTTCCTGAATGGATCCCAGCCCGCTATCGGCTATCTCAGTGACCTGCTGTGCCAACAGCTACTCCAGCCTCCAACCTACACACTCTCACTATACAGCCACATCCTGGCAATAAATCACAACCTAGAATGAACTTCCCTGGAATTCTTGTTGAGCTGAAAGATTACTTGTAAGTCCAAGCAAGGTCCAAACCTTATCAGTGTTGAACACATCTGCTTTATCAGGGATGAAGTTGAGATAAAAACATCTCTTTAGCCTAGATTCCTCTCTGCAATATTTCTCGTAATGTGCGTTGACTGGAGGTCTATTAAGGTGGCAATCTTGGCCTGCATTTCAGCCGCAATTGCTACAGCCGTGCATATTCGTTACAATCAACACCATGAAGCAACTTGCATGTCAGTAGAAATTAGTCCAAGCATTTCGGGACTTGGGTTTGAAATACTAAAAAAATATTATGGCAGCCAGTTCAACCGTGGAGCACACGATTGCTGCAATTAAGGCAAATGTTAAGTCTCTCTGCAGCAACAAGACCTCTCACCCGCGTCTACACCTGAAGACCAATCTACATCATCTCAGACATTTTGAGACATAGACACCTTGCAGGTTGTGTTTTGACATGCAAATATGGTATCCAGCAACTCTCAGCTGACCCTTTCAGAGACTTGGGTGGGCTCCTGAAATACCTTTCTTAATTTGACATGACCTGATTTGGAGGATTTCAATGTTATTACTCCTCCTGGACTTGTGGACTCACATGCGAGGCATGAGGACGAGCTTCCCAAAGCTGTTATGAGTGTTGATGCGAGATGAGAGCAGACCGTGCCTGAAGCGAAAGAGAGGCCATGGTTTCTGAAGGGGAGCGGGAAGTGGATAATAACATGAATGACAGAGCAGGAAAAAAATGGGGCATGGACTTTCTGTATTATTCTATCCTGAGCTAATCCAGAGAATTTGAGTGGTCTGGAGGTGTCAATTCAACATCTATTATATGTTCCCTCCTGTACGCGCCTTTCTCCGGCCCTCCCAGCCAATCGCACACTTGTGTTTGAAATGTTTGCCTTTTTTTTTGCGTTTTGACAGCTGGGCTTGGAGTGCCGTGACGGTAGTCTAGAGGGAAGGGTGTGTGTGTCTGGCTGTATGTTTCTGATGGTTTGTGGAGGATGTGGACTCTTTGGTGTGTAGCGTATTCATAATATTGGCGTGTGTGCATCCCAGGGGGTTAAACCACCAGGGTGGTATTAAAAAGATGATATTGATTTGATTGATATAGCCGTTTTTAAACCTGTACATGTTTGAAATTAATTAGTATCTCTTTTGCCAAGTAAAGCATAGGTGTTGTGAACATTAATAGTGAATCACCATTTAGTGCCGACTAGTATGAATGACTGCACACAGTACATAGTATACTGTAAAAAATGGGGATTGATTGATATTTCTTGACAACGTTGTGTTTGTTATTTCCACTCCGGAATTCTAAGTTACTCATTAAAGGAGAGTTTGGGAGGAATTTCTATTTGTTTATTCAAAAGTAAAGTTACTCGAAGGTTGAGGAAGAAGCCCACAACCTTCTGGTTGGGAGGTGGCCACTTGGTCACCTGAGCCATGCTGTTCATACTATGTAAGTATATTAGAGGTGTCTCCAAAAGGAGAACAATGATCAAATGTTTTTGGTCCTTTGGCGGTACAAAAAAATCAAGTTGACACCAGTGATTAACAGACACCTAATTGGAGCAGCATTGCTCAGGTGCTACAGTACACTCTAAAAACAGTTGGGTCAACTTTGAGTCAAGAAATGAGTCTTTCGGCGTAAAACAACTCATAAATATTGGTCAGTTTCTTTACTTGGGTAAAAAAAAAAAAAAGATCATTTTGTATAAAACAAACCAGAAAGTTGGGTCAAATTGACCCATAAAGAGGATCGGTCCATTGTTTTTAGAGTGTAGTTTTCGCCCAACCTGAAGGTTGTGGGTTCAACCTTTGAGTGGTTTATTTTTTATAAACTAGTAAAAATGTAGTCCAAAACACTTCTTAAATAATGGACTTAGAATTTATGAGTGAAAAAACGTTCCTTGTCTTTTGTTGTTGGTGTTGTTTTTTTCAGGTAAATATCACTCCCCATTTTTTACAGTGTTCTAATGAAGTGGAGTGGGCAGCCTTGTAATTTTATATAGGTATTTAAAGTCTGACAGTGGTTAACTTATTTGTAACTATTTTTTTTTAAAGTAATAGGGTTTAAAATTTATTTGTGTGATAACACAGCCTTTTTTTCAAATAAAATTTCACACATTTTCAAATGCCCTATAACATGCCTGTGACATGCTTCGATCAAAATGTCCTTAATACAGTATTTATTTATAATGGGTGCGTATAGGTGTGTGGGGTTGGGGTAACTGGGAGCTATCTCAACTACACATGCTCCTACGAGGTGCGCAAATATTGCAGCTTTACCAATAAATATAATTACTGTATTTTCACTGCTCGAGGTGTTACTTCATCAATCCACCAAATTACACTTGTCAATTAGGGTAATTTTCGTGTCCAGCTCAAGTCTAGCGCAAAGTGCAGACTAACCATGCGCGTGGGTGCAGTTTTCTTTCTTTTGATACTTTGCTTGACTAGTGCAGATAGAATAGGGTATTTTGCGCCATTGTGGCATGGAACGCAGCTGACTCTTGGCTGATTAAAGCGGCTCTCCTCATTCCCATTAAAATCATTGTAGTCAAAGCGCACACACTCCTTGACATGGCAGAAGGTGAAATTGACTCGCTGGGTTCTAGGAGATGAGCTTATTACGTGAAAAGTGCATTTGTAGCCGGGTGCAAGATGCAGTTTGGCGCTACACATTTAATTTAGTGGGTTTTTATTTTGAATTGCAAAATTGAAATATAATGCATTTAATGCAGAGCGTATGTGAATGTCCCATACACGGCTGTATCCACATTGCGTGTGGCTCTTCCTCGCTTTAGAATGCGAAAGCCCCCCTTAGGCCATGCACACAAATTAGCGAACGCTACCCTCCGTTGGTTGCCGTTAGTAATTACTTCGTTCTAGAATACCACATCTTTCTCCTTTTTCCTCAACTATTAAACAATAACAAAAGAAGACCACCCTCTGAGCATTGGGCTGCATTAACACAAAATACCTGTGAGAACAATATAATTCTAAATATAATACTTTTGAATATAGTTGTATACCACCCTCTCCCCCTCAATCATAAATGTCTCCAGACATTTCAGATACCTAAATATACCTTCTTCAAAACATAAAGATTTGTATTCCGACTGAATTACTATGGTATTACTTCTTCTTAAGTGGCAATTGACATTCAATTTTCCCCAAAGTATTTGGTTCATAACTCTATACTATTAAACATCAGATAACTGTTGTACAGATCCTACTCAGGTCAAGTCCCAAATGTAACAGAACTCTTTTCGGCCTCAGTTCTTGTAGTCTGTTACCAGTTTATTCTTATTCACAGTCTGAACGCCATATGTTCGCCTGGAATTATATCTTCTTCATAGTCCATACAATGACATTACGCTGCTTTTCAAAGTCTTAATGTGCTCACATAACGAGTAATGTTCCTGTAATTTAATTTCAAATTCTCACACCATTGTGCTGTCCACGGTCGTCACATGACCGGTGGGTTGCAGTTTTTTTTTTTTTTAAAGAGCTCAGTATTGTTCAATCGGTAATGTCATCATCATTGCTCTCTTTTTTTTATTATTATTTTTTTATTATTTTGTATGTGGGTGAGTATGTGTATGTGTATGTGCGTGTGTGCGTGCGTGCGTGCGTGTGAGTGTGTGTGTATTCGTTAGTTCACCAAAAACCTATTAAAAAAATCCCATACCGTTCACCTAAACCGAACACCGCCGTCAGGAGACCTGAGGAAGGACCAAAGAAAAGAGAGGAAAGTGAAATCCAGCACCGACCAGACACCACCCACCGGGCTGCCAACCAGAGTTCTTCACCAACCCCAGAAACATCTAAATTCCAACAAATCAGGGAGACCTCAAGAGACCAAAGGAGAGACTGAGGAAAGGAAGGAAGAACAGACGAAGCAGAGTGAGATCCACAGACCCCAGCCTCCACCGATTCAATGACCTGAGGGAGAAGCAGATTGTGTTTGAGTTTCGATAGATGCTGGTGTGGTGGATCTGGCATGCATGAAAATCTCCACCAAAGAGGGGAGCCGTTGACCCCCGCCAGGACAGAGCAAGCGCAACACCTCAGGGCCCCCCAGGCCGCGGCAGCGCCAAAGGACGACCCCCGGGCCCAGTCAGGGCCACCGGCCGGAGAGCAAACCCAGGAGCAGGAACGCCCCCCACCCCAACACGGCCCGCGCCCCCAACCCAACGCAGCAGGACGGGGCACTGCAGGCCCGCCACGCACCCCACCGGTCCACAGCCCCCGCTCCCCCCACGACCCCCTTGAATGTGACCTCACCCAGTGTATATACAAGTGTGTGTGTGTGGTGCATTAAAATTGGGAGCAGGTGAACCGGAGCAGAGGGAAATGATCTCCCCACACTCCGATCCACCCGCCTCCCAGGCATGTCAGTGAGTGTATGTGGTGCATTAAAAAAATAAATAGGGGTGGGGGGGGCGTCGGGGACACGGACAGGGGACCGTAGCACTGCGGTCTGCCCCAACCGATGGCACCCCCCCACGACCCCCCCCCCCACACACACACACACATTATGTACACATTATATACATGTGGTGCATTAAAATTGGAGGGGAGTTGTAGGGCGAAGACGGTGTTTCCACCCTACCCCACCCCCCCAAAGTGTGTTATGTGCCCTATATGTCTATAAAAGTGTATTGTGCAAACCTAGTGCAGTGAGTTAAGAGGAGCGACCAGCGCCCCCCCCCCCAACCGGGCGGGGGCAGGAGGCGCACCCGCCCACCAATACCCCACCCACCCCACCGGGACCCCGGCGGGCATATGGGACCAGCCCAGCGGGGCGATAGGGCTCGCCCCCCCGGATACTGGGGCACAACACCAAACACCCCCCCCCCCCCCCGGCCCCCGGAGAGCCGAGACCCGGGCCACGGATGGAGCCCCCGGCCCAGGGGAGGGGAAGGAAGGTGGGTTGCAGGTTGATGACACACTCACATGCACGCTCTCCGCACCAGCCTCCACCCATGTCTCACCCAAAGTGGTGTAGGTCAGCATTCTGGGACGGCGCAGGTTCCGCTGCGTGTCGCTTGTCGCTGGCAGAGGGTTAGGATGATCTTCCTCCGTTGACTCCTGTAGATGCTCGCCAGGCTTTGCCACGCCATCCTTGCCACTCGTCTCAGTTGTGATGTCCCTGATGTCTCTCTCAGTCTCTTCTGGGACCATTGTCACATCCTCCAGATCAGGCATTTCATCTTGCGCCATCAGAACTGGTACAAACGGTTTGGCTTCAGGGTTCAAGTCTGCAGGCTCATGTCGTATTTCTTGGTGGTTTTGGGAATCGACATGTCAGCTCCATTTCATCACTACTTTCACTGTCTTTCATTTGTCCATGATTTTTGTGTTTTTTTGTCATTGTCCGTGTTTGTTTTTGCAATCCGTTTTTGTTTGGCAGGGGCTGGTTCCACTTTCTCCAAGGGCAGGCTGTCACATGGCAGTAAGAGGTTCCTGTGCAACACACGACTTTTACCTCCTCCAGGCACCACTTCATACACCGGACTATCACTGCTCCTTCGTTTCACTACCACATGCACTTTGCTCTCCTAGTAGGACCGTAATTTACCTGGTCCGCCCCTCTCTGACAGGTTACGCACAAGCACTCATCCGCCAGGGTTACAAGTCCATTCCATGTACTCTTTTGTCATAGCCTCTTTTGCCTCGTTGAGCTTCTCGAGCCGCTATTTTGGAGGCGATCTCGTATGCTTGTTGCATTCTGTTTTGCCAGTTTTGTACATATTCCATGTAAGACTCTTTTGTCTTACTGGGTTTCAGATTGAAAAGATGGTCTACTGGCAAACGTGGGCACCTTCCATAAAGCAGATAGTACGGAGAGAACCCAGTGACTCCACTACAAGTGCAGTTGTACGTGTGTACCATTTTTGCCAATGAGCTCTTCCAATCAGCTAATTGTTCACTCGTGAGTTTGCATAGCATAAATAACATTCTTCCATTAAAACGTTCACATTTACCGTTGCCTTGGGGGTGGTAACATGTTGTATGAGACCCTCACACATCACAGCTTTCCTGTAGTTGGTCTATCAGCTGATTTTTAAATTCTCTACCCAAGTCATGATAAATTATTTCTGGGAATCCAAAACGCAGTGCAAAATCATTGAATAATATGTCAACAACTGTTTTGGCAGATTTGTTTTTCGTGGCATGAGCTTGAGCAAAACCAGTGTAATGATCAATCACAATCAAAATGTACTCAAACCCCCGTTTGCATGTCTCTAAGTGTAAAAAGTCAACAGATACTAGTTCAAATGGACGTGTGGTGACAATGTTTGTCATTGGAGCTCTTGTCGCTCTGTGAGGTTGTTTTGCCTTGAGACACTCACACTTTTTAGTGACAAAGTGTTCAATATCATAGTACATTTGAGCCCAGTAGAATCTGTCTTGAATAAGATGTCCCATTTCTTTGTGGAACTCATGGAAAACCTTTTGACGGTGCTCTTCTGGAAAAACTAGCTGCTGCTTTGCTCTTGCTTTTCTGTAGAGAATTCCATCCTCATTGACATACAACTCCAGGACTCGGCTTATGACAGGGTCTGACTGTCTCGTATTTGTTCTGGTGTCAGAGGCTTGGCGCACTTGAATCTCTTACTAAAGCCAACGTCTCTATGGGAACAGCTGCTACCCAAAGTGGTGGATCATCTCTCTGCACATTAACTCCCTGCACCGCTGCACTGAACACTTCCTGACCCACCTCATTGATGTTCAAGGGCATCGGCATTACTCCTTCCGGCTCTGTACTTAATGGAAAAGTCAAACTGTGACAGTTGCGTTAAGCTTAGCTATCGAGAGAAAGTACGTCAAGGGATTGTTATCGGTGTAGACTACAAAGTGTGGCGCATGATACAAATAGTCTCGAAAACGTTTACATATCGCCTACTTTAGTGCCAAAAACTCTAATTTGCCTGAGTGCATGTAATAGTTTTTTTCAGGTGGCGTTAGAGTTCTGGAGCTATAGCCTATGACTACCATCTTGTTGTTCTGTCTTTAATAAAGTACGACTCCCAGCCCCTCCTGGGAAGCGTCTGTGTGAAGGACGAAGGGTTGGGTCATATCTGGGTAACCCAGAATTGGAGACTCTGTCAGCTTGTCAATGAGAGAGTTCAGTGTCTGTTGGTGTGTCTTTGTCCACTGTATGGGAGTGTTAGGTGGGAGAATACCTTTCTTCCTGGTGGTGGACCTGACCTTCCGCCTGCTTAATTGATCATCTGGTGGCGTCGAAAGCAACTGGTAGAGAGACTGAGCTGTTCTGAAGAAGTTTGGAATGTAAATAGTATGAGAGAAATCCCATCACCCTTCTTAGCTCTCCAACTGTGGCAGGCTCTTTCTTCTTTAAGGCTTGGACTGGGGCCACTTCATCCGGATCCATGGTGTAGCTTCTCCAGATACCAACCGGCCCAGGAATCAAACCTTCCTCTTCAAAACTTCACATTTGTTAGGGCTCAGCTTTACCCCATGCTGCTGATTTTGCTGCAACACGGTCCTCAGGTGCGCAATGTGATTGTCAAAGCTGGAGCTGTGGACCAAATTGTCATCCAAATATAGTTGACACATGACGTCTCTCAAGCTGTTTACACGTTTATATGGGTAAATCGCAAGATCTCATTGGTTTGGTTTTATGGTAACATAAAAAAAACACAATACACATTACAAGATTGAAATATAAGTTGAAGTAAAAAAGAAAAAAAAGAAAAACAAGAATAGGAAGAAAGAAAAGAGTTTTTATGTTCAAAATTGCGGATGAAATACAGTACCGTATTTTCACGACAAAGGCACCGCACCATCTTATAAGGCGCAGTCACAGTTGCGGGCGCTATTTCTGTGTTTAACACACACATAAGGCGCACCACACTATTGGGCGCAGGCACGGTTAAACATACGCTAGCTCAAAACATATGGTAGCATGTGCTAAAACATACGCTAGTGCTAGCGCATGTTTTTTAAAAAGCAGTGAGCGGAACAAAACTGAGTTTGCTTGTACTTTATTGAAGTAACCATGTAAACAGTGAGTTCAGTTGCACTTCAAGTATATAACATTGTACTCACGTTGCTTTTGATCAATCCTAATCCAAATCCCTCAAAGTCCTCATGATCTTCTGTATCCAAAACAAACAACTGGGCAAGTTCTCCATCAAACACGGCAGGCTCCGTCTCATTGTCAGAATCAGTCTTGTCGTGTCCTCAGAAATTAATTCACGATCCATTGACAAATTTAGGCGTAACTCACAAGGCGCTGCCTCCCAGACTTGGTAAAGCTGTGTTCTCCAGCCTCCCGGAATGATAGCAAGCTCCGCGTTCATTTGCCGAACTTTGTTTATCACAGCCTGTGAGATGTGCGCGCATTGAGTGACAGAGATAAGGAAGGACGGTGATGCGTGGGGAAAACCATCTGGTCTCTTTACGTATGTGGTGTGATATGTTTAGATTCACTGTGTAGGCTTGCACTACTTTGAAGTAACTTTTGCAATGTCTGTTTCTGTAAGTGCACGTTGGTCAATAAAGCATTAAAAAAAGAAAAGGAAAAAAAAGTACTACTGTATGTAGTAGTTTAGCCAGGACACCCCTTTGCGTTTGGTATGTTCCATCTCCCTCACTCCCTGCACGAGCAGACCGTTCACTTTTGGAGAGAGCTGTCAATCAAACAGTCAATCAAACAATTAATTGGCTACTCTAAGCAGGGGGTGGGGGGGTGGGGGTGCTGGAGAACTCACCACCAAGTTGACTCTTTCGTGCTCTCATGTCTGTCCTCAGTCAGGTCCGCCTTTCTTGTGTATAAGCAATGTGTCAGATTTTGGACCTTGGTCCTCACACAAGGCGCACCTCACTATTAGGTGCGGCGTCGATTTTTGAGAACATTTTAAGACTTTAAAGTGCGCTATATAGTCGTGAAAATACGCTAGTTGGCCACACATGAGATTATTTGGGTTCAGGATTGCATGTATGTTTTGTACTGTTGGTGGAAAAGGTGAACCAATTTTTCATCTTCACCTTTGTAGCAGACATCTGAAAGTGAGCATCTGTACGCAAAGTGGGTGTAAAAGGAAGTGCTTCAGAAAAAAAAAAATTCTGTGATAATGAATGTCCATACAAAATGTCATGACAGTAAAGGCTGCACTTGACTGGAAATGTAAACACTTGTGTGAGTCTAGGTGTGCCCGTCTGCACATCCACGATTGATTTGACTAACTTCTCCACTGGATGGCTAAAAAAACAATGTAAGGATCCCATTTACTTAATGATGTCCCAGCTGGTATACATTTTGTCCTGACGGTGTAGATGAGAGAGGCGAGTTTGGGGATAACGCAGGAATGTGTGGTGGGTGCTGAGCAGCTGGAGGCTGAGCCCCACTGGGTCGCAGGGTGCAAGGCCAGGACAGCCACATGAAACTCAGCTGGCACACACAATGCCACATACACATGCAGCTGAAAGTGTCCGTTGAATCGAGACTACTGTACGACTGCAGACAAAATGGCATGTGCGAGAGAAAAATGTTGAACGATAATGATCATAAAGCACATGACCACATGGAACCGAAATAATTGCTTTGAAGATGACATTAAGTGAAAAGGACATGTTGTTAATCATCTTTAAGCCCAATAGCTTAGATAACTTATTCGCCCACCCAGGACGCTGCACAGTCCTTTGCAAAACTTGCAAGGAAATAATCATGAAGGTCAACAGAGTTCTCTCAGTTTTCCCAAAAGCAAGTGTTGGCCATATGTTAATGAAGTTCACGTTGGCCACATGTTAATGTTGCTGGCGTCCGCCTTCAAACTAATGAGGCAGGTGCATTATTACTGTCTTGTCCAAGAGCTCCATATTGCTTGCTTTAACTCACTCAACACCAATTAGCATCAAAATATGCTCAGTGATTTAGCATAATAGCTTGCAACACACACACACACACACACACACACACCAGTTCAGGAAGATCGGTCTTGCAAAGACAAGGCAATATTGATGCAAGGGAAGCCACAGAACAATTGAAGTGTACACCTTTCCTCTGATTCGTTCTTCATATAAATTGTATCAGCTGATTGGGGAATAATTCAGGGCGGACCTTTCCCTTATCACAAATGTGCTACAAACTAAAGCCTAGAGGCGTAGTTTGCCATTAGGCAAGGCAGGCAATTGTTTGGGGCCCCTTAGCCAGCAGGGGCCCCAGAGGGCCAGCAGATTTGACACAAACCTCATATCCTTCCCATTAGCAGTGCAGCAATGACAAATGACCGCCTCAAATTCCCCGAGTCAGGTGTTTTGTTTTGTTCCATGTGATTAGTAATTTAAATTTCCTGTTTTCTGACTCACTTAGAAGGATTTGTGCTAAAGAAAAAACTAAAAACTAAACTAAGACAAAACAAGTCACTTGAATGAAGCACAATTAATGGTGATTGATTATTGAAGATGCGGCTGTGCAATTTTAAAATAACGTACTTTTTACTACACAGCAAAATCGCCAGTGTTAGATTTACACCAAGAGTGTTAAATCTAACACTACAAAAGCTTTTATTATATGTATCCACACCAATGAGTGTAAATCTTGCACTTTTCAAAGTGTTACTTCTCTCACACTTAACCAGTGTTACTCCAGCACTGTATAGTGTTAATAATCTACACTGGTAAACACTGTGTAATGTTGAAAGTGCTTTACATTAGAGTCAGTGTTAATAATATAACTCATATTACAATTAACTCTGGCAAATGGTACTTGATTTATAGAGCATGTTTCCTCCTTACAAGGCCCCTAATAGCACTTCACTACTGATGACACAGCATCAGTAACAACTGATGATTAAAAAATAAATAAGTTAAAAAAATTAAAAAATTAAAAAGAGAGAGCAATGATGATGACAACTGATGGTTTAGTATCTTGCACAAGGGTACTTTGACTTTGTCAATCTAGTTTGGGATTGAACCCACACTCTCAGGGTTGCAAGACAACTACTATACCACTGACCCACACCACCCTGACAACTGGATGTATCGCTATTGAAATGCTAGAAGCTTGGAAAGTTTTTCCACCGGAAAAAAGGGTGTGGTCAATTTAACACTCAAGGTAGTGATATTCAGGTTACACCCAACATCTATACCAACACTCAAGAAAATGTACTCTGACAGTGTAATTTGTTATCCTAACATGTTAAAATAACACTGCTTAGTGCATATTTGATCAAACACTGGAAATTTAACACTGACCGATTTGCTCTGTACGAATGGCCGCCGGGGCACCCAATCCCTTCTTGCTTGGGGCCCCTGGGGAATGTTGCTACGCCACTGCTAAAGCCTCGCTTGACTTGGTTCCAGGAACTAAAAATCATGTCTTAAAGAACCAGTGTCTACCTAGTGCCATCTAGTGGTAAAAGAACAGCATTAGAAGCACGCAGGAGCACGCACATTACGGTGGCTCAGAGAGATCACATTTCGCAAACCTACCACCAATTCTTATTTTGTATGAGCAAACGACCAACTCGGCGAGTTGAAAAGCACATTCAGATGACGTCTGATTCTAGGCGACAATTTTGCGTGTTCAGCCGAAATGCAAAGTAAGGTAAGGTAAGAATTGTGTTATTTTTTTCATTTTACCATGGTGTTTAAAGGTGTCATTTAACAGGGTAATGTTAAAGCTTTTTCTACATCATGAATGCTCCACCAATGCCCAGATGAGTATGAAGAACCCTGACTGTTTTACTGTGACTGCACCTATCAGCTTTTATCTTCCCTTTATAGTTTATTTGGGGAGGGGAGGGGAGGGGTGGAGTTTTTCTTACCTCGTTTGAAGTCATGTCTTCCTTTGTCAACTGTGACTGTCGCTTTAAGATCGTGCACGTACTTGCACACACACCATGAAAGAGACTGACACCGATGCTGCAGTTACACTTTGGGCCAGAGGTGGCAGTCGCGTGTAAATATTGCACACAAATGATACACTTTAAAAAACATAGACAAAAAACTAAAACTAATACTAAAACTAACTAAAACTAAGCCCTTTTTAAATAACTGATAAGAACTAACAGAATCGCCCTGAAAACTATGTAAAAAATAAAAATAAAAACTCAAAACTAAATCAAAACTAACTAAAGTGAAAATTCCAAAACTATAATAACCCTGATTCCGATTGAGGTGTTTATATGGAGTACTGTATTTTCATTCCATTTGGTTATTTGGATTCATTCTAATCGATATACATGGCGTCAGGTTGTCCAAGCAGTTCAGCTGAGGAACTCCAACTGTGCCAACTCAGTATGTAATTTTTAAATGGATTGAGGGAAACCAGAAAAATTGTTTTGGGTGAATGTACTGTCAAAATTATAGATCTCACATTCCCAAAATGTACACACCACACTTTTATATTGATTATATTAAATGAGGTGTCATTATTCCAACTTTCTACGCTCTAAATGGCTTCCTCTCAAACATTTGTGGTGTGATGCCCTCATCTGGCTTCAAGCAGTACTTCTGCAACTTGAGCCTTCACTCATACAGAAATGTAAGAGAGAAACAAGCTATTTTAGTGTTTCTTTATAAATCAAATTAGACTAAACGAATATGATTATTGGCGTGAGGACAATGTACAGCGAGAAATCCTTTAATAAGAGCATAACATTATATTAGATTACAAATGACCATGGACCTAGACCAGCTAAAAGTTATTTTCTTTTAAAAACATGAAGGTTAACATGTTCCCTCAGAAAGTTTGGATTACTGATAGATCTGATATGTTACGGCAATTTCTTAAACAATGCCATGCTTGTAAAAGTAAAATGCTGTTGCGTGAAGAAATAGAAGGCAGCATGACGTTAATTGAAGATGAGGAAAACATTAATTAAATTTGTTGACAGTGTCACACCAGTAGGCATTTAATTATTAATGGTTGCTATGATACCCACATCCTCTCTTCTGCGGTCTTTGTCTGAGCCTGCAGGTATTTAGGGCACTATATAAAGTCAACCAGGACAGCCCCGTCCTTTTCTGCTTGCCCCTATTGTTGTGGAGCACAGGCCACAGTGTGGCACTTCCAGCTGAGACCCTACTGGGCTTTTCCCATGACGAGAACAGTTGTGCTTGTCCCAGTCAGCAGGCAGTGCATAAGGCCCCCAGGCCACTCTTCTCCCCTTCCCCGAGGCCTCCTTAGCCCCCAACCTCCCTCCTTCCCCCAAGTCATGATGTGGCCCGTAAATTAGTACTGGGAGAAAAATAGGTTCTGTAAGATGAAACTGGGCTTCTACGTGTACGAACACACGACTCAGGGGAGACAAGAGAGAAGAAGCAGGCAGTAAATCCAATGGAGTCCACTGATAGCGCCTGTTTGCACAGCCACTGCCGCTTCCTTTGATCAAATGGTTGGGGGAGCGGGGGGTCGTGTGGCGCTGCCGAAGGTCAGCTATATATTACACTCCTAAAAGTGATTACTGAAATTCTTAAGTGAAACCATTCTGCTGCCAGGGTGTGCTCTAATCCCCTGCAGCGTTGTCTGGGCCGGGGCCAGGGCCTCTCTGTGGATGTGTGCGCCCAGCACTGCTTTCTCCTTTCCCACTTGTGTTTTCTATCATGAGAGCAAGCTTAAAAGAGCCCCTACATGGAAACATAGCCTATCCAGTTGCAATATCAACTGTTGCAGTTTGAAAAAGAGAGCGAGTGAGAGGAAAGGTAGTGTCAGGAAACATAAATATGCGTGAACTTCAAAGGCTAGAGCAGCAAATTAAAGGTTAGCCATTGGACACGACAGTAAGTGGCCTTTACATAAGAAACAGGGTAAACAATGTCTGGATTGTGTTACACTTCTTTCCTGCATGTTGTCATACGGAGACCCCCCAGTTCTTCTCCTCACTGATTTCCTTTTCTTACCTCATTTTCATGAACTGACAGCCAACATGAAATGTTTCATGCTGGTGACACTGATTATTAATCCTTTCAGGGACAGTGGTCACTACATGTTAAAGGGCAAGTCAACCTAAAAAAAAGTGTTCTTTACAATAATACACTACTCACAAAAAGTTAGGGATATTTGGCCTTGGGGGAAATTTCAGGACGAGTCTAAAATGCATTCAAACCTTTACAGGTGAACTGTGACCTTCTCTAAGCTTTAGAATGCCCATGTCCGACTATTAATTATTTCAGTAAATTTTGCACAAGTTGCTGTTCACTAACGAGGAGTTTAACGGCAAAATTCATAACAGGTGTTTGATCCTTGAATCAACCAATAAATGTCCTGGTTCAATTAGAGCTGTTTAAACAGTCGTCCTCATGCTGTTCACATTTTAACATCATGAGACCAAGACGACACCTAACAATGGATCAACAGTCCCTTGCCATTGTGATGCTTCAAACAGGACGTTCTCAGACGGAAGTGGCCACTGAGCTGAGTGTAGACTGTCACAGAGTGTCATCAGCAGGTTGCAACAGAGATACCAAGAGACTGGAAGAGTACCAAAAATAAGTAGAAGTGGACGTGCTTTGGCCATATGCCATGCTGATGACCGCTACATTGTGAACAATACCCTGAATAACTGGATGATGAATGCCACTCAACTCCAGGCATATTTAAGGGAGTTGAGAGGCACCCAAGTGTCACGTCAGACTATTCAAAACCGTTTACATCAGTGTGGTCTGCGTGCTAGATGACCTGCATGGGTACCTGACCACACCATCAGGCACAGGCGTCATCGTCTTGCATGGGCGAGGGAGAATTTACGCTGGACGAGGGACCAGTGGGCCCGAGTGCTGTACTCTGATGAAAGTCGATTCAGTAAACCAGGGGTGGCCAAGTTCGGTCCTCAAGAGCCCCTATCCAGCCTGCTTTCCATATTTTACTCCACTAACGCATCTGATTCATGATCAGGATCGTTATGAGGCTTCTGCAACTAACTAACTAACTGTTTGTGAGTAGTGTATGTAGGACATGCCCCCACTAGTCTAAAAACTGCATTCTGATTAATAATGTGTTTGTGGAATATGAGTTAAATAGCAAAATCCACCTGTTTTTATTTATCTCTGAGGGTGGCCATTTTGCCATTTGGAGTCACAGGGCTCAGCTGCAGCGAACAGCTCATTTTTATTTATGTATTTATTCATTTATTTATTCTTTTTTTCAGTTTTTTTGGGGGGGTGCCTAACATATACCACAAACAATATTAACCAGACTAGTATGTCTAGACTGGTAGGGCTGCACGGAGCAAAAAAGACAGAATCAGGTCTGATACTGATTAGTAGTAGTAAGGAGGAGTTAAGGTTGGAGTCATCTTTGTTTTATAATTCAAAAAAAAAAATCAGTCTTAAAAAGTAAAACGAAAACTTAAATGAGTAAATAGCGCCTTACGGTTTTTTACAGTATATATTTTTTCCAACATGTCAGAGTCAAACATTTAAATAAATAGTTCCCAGAACCGATCTTTTATCGGCCGTCAGATTTTTTTATTTTTAAAAAGGCAGATACCGATATTCATGACAATCATGATAATCGGTCGGGCCGATAATCAGTCCATCACTATTCAAAAGTTACTTTCTCCTACGTGACTAGGCATGGGTCGATAACTGGTTTGTCAATTGACCGTGGTTTTAAAAAGTCAAGGTTTCAATAACCGCTAATACTGAATGTCACCGGTAAAAAGCTCTTCTTGCTGAGTTGCGTAAACAAGCCAATTTGAAGTTAATTGCCTTTTAATTAACTTTCTTCTCCTACAGCAAGTGCATGTGCAGTGGTACAGGAGGAGGAGAGGAGATGGGAGGGGGTGGGGATAAGAGGAGAAGCTTATTGTCCTATAAATAAATAAATAAATAAATAAATATAAGTGTAGGTGCAAATGAGTAACTGGGGTCTGTTCTAAAAATAGCTCACCAGTGACTCTGACTTTCTAAGAAGAATTAAAACACAAGAAGACTGTCAACATTTATTTACTTAAACGTAGCAGTGCATGATTCTTAATGTACCATATATTCCATATTTTGCTTAAAAATTAAATAAAATATATATATATATATATATATATATATATATATATATATATATATATATATATATATATATATATATATATTTTTTTTTTTATATTTACCCAAATATATATTTTAAAAAAAAGAAATTTTAGAGCTGTTATTATAATACTGTGCCACCGCAATATTTTTGCTCACTGGTATTATACCGTCAAAATCGAATATCAGCCCATGCCTATACGTCACTGAAACTTTATATCAACTCACTTATGAAACAAAGGTGTCTTGTTGAAGTGTGATCGAAACAAGCCTGATGAATGAATCAAAATGCATGTGTGAATGTGTGGTTTCTACTACACAGGCTATACAGTTGAAACTAAGCCGGCCAACATGATCTAAATAAGAATTATGTGAAGTCATGCTCTACGAAACGCTATACACGTTTGCTGATCATTACCTCAGATTGTCTTGTGTTAACTTTGGCAGACCTGATCTTGGCACTCACTCACACGCTTAAAAAGGGGATGATGTATTTCCTCTTATTTATTATTTGCACTGGGCTACCGAGAGGGGAAAAGCAGTGAAAAAAAGTGAGTGTGAGTTGTACGCCTGTGACTGGTGGGGAGTTGCCAGTAATAACAGAACCAAACTTGCTCGTCGGCTCATTAGGGTGAGGAAAATGGTTCCCGGGAGACGCAACATAGTGGAAATGCATTGAAAATTCGTCTCACTGCAGTATGCCAACATTTCTCATTTTTTGCCACAAAATGACAATGTAATAGCACATAAGTGCGGCAAGTGTGTACGCTTCTATAGATTTGCAACCCCTTGTCGCACGTCTCATAAACTCCAGTGATGGAATTCAAAGAGAAATTTATCAAGCATGGCGTTCACACATGTTGACAGTAAAGCAAGCCAACTGCACACCAGTTCTTGGGAATTTAAGGCACATGGGCCCTTTTTTTCTCGAGAACAGCCTCTTTGACCTTCTTTCTTTATGCAATGTATTTGACCTTTTCCTTATTAAAAAAAATTATTTGAAAAGATTTACGAGGCACAAAGCCTGTATGTGAGTCCTATAAATTGGGAATGTCAGATTTATGGTTGTAAATATGAGCAGATTTATCGACTGGTATTTAAAAAGGGCTTCACATTCTATATTTCATTATTTCAACTGGCATGCCCTCAAGCAGGTGCACAGTTTTCTCAAATAGAGAAGAGTGAAATATCGTCATTTGTTTATATGGACTCGGTCCTTCCATCAGTTTTCATCATGCAGTCCCTTTTATTCAGATGTTTATACTGTAAGGAAGCCGTTTATGATTTTTAGATGTTTCCAGTCTCAATGGAGAGAGGACCTCAGAGCACCTATGAGACCATTCTTTTTTGGCTACATTAGCTATTGACACAGCTGCTATCATGCTGAAATGATCCCATCCTGGAGTGGTGAATATGTTTGAACACACCTGCCAACACGGACACAGAGCTACATAGTGACACACACCGTGTGTTGGCTTTTTCTTTCCAAATAATGATTGACATTTGGGAAGAATGAGGTATGATGAGCATTTGAATATGTCTGCCTTCCACATACAAAACACTCAGATGACTCATTTCAGACACATGTCAGAATATGTCGTTATTGTGCCTAAGCAACACAGGTTTCAACTTTGACAGCTTATTTGGCAGGATTACTCACAGTGATGCCAGTAACGGGTTACTCAATAATGACTGCTACAAAAACAAGAAACTAGTGAATCACTAGTAGTGATCTAATGTGTTACTATACCTACAATAGTCATTTCATTATAGTTACTTTGCATTACCTTCAGGCCACGACCTGGTACATGCATAGTTTGCACATACAACACAACTTGTAGTTGTCAAATAATTAAATGAAGGAGGGCAAACAAACACTTTTTCCTAGTTAACAGGCACATGACAAAGAACTGTACATTATGAAACATAAAAATAATAAAGGGAAATGATTTACATCTTCGACCATGATGGGGATGAGGTCATCTATGCCCTATCGTCTAGGGGAGTGACATCACGTATACTGCCATGACATCTCACATGTACAAACCAAAGAAGAAGAAAAAGACTTTCGTGTTCTCAAGCTGGAGATTCTGCTAAGTATGGAAATATGAAAGATGTACTTAACACTAAATTAACTTTTTTTTTTTTTTTGCTGATAAACTGTCTATACGGGTGTCTACCAAGCTGTCTACATGTCCTGGTCATTATTTGACTATGTCACTTATGGACTATGACGTAGTCACCCCTACCACTGGGTATAGGGAGAGGAGGGGCTGGAGAACTCGCCACTAAGTTGACTCTTTTGTGCTCTCATGTCTGTCCTCAGTAAGGTCCGCCTTTCTTGTATATAACATGTTGCGGGAAGTCCTCCCACACGGTCAGATTTTGGACCTTGGTCTACACACAAGGCACACCTCACTATTAGGTGCACCGTCAATTTTTGAGAAAATGTAAGACTTTAAAGTGCGCCTTATAGTTGTGAAAATATGGTATCACTACCAATCTCCTTTATTTTGAAACCAATGCTGCATAAGATGACTCATGAGAATATAGAGATACAGTACATGCCAATTTGTAGATTTTACCCCAAGGGCAGCTGTATTTCATAGTGACCGGACATGTACCAATGGATCATGATGCCACATGCATTATCTACTAGTTTACCTATATTCTGAGCAGCAGAGGCAGTTTTGATCAAAAGTAATGGCATAATACAATGTTTTGACTTCATCGACGGGTCACAAATAAACTGTCTGCCAGTCACAGAATATCACCAAGAATTTTCATTTTACGCTCTTTTAAGTGGGAACATTTTTAGTCAAATTTGAGCTATGAAATATGAAACTTGAAGACGAAAAGATCATCACAATGGTCCTCCCAAAGCGAGTCCCATAAACGTATTTATACCTTTTTTTTAATGTTTTTTTTTTTATGCTAGAGCTTTAATGCAGCCTCTGACCTGAAGAGGTCGCTTAAAGCAATGGTAGTCATTACAAAACACGGCCAGCAGGTAGCAGCAGAATATAAGAGCTTAACCAGGGCCATGTTATTGATTTCAACAGGTTTGTGAATAATGATGAAACTTAGCTATATTCTAATGCTAATCGCTGCAAAATGGAAACAGATACAAATCTAATCTTTCTTTTGAAAGGGTCCATGTTTTTTTTATAGCAATAGAACACAATATTCTGTGGGCCTTGCAAAATCAGTCAAAATCCAGTAAAGGAGCGAAGGGGGTTGCTTCAGTAAAAATGGCTGAGAGTGAATGATTTCATTGATTTTGAATTATTCAATCAAATTTCCCAATGATTTAACCACAAGAAGCAACAATTAAATAACCAAATTTGTGCTGATTGATGATGCCGCAGAAGATGAATTGCAATCTTAATGTGATTGTCAAAGATGAGGCTGATTTTTATCTGTTGAGAGGTCAAATTTCCAAAGCTTTTAATGGGTTGAAATCTCGGATGATGTCCTTACCTGCTATTGCAATTGACTTTCATTGATCTTTTAACCGTGCCTGAAAGTTTGCAGTCACTATCTTTTTCCTAAGGTACTGGTTGCTATGTACATTTGAAAGATGCAAGATCCAAAACTTTGAACCAGTTTTTCTCAAAACTAGGAATTTCAACCTGCCAACATAAAAATTACTGTAACAAAAAATGAAAATTTAGATATTGATATATTCTAATTCTGCACTTAATTCCTCCCAAACTTTATTATACAGTTCTATTAAAATGCTTTTTGACATGTCACTAAAATGACATCTCTATGTAAGAAACTTAATTCATACCTGCGGACATTTAACCTTTCCTGGGAGCTTGGTCAAGTTCTGTATTAGTAAATGGTATAATTTTTACCATTGGAATCTTCTTGATACTGTAGAGAGTTTTATGTTCTGCTATGGAAGATAATCTTCCTCTTTTCCCTTCTTCACTGATATTATCCGAACTAGTGAAGTTTAATCAAACTTTTTGCCAACATTTCTACTTTTTCTTTCACTGCTTTAAAGACTGGGTACTCATGTAAGTGCCTTGTGCATCCTTGTTGTCATTGTCCAAACTTTACCGATTTAATCTTCCATTCATACTAAAGTACAAAATGGCCGGCAATAAACCCTTTTTTTTATCTGATTCCTTGCCAATTTCCTTACCTTTGTTTGTAACCTTATATATTCAATTAGATTCTGACAATATTTCTTTTTAATGTTCTTTAAGCCAATACTCAAGATTCTGACCATTATGACTACTTAAAAAAATAATAATAATCTCGACATTTCATTACTTTATTACATTCATTCGTCCACG
Source organism: Leptonotus elevatus (assembly GCF_054856555.1). Classification (NCBI taxonomy): domain Eukaryota; kingdom Metazoa; phylum Chordata; class Actinopteri; order Syngnathiformes; family Syngnathidae; genus Leptonotus; species Leptonotus elevatus. The sequence continues at coordinate 6,646,456 of NC_141244.1, read as the reverse complement.
ATGGAACAGTTTTTTTTTTTTTACATCCTTTCTTTTTAGTTGACTGCTATGATGCCTCCAAAATTGTGTGACTTAAATAAAGACTGTCACCCAACATTTCCAATCATCATTGACAGATCTAAATGTATTCAAGTTTGTCTTATTGAAAGACCATTTATGTACTGTATTGTTAATGTTTTCTTCTTCTTCTTCATTTTCCAGGCTGATTTTCCAGGTTTTCTTCGCCATCGGTGTCCTCGGATGCGGCGTCTGTGTCACTGTCTTGTGAGAACTGCATCATTTGGGGAGATAACCTTCAGTTCCAGTATGTCATCATCATCATCAGTCAGTATTCTGCCCTTCAGAAGTTCACCGTTTGAATTTGTGCAGCCTTAGGGCGCCCTCCAGTGGTTGATTTGTTCATTGTTTTGATGAGTAAAAAGACAGAATTCCATTGTGGCAGCACGCAACGCCGACTCATTTATATGCTACGCGAACTGTTGGATCCTGTTTCGTTGTTGCTTTGGACAACAATTGTCCGTAAGTACATGTGATGTTAAAATAATAAAATTGTGTTTAGTTAATTAGGACAGTTATTAGAGATAAGAGACAGTTGAATGTGCAATGTAATTAGCAACTAGCATGAGAGTGTGTCATGTATAGTTAGTTAATACACTTTGTTTGTTTGTTTTTTTAGTTTTATGACGACCTAAAGAGGGTAATGGTCAGAGGCCATTGTTAAAATAAACAGCCCTAAAGGAAAACGAAGTCTGGTTATTTGGAACGTCGTTAATGTCAAGCTGGTGAAATTTCAAAGCTTCGGAGCGAGGGCAGCACAGTCAGTGCTCATGACAGGACAAATAGAAATAATGTATTCCGTTTCCGATTCAGAGTATTTAAGATCAATCGAATTTCCTACTGGTATATTATATTAAAATACCTCATTGTTCAGCATAGAGCTATTTTAGTAGTCATTGTAGTGCAGGGACACAGTTTTCAGATGAATCATATTCATACACAGTGACAAAAGAAAACGATCTGTCATGTCTTTGGGGCTGACACGGTCCCTGACACTTTTTGAAGCTTTTAGTAGCCTGCCTCGCTTCTTTGAATTCTGGAAGTAGCTGTCCCTAAGAAGAGCTTGCTGTACTTCTCTCCAGCTTGGTGGCATCCATGCAGGCTTTTCTGTTTTTCCCATTCTGACACAGAGCTCAACTTAAAATAAAATTACTGCTGCATGGCTGCAAATTAAGCTACTTCCAAAATGTAAGGATAGAGCATAAGATTGAATCATTACAATTGTTGCATTTATTTAGCATTTATGTTGCACTGCAACGCGTCCCACAGAGGTCGTCATAACAATTTGATGTGATTATCAGTTCCCTTTGAAATAACTAGCAACAAAACAAATTAGGAGAGTAGCTGGCGATGTCATTCACCCTGCCAAGCAAGTATAGTAGCTGCGAGGATACAGCATGCAGTTTCTGTTATGTATCCTTGTCTTGGCAAAACTTTCAATCGTAAAAGCTCAGAATGGAAATCATGATGTTGTATGGCCTGTACATGGCCACAAAGTTAGTTTTTTAACATCATTTTACAGTTGGGTTGTGTATGTGTTAACACCGCCATCCTTTGTGCCCCAGCAAAATGCATGCATCCTGATGATGTCATCTGTGTTCCTTTCTCCACTTCCCATGAGCATATATCCCTGCCAATGAATCTGTAACCAATGTTGGATCTATAGCCGACTCTTGCTGGCATTCAGCCTTGTACCCCTTCAGTCATTTACACATGCATTTTTTCTTTTTTTAAATCTATCATTCTTACAGCTAACCCACAACTTATTAAAATCTCAACGTATTTAAAAAATAGTTTCTTCAAGTTACCATAGATTAGAACTGTTTATGATTTATTTATTTTTGCCGAGACGGAGATGAAAAACAATGCCTAAAAGATTCAGGCGCACCATCACATATTTGGTTCTGGAAAGAAACATGAATCCCCCACTAATTCTTCTCCTACCTATCTTTTTTTTTACCACACGATGGCGATGTTGCTTAATACAGCAATACAATTCAGTATGTACACTTCTAACCTGCATTTTCTTGCTATCATCAAGCATGTAAATGCAAGTAGTTGACTTTAGAAAAAATATGTACTGTGTAAAAAAAAACTTGGCATAAAGAATGTCAAAGTTAATTAAATATCTGAAATTTCTGTAGTGGATATCTTTCAGTTTGAGTATGGGGTGGGGGCTTTGGACACTTTCAATAAATAAACCACCAAATTGTACCTAAATTACTGAGTGATCACACTGTCAAAGAATAAATGAGAAATTGTTTCAGTATAATTTCCACACAAATAGCAAATACAACTAATATCAATAGACTTGGATATCAAATAATTAGCCGGATATACATTATATTATCTGTTTCACAGTTCTGACATTGTGGGTTCAAATCAGAGCTCTGGCCTTCCTGTGTTTACTTCCAGTCTCCGTCTGTTTTCTCCGGGTACACCGTGAATATTCGTCTATTTAAGACTTGCGATTGGCTGACAAGGTAAAGTGTAACCCGCCTCTTTGGCAATTCATTTAATAAATGAGCCTTTGGGGATGATTTATTTTGATATAAACCGGAATAAGGACATTTGAAAGTGTGACACACAAAAGTGATGTCATCTAGCAGCAGCCAATAGAAAAGCACCTTCAGATGAAATTGCTCCCATGGTGTTTTTTAAATATTGTGCACAAGTAATACACACTTAAAAAAATAAACAAATACTAAAACTAAACTAAAACTAAGCATTTATGAAATAACTAAAACTAATACAAACTAACAGAACCACCCTGAAAACTAATTAAAACTAACTACATTTAAAAAACAAAACTCAAAACGAAATAAAAACTAACTAAAATGAAAAATTTCAAAACTATAATAACCCTGGCTTCCAGCAGTGTTCGTTACATGTAACAATATTTTTAAAGATTCATTTAATGAAGTTGAAAAAACATTAAGAAGTTCACAAGTAGCCAATTGAAACCCTGCTTCCGTATTTGTGCTCCACCTGTACTCTATGTGTGTTTGGGAATGGAGGGGCAGTGGGAGTCTTTCATTTACTTTTGCATTTGAATAAAGATTTTGCAATTGCCATGTGATGACTTATATATATATATATTTTTTTTAAATATATATTATTTTGCTAATAGTCCTGTGATGTTGATCATGCTAGTGCTGTATATTGTGCATTTACTGGAAAAACAAGAACTGTTAGTGAAGTAATGAAAATCAATTATTTTCTCAAACGCGGAGAGGCAGATTGTTCCACATTTTAGGGCCAACCACAGAGAGGGCCCTATCCCCCTTAGTTTTAAGTCTTGTCTTGGGCACCATGAGTTGGAACTGGCCCTCAGACCTCAGGACGCGCGTTGGAGTGTACTTCTGGAAGAGGTCTGAAATGTACGGAGGGGCCAGTCTGTTCAAAGTTTTAAAAACAAACAATAAGATCTTAAAATCAATTCTAAAATTAACAGGAAGCCAGTGCAAAGATGCAATGATTGGCAATATATGTTCATAATTTTTTGTTCCTGTTAAAAGTCGTGCTGCAGAGTTTTGAACTGCAAGCGATAGAGCGCATTGTGGCTAATTCCTGTGTAAAGTGCATTGCAGTAATCCAGGCAAGTGGAAATAAAAGCGTGCATGACTTGTTCAAAAAAATGTAAAGATAAAAAGGATTTCACTTTAGCTAAAAGACAGAGTGATAAAAAACTAGATTTAACAACTGCAGCGACCTGCTTATTAGATTTAAAATCACAGTCAACAATGACGCCAAGGCTGGTGGCAGAGGGACGGACATATTGTTTAAGGGAACCTAGGTGATTGATTGTTTGTGTTCATATTTATTATACATACGTTATATATTTATTAATGAAAGCAACAACAACCTGCTCCTTTCTTTATTTTCTTATAAGTCAGACTTGTAGAGGCATTTTTTTCTGTTTAGTTGACTTGGGCATAAGTAGAGATGTCAACTCAAATGTTGGTGCTGATTGAGAGCCGTTTTTGGAAGTTATTAATGTGTAGTATGTACAATTACTTTGAATGGACAAATTTTATCCGGCCCCTGCACTGCTTCCCACCAAGACACAAGTGGTAGGGGCTATATTGGAATTCTGAAGGGAACTATTTTATTTAGTTAGTTATTTACTGATTTCCCCAAAACAAATGGATGAAATTGAAAATGCATGCTAATATAATTTTCCTGATTTAAAAAAATAAAAAAATACATGAGCGTTTGAGTGAAAAATGGGCCATCCCGACTGGATGATCCCTTTAACAAAGATAATAAAAGTTTGATAACTCAGACTGACCCTTTCAGTGAGCTATTCATCTAACAATTAATCAGTTATCGTGGTTAGAGTTTGCAGTGGTTTACCACTGTACTAAGAGTTATTAAAAAAAAATACTGTAAATATTAGACACAACAACAACACAATATTAGTGTCATTAAAAATTCAGCATTATTGCTATTGTAGAGGCAAAAATATTTGCTCAAACAGTATATCATGCATATTGTGAATAAGTTGTGGTTGGTCAATGTATAAGGATGAGCAACTTTAGAATATCACCCTCTTAAAATAATTGACTAAGTCTTTTTTTTATTGAAAAAAATATTTATTCATTTTCTTAAAGAAGCACTAAAGAACTTTTCAACCTTAATAAAATATTTTCAGAACTTTTCTGATTAAACATTGACTTAAAACTCGTCGAATGGTACCTTTGCCATGGCCTGAGGGGGTCTGTATCATTTTTACTGGCACAAAGCAACTTTGAGGAGAATGGTAGGAACACTGCCACATAAGAAACTACAAATGTGCTGACTGCTTTATGGCATACGTTACTGTTACTGTTACCCTTTCCCCATTCGTTACGAAGACGAAAGTCAATTTGAATAGCGACGCATGATTACTGCTTTCCTGGCAGAAGCTGCAAAACAACAGAAAAGTGTTCTCTGAGGAGACAAAAATACAAAAAAGGAAAAGGGAAGCTACCCCGATAAAAGGACAGTGAAGGATCAACATTGGCCCGGCTTTCACTTGCTGGCGTGAGCTAAAAAACGACGCAATGCGCTTGTCCTCATAGGAAATGTGGTCTTCATTCAAACATAATAATACCGCTTTTGTCCATATGGCGCCGCCATAATCAACATAAACTGATAGTTCCTTAGTGTTGCTTCAATTCATGTCCTAATGATGCAAATGGTTAATTTTTTTGTTTCCTGAAAAATCTGAAAAAAATGACTTAGGCGAATATTTTAAGAAGGCACTGATAAAGACTTTGCTAATTTGCAAAGATTTTTTTTTACAAATAGGATGGAGTGAAAACATAAGTTGGCATGAATACACATGGTAAATTAACTGAATTTCCTCACATTCTTTTCAGGTTTTCAGTGTGTCACGCAGACCTGCCCCTTATAGAAGGCAATTGCTCTTCTGAGAAAACGTAGGGCAATCAATCAGTCTGACATGAGGTAATGTTGCGTAGGCTTTCCCCCTTGAACATGAGTGGAAGCCTGACAACATTCCACCTCATGACAGGTCAAGAATTCTTCTTCTTCAAATGTTATGTTATTTGGGTTCTATATTTTTGCCAAGGTAAATCCAATGTACAGTGTTCACTCTCTATATCACGGTACACCTTTTGCAGCCTCGCTGTTGTGCGAATTTTCATCTGTGACCGTAACAAATTTTCGTTTGTGACCATATATTCATGTATCGCAGGTTTACCTTGCTATTTTTGCAGGTGGTGGGGGGTTGGCGGGTTGTGCTATTTTTCTTCCTTCTAATTCAGACCAGTCCAAAAAATAAAATAAAATAAACTTTTTCACAAGAAATGCTTAATCAGATTTAAATAACGTCAACCTGTCCCACATAACTATTTCAATTCAATTGGATTAATGTTAGGTCACTAAAATGTAGCTAATGTTCTTCACTTAATGCTACATTATATAGTTGTGTTTAATTTACACAATGCTGTTATGTTGAATTTACTCAACATTATTAAGTTGAATTTACTCAAAGTAATTGTGTTGAATTTACCTAATATAGTTATTATTAATCCTCATTATGTTGAATTTACTTAACACCATTTTATAGAATTTATTATACACTGTTGTTCTCGATTTAATAAAATGGTAGCGCTTTTCCAACTATTAAAGCAAAGTCAAGGCATATTAAGTTTTGCTTCACACTTAGTGATGAAGGAGCATCAAGAGCAACTGGGTGCTCAGTATCTGGCTCAAGGACACTTCATCATGGTGACTGAAGAGTCAGGTATCAAACACACAACCACTGGTTTGGGAGACTGCAATCACCTATGTTAAATATACTTAACTCAAACTAGTTTTGAGAGCAAAATGCCAAACACTGGCCTAAAATGTGTGTTTGTCTCCGTTTGTGCTTGTCTGACTGTTTGTCCATGTGCAGCAAATGGCCATATGTATAATGGACTAGAAATTTACATGCAAAAATCAGCTTTGTTTTTGCATGTAAATGTTGTTTTTGCATGTTAATTGCATGCAAAAAAACCAACAACAAAAATTGTTTTGTTTATTTTAATGGATACACTCAATTAGATGCACTATTGTCATATTTGTGCTTTCAGACTGTGTCCTTTGTGTTGCAACTTCCTGATGTAATCAGCACCCTATGAGAGGCGACCATAGACTATAAAGGGAACTGTGAAAGACACATTCTGTTTGTCGGACGAATCATCTGCTTTGCCTCCACAGCCCAACGGATGATAGTTAGCTACCTAGCTCCCCGTCTCTTGATCCACAATCCCTTCTTGTTGTTTCTGGTCTAGTTTTCGCTGCCTCGTCTAGTCGTGAGTACGTTTTGCGCAAACCGCTTAGTTAATGACTTACTGGGCATTCCATGTTTAGCGTTTGGCCCTGGCTGGTGCAAGAGCCTTTGTTCTCTTTGGCTACGTTCACACTGCAGGTTTTAATGCTCAATTCTTATTTTTTGGTGAAATCAGATATTTTTTTGCGTAAGCGTTCACACTTCCTATTAATTGCGACCTCAATCTGTCTGCTGTGTGGACGTAATGTGTCCCCAAAGTGACCCACATACGCAGAAGAAGATACAACGTCACTCACAACGCTTTGTTTGCGGAAGTAAATACGTATGGTCCAGCATGTCAGGGCCACGGACTTTTATAAGTCCGTCGTCGGGGCTCATATTTTTACCGTCTCATATCTACAAAGGAGTGATGCAGGAGGAGGTAGAAATAATATTTTGTGAAAATGAGGCGAGCCTGTTCGAGCGCCTCATCTCACGGGGATCTCTCCTTTTTTCCTCCCTAACGATGACGTTACATCATTCCCGTGCGTAATAAAGGAGCCGTCTGCGTGGCTAAAGCCCCGCCCGCGCGGAGCGCATATTGGACTTTTGATGACGTCGAGGTCGGATATATGCGACCTGGCTGTTCAGACTGCGGTCGCCTTGCAAAAATTCGGATACGAATCCGATCTGGGACCATATATGAAAGTGACCCAGGTCGGATATGAAAAAATCGGAATTGAGCCGTTCAGAAGAAAAAAGACAGATACAGGTCGCATTTGGGCAAAAAAAATCCGACCAGGGTCGCATTTGCCTGCAGTGTTAATGTTAGCCTAGATCATATGTGTCAAACTCCGGTCCTGGAGGGCCGTAGTCCTGCAGGTTTTGGATGTTTCCGTTCTCCAACACAGCTGATACATGATCAGCTCATCAGCAAGCTCTGCATAAGCATGATAACGATCCTGCTGATTGGAATCAGCTTGTGTTAGAAGAGGGAAACCTCCAAAACCTGCAGGACTGCGGCGCTCGAGGACCGGACTTTGACACCTATGGCCTAGATCAGGGGTGGGCACACTCGGTCCTCGAGGGCCGGAGTCCTGCAGGTCTTGGATGTTTCCCTTCTCCAACACAGCTGATATATGATCAGCTCATTAGCAAGCTCTGCATAAGCTTGGTAACGATCCTGTTGATTGGAATCAGCTGCGTTGCAGCAGGGAAACCTCCAAAACCTGCAGGACGCCGGCCCTTGAGGACCGAGTTTGCCCACCACTGGCCTAGATGATTGCATCGCCTTCAGTTGAAGCTTTGTTTTACAAATAAATGTCAAAACTATTATTTGTGTCTGCGTTTTTGGGATCCAAATCCCTGAACATAACAACTATAAGGTTGAAAGAGGAATTTATCTCCCTTTTCTTGAGATACGCCTCACCTCATCTGCTCCTCACCTTCCTCATCGAAGTCCCAGCCTATTATCTTTGTAATCTTTGCTGGAACAGCCTGAGGCACCTTAAGCCACAGCCAAGCAAAGAAGATGCATCCCACTCCTGTGAAATGTCACAAGGATATAGTCAGTATAGGTACATAAACCTGTAGATGTGTGAAATAAGTGCTGTGGCAAGAGTCCAAGCAGCTGCCATAAGCCCCTGAAATACTGTTTCGCAACCACATTTAATCTGCAAGTTTTATGTTTATGTCTATGACAGCTCTTTCCTCTCTGAAGAGGTATGGTGTGTCACTTATACAGGTAGGGCATGAAGAAAGTAAGCAGGGAGAAGTCTAGAAACACTAATTCTACAGGAATTTGAATGTTGTGTAAAATGTAAATAAAAGCAGAATACAATGATCTGCGAATCCTTTTCAAGCTATATTTAATTAAATACACCGCAAATATATATAATTTAAAATTGATTAACTTAATTGGTTTGTTGTTGTTTTTGTGTGTGTGATGTTTATTTTTTGTGTGCAAATGTATTCATTCTTAATTAATTCAATTGACTGTGACCATGAGTTACATAGCCTTTACAGATTCTGTAGTAAATAAAGCAAGTCTATTAAATTATATTTATCAGATCTCAAACATAAAAGTTAACAATCAGCAATAAAAATTAAAAAACGTTCTTTAAACATAGCGTTGCTGGTTGGATGCAGAGCCCACACTACTGTTTTGTGCCATGTATGTATTGTACACATGTATTCTCTTCCTCCAATTGGACTAAAGGTAAAGTTTTTATATTTTAAATTATAACTAATATACTTTTAATCTTGTTCTTTCTTAGTTTTGCTCATTCATTGTTTATAAATATAAAATAACATCCAACCAAAGTATTTCACAACATTCCATGGTGTGTTTTTGTTCCAAAAATAATTTGGGCAGTATTTTCATTGGTTTGTATTCTAGAAACAAAAATCTTTAGATCACCACTGTCTATACAAGTCGTGATGACAAACTGTGTTTATTTCCCCGTCATTACTGAGCTTAGAAAAACTGCCTAGTTAGATTTGCTGCGAGTGTGTCTGTTTTTGGCTTCACATCTGCATGGTGTGATGCTAAGGAGTCTGACATAGTCTTTGTGTGCCCATGCTTTACTCTTTGCTCATGTTGAGAGAGTGTTCCCCGCCTCCCTTGTTTCATTAACTGCTCCAAGCCTTTCTTGATATATGGTCCACTTGGTGGTTTGTCAACTTGCTTACAGCGTATCACCACCAAGTATGACTCATGGGAAAACACAAACCACTAGCACAGGCACGTGGGTTTCACACATGCTCTCACACCGTACACACAATGTTTTTTTTTTTTAATAAAGCACTTTCATCACAAGAGCTGGTTTGCTGTAAAGACACCACAAAAAAACATTGGTCATCACGTGAGTCCAGTGCTTAACACCATTGACTGATGTGTGATTTGCAAATAAATATGAATGGCATTGTTCTTTGCAATATGTTTGCGGTAGATATTCTTTATTAAAACACTTGCAACAAAATGGAAGAGAACATGAAATCTTTCTGTAAGGTTTGGATTGTGTCTGTGTGAATTGTCCTAACAGATATGTATATGTATGGTCATAACCTCACAAGCCAGATTGATAATTGTGATTCATTTAAAGGAGTTCTTCACATTATCAATCTGAAACTTCACTCAGCAAATCCGTTCAGGAAAGGTGTGGGGGGGGGGGGGGATTCTGTACAATACTTCGAACTGCTTGGACGAGGCGGCATCTTGTTCACGTTTGTTTTGCCGAATCACGGCAACAGATGAAAACATCGTCTTCTGTCTCGTTTTAGGAAATAAAAACAGCACGAACATCTTTAAAAGATAGCACGAACATCTTTAAAAGATAAAAAATTTCAAATTTAACAAGGAAACGGTGCGTAATTCTGCGAGAAAATAATTTTTTCCATTCGTCTGTTATAGGTTTGTTTGTTTCCCCCACCCGCCATCGTCCCACTCTAAACAATGCCTGATTGGCCCGACCTAAAAGAGGTCGGTTGCAAACGTATCAGCAAAAGTGGTACAAGATGTATTCTCATAGTATTTGTGAACAAATACCGCGAGAATTCAGCTGGCAAGGTTAGTATGGTCACAAAATACAAGAGCATTTTGTAAGCTCTGAGGTCAATGATGAGAGGGGCCTGGCACACAATCTCGGCTTCATCTTAAAGATATTTGAATAAGTTTCGATCACGGCTCAGGTTTTTTCATAGCAGGCCCATCCAAACATGCCTTTTTGGACATTCCTGTGTGCACTGCGGCATAGTTAGATGTGCTGAAACAGAAAAGGATCGTCTCCAAACTGCAGGTCATGTAAAAAAATATATCCATCCACTTTTTATACCGCTTATCCTCACAAGTGTTGCGGGTAGGGATGGGATTTGACAATAATTTAGAGATTTCCGTTCCGTTCCGTTCCGTCTTCAATTCCGCTTATCCGGGGTCGGGTCGCGGGGGCAGCAGCTTTAGCAGGGAAGCCCAGACTTCCCTCTCCCCAGCCACTTCAGCCAGCTCCTCCGATGGGATCCCAAGGCGTTCCCAAGCCAGCCGTGAGACGTAGTCTCTCCAGCGTGTCCTGGGTCGTCCCCGGGGCCTCCTGCCGGTAGGACATGCCCGGAACATCTCCCCAGGGAGGCGCCCAGGAGGCATCCGAACCAGATGCCCGAGCCACCTCAACTGGTTCCTCTCAACGTGGAGGAGTAGCGGCTCGACGCTGAGTCCCTCCCGAATGACCGAGCTTCTCACCCTATCTCTAAGGGAGAGCCCGGCTACCCTGCGGAGGAAACTCATTTCGGCCGCTTGTATCGGGATCTTGTTCTTTCGGTCACGACCCACAGCTCGTGACCATAGGTGAGGGCAGGAACATAGATCGACCGGTAAATCAAGAGCTTTGCCTTTCGGCTCAGCTCCTTCTTCACCACAACGGACCGATACAGCGTCCGCATCACTGCAGACGCTGCACCGATCCGTCTGTCGATCTCCCGCTCTAACCTACCCTCACTCGTGAACAAGACCCCAAGATACTTGAACTCCTCCACTTGGGGCAGGACCTCATCCCCGACCCGCAGAGGGCACTCTCTCTCACACTCAGCCACTGAGGACCATGGTCTCGGATTTGGAGGTGCTGATCCTCATCCCAACCGCTTCACACTCGGCTGCGAACTGGAGATCACGGCTTGAAGAAGCCAACAGCACCACATCAATTTAGAGATTCTGATTCCATTATATCAAATCTTATCCATTATCGTATCAATTTATGATACATGATGTCATTGTCATTATATATACTACACACACACACACCTGGACTCAGGGCCATCATCATCACTCGAGATTCTTAATCACATCAACGACCGAATCCCGAATAAATGTGAACCGTTTACTTATTGTACTTTTCACGAAAAACGCTTCATAGTCCAACATGTGAAAAATCCAATTTGATCCAAATATTAACTGGTAAATAGAGTGCACTTTAATAGTAGGTCATTGATTGTATTACTGGTGTCCTTGTTATTAAATCTTCTAACAAAATAACTGTGTGGCATGAGTGTGAAAGGAGTCCTTATGGGTACAACCAGGAACACCATAATCAGCCCAGCTAGAGTGGGACTCAGATGGGAGAAAGCTGGGTTGCCCATGTGGGTTTTAGCTAGGGCCCATATAAGGCCCACCTTGAGCCCATCTGGGCTTGCCCACTTAGAGCCACCATGAAATTCCTGGCCAAAATTAACTGGGACCCAGTTGGGACCCATTCACCAGCGCATATCCAACCCACATGGGTGTTTTGGCAGGGTACCCTTCTACAAGGGGTTGGTACCCACATTACAATATACATTGACGGATTATGACTCAAATGGGAAAATTATGAGTCATTTACAAGGCCAATCCGCTACTTAATTTGAGTCCCGACTAATGTCTTCTTCCTGATTCCCCAACACCTGACGTGGACCTTGCTGACACGGGCGACGTCCGAGTCGGAATGACTCAATCCTTAGTATTTCGATCACTCATTCAACGTATGGACATATAGCATGAAAGGTCTTTCCTAAGAAACCACTTGGATGTCACCGTTTTAACCCTGGTCTCCTCTGCCGTGGTAGTGGTGGTGGATAAACAGAAGAAAGCAGTCATGATAGATGTACCAATCTGATTGATAGCATTATCCGGAAAAAGGAACATGAAAAGCTGGAGAAATATCAAGGACTGAAGGAAGAGCTAGAGAAAATGTAGAAGGTAAAGGTGGTGCCAGTAGTGATTGGGGCACTGGGGGACAGTAACCTCCAAGCTGAGTGGATGGATCCAGCAGATGCCAGGAACAACAGCCGTGCAGAAGAGCACAATACTGGGAACAGCTAATATCCTGTGCAGAAACCCTCAAGGAACTCCTAGGCCTCTGGTAGAGGACCCGAGCTTGAAGGAGATATCTACCGCCCGAGGAAATGCAATACTATCATGAGAAAAAAAACACATCTCTTTCATTATGAAATGATTAGAAATTGTTTCATCTATGCTTAATGTCCACAATGCCAGCCCTCTTACATTGAAATAAGTCAAAGTTTGAAGGTTGCCAGGCTGGAGCTGGACTGTGGCAGGTGCTGGAGGTAGTTGGTCCGCCCTGTGAATTCACTGATGAATTGAGGAAAACAAAAGACAAGATATGGTCACCATGCCTCACAGTTACAACTGAAGAAAGTCTGGTGAATAAAGACTGATGACATTTGCGAATTCTGACATTCTGTGTATGTTTATCTGAAGATTACTTTTCTTGACTATACCTACATAGGGTATATGAGAGGGGTCAAATGAGGACTCTCTTCACTCCGCACCAAGATCCATTACTACCTCAGGAATAATGAGCAGAAGAATTACCAGTTTTTGCCATACTTGTTGTTACATACATATTTGTCATACTTCACAGACAGACAAGTGATTGAAAGGAAACAAAGAGGTATAACTGGCAATCAGGCAAAGAAATTGTCATTTTAAAAACAACGACACTAATGACAAATACGCACAACCTATGATTCTATTTGTGAGTTACTCTCAAAAGGAAGCAGACCAAATTTATTTTTGCACTGTCTATTGGGTTGCCATAGAAACTGTGCGACTACCTTGTTTTGTATAATGCATTCAACAAAGACTGAGAAAAGGGTCAGTGACTGTATCATTTTCTTGTACACCCGAGGAGGTTTTAATGGACTGCCTTAGACTTCTCACGTTGTCCGTTTTCTATAATCATTCAATGACTTAATGAGCAATGGTGTTTTAAGATAAATCTTAACACTCATGAACAAAATATTATTATGTGGAGTTTACATAATAAAGTAGTCCACATTGTCCAAATAACTATTGTACACACAGAAATACGACAAGTTTGTGACATTAGAAAAAACAGGAGATGTTCATTTTTTGGAATGTCCTTTCATTGGTTTTGTGCTCGTCTTATATTAATATAAAGTGCTCGTGTTCTTTATGCAGAGTTTAAAACACTGATACAGTAAAAAAATAATAATAATAATTTAAGATAATTAAAGTTTTTAAAAATCCATCTCTGTAACACCTTTTTTTTGCAAATCTCCTATGTTGTAACATGGAGACCCGCGGCTAATAAAGTGCATTGGCCAATATATGTATTTAGCTTACATATTTTTTATGACTTCATTTATCTGTTGTGGCTTTAAATCAGGTACGCTTTGTAGTACAGAAATTACAGTATGTTGGCCTGCATTTTTCATAGTATTATTCAGACCTATTAAAGGTGATTATTGTTTCTTTGAAACTCCCCAATTTTGTCAACTACAATCGCTAAGAGAACATTAAGACCGACATAAGTAATGTAGTGTGGATTTATGATGTCATAAAAAGTACCTCAGCTCTAATGATGTTTCCATCAAAAAAGTAACCAAACTAAACAAACAAACAATTTATTTCAATATAGATTACACAGTAGACAGAAGAAACACAGTAGACAAAGAAGAATGATGGTTTTAAGACAGCAGAGCCCAAAAAAATGTGTACAAAACAAAAATAAAAGTGCTGTGGGAAAATTATTTCTCTCCCCCACCATGCAGAAGCTCTCGCAGTGATGTAGTCCAAAGTTTGAAGATGGCATGAAACCAAACATTAATCTACCCTGGTGTTGAGTGAGAACATAAAGTTAAGCAGCAGCTGTTCCACTAAAAAAAAATTCAATCGCAACAAACACAAGAATTTGCCATGATAGCCAGTAAAAAAATTCCCCACCGTGTTGCCTTATATGGGAAAACAATGAGTGTTTTACCAGTAACACATACAAGTGTAAAGCTCAGACAAAGATAACCTAATGTAACCAAGCACGTCGCGCAGAACGCCCCTCTTTGGATTATAGGAAGGTCTAATGATGAACAAGCAAGAGTAATGGCAATAATATTATAGCAATGTATTATTTTACACATTAAAATATATACTCGATTGATCTATTTAAAAATGATAAAATTTTAGTTCACACCCTATAATGAAGATCAGAAAATACCTTTGCTGAGATAAAACCCCACGTCAACTTCAAGATTAATCCAACAAAGCAAACTGTTAGTAAATTAACCCGGGCAAACAAAACAGGAAAAGAAGAAAATCGAGTAAATGCCAAAATTACCAGCTTAAGTGCTGTAGTGCTTCACAAGCTTCTCTATAAATTTTGTTTTGTCCAGCTACAACTCTCACTTTTTCTATTTTCTCTGCTGCTCCAGTGCTGCTTCTTTAGAGCTTCAAAATTAGGACCGAAAACCGGTACCGACACATGTTTTACGGAGATGTCAGAATCAATATTGCGCATTCATTCATTAAGTTTCCCGGAGTGTTGCTGAAAGCTGCTCATTGCTGTGCATTGCACATACATTTCGACCAGGCCGGCACTTGTGGTAAATCTAACCAGGGTTGGGAGGGTTACTTTTGAAATGTAATCCGTTACAGTTACAAGTTAACTGCTAAAAAATTTAGTTAGTAACGTAATCCAAGTACCATAATATTAAAGTAATGTAACTGGATTACTTTCGGATTACTCCAATATTGAATATGCTCATGAAGACAAAATAAAAATAAATATCACCACAATATATATTCTATACAATGTGCCCCTGCTATTTGCAAGCGATAGGGACTTGGGCAGCCTACAAAGAGTAAAAATCCTTGTGTAATTAAAAAGCATGTAGGCTATTGATTGATTGATTGATTGATTGATTGATTGATTGATTGATTGATTGAAGGCCATATGCTGTTTTCAAACAACCGCACCTCACAGTTAGATAGATAGATAGATAGATAGATAGATAGATAGATAGATAGATAGATAGATAGATAGATAGATAGATAGATAGATAGATAGATAGTAATAGATATGTTGTGCATGATGTTTAAATGGTGAATTGGTGGGAGGAAGATTTGCTTGGAAGGTGGAACTCACATTATGGTTGTAGGCTAGCGGGCTAGCTAGCAAAAAGCTACAGCGCATAGCATGCCGCTGGACTCTTAGCTCAAACTTTCGCTCAGAGTAAGTGCCAGTGAATACCGGTCGCTATTTCCTCCTCCCGTCCGTGAAGCTTTTTCAAACTGCCCGCGTATGGAGGACACAAATAGTTAGTTCGTTCGTTCCCATCTCCCCGACATGTAGCAACGGTCCCACTCGCGCAGGCGTGCACGCGCTCTTTCTCTCTCTGTCTTTCTCTGTCTCTCTCTCGCTCTGTCCTTCTCTCTCCCCCCCTCTCTCTCTCCCCCTCTTTCACACTCTCTCTCATCGTATAAATTGTTATCCCTTGAAGTAATCTCCATTTTTAATACATTTACTTGTAATCTGATTGCATGTTTTTTTCCTGTAACTGTAATGGAATACAGTTAAAAAAAAATTGTGATCTGATTACGTAACGGTGGTACATGTATTCCGTTACTCCCCAAGTCTGAACCTAACATTACAAGAAGACAACTTTTTTTCATCCAGCATAATGCAAATTTGGCTATGCATATGTTTTCATAAAAATATATGTAAAAAAAAATAAAATAAATGTAATCTATATAATATTGGAATATGTCTTGCCTTGCAATAACGCATTGAATCGTAAACAATTTGCCTTGTCAGCTGTGAAACATTGTTGGTGTTTTTATTTTTTTATTTTTTTATCTTTAAACATATTCTTAGCTTTAATTTACACTCCTCACACATCCTTATATATTTGGTATGTGACCCTCAGTGGGGTGGCTGTGGATGTGTGTTTCCATGCATACGTGCATAATGTTCAGTCAAGAGCACATCATTTTGTCCAGAATCACTTCTTCTTGCCGGCAGAGTTGATTGACACTTGTGCCTCCAAGTGGCCATCTGTTCCATGTTTGTTCAGACTGGATTGCAGATGCTTTAAGAGGCTGTAAATAAGCTAAACTGTTATAGAGAGCAATTTGTGCTGGAGTCTAATGCTCATCTGTACTGAGGCGAGACTGATGTTGGTGTGGACAACTGGAGTTAAATTGAGTGTCTGATATGATTGTATATATGATCGTGTGCTTGCATGCATGAATAATGATGACATTTATATGCCGATTGTTGTGGTTGGCTGCACACCCATTAAAAACCTTCCAGTGCAAAATGTTCTTGTTATTATTTCATTTGATAACCTGTCAGCCAATCCTCAATTGCATTGTTCATGATGCTAAGTGGATCTAATTTATCACATATAAACTTTAGAAAGAAAATCCAATTAATGGCATGTGTCATTTAATGTTTGATTTGTATACACTGATGGTGATACAATATTTCATTGTTCCACAGTGAAATATGGAATCAATTCGCTGATGAATCAACCATGACGAGTCAAACTCAAACAGCAAAGAGAAGAGCACTTTGCTATAGATCTTATTGCTACATATGCAGTACATTGACATTTACTTACTCCTGGAGATGATACCTCAAAGGTTTGTGTGCTTTATAGGTCTTCAAATAGAGAGGTGTGACATTCCTCATGGATTCCCAAGTAAGTGTGAACCTTCTCCAAATACGTTTTCCATCTGTGTTTGATTTCTGTTTTCTGTGGGTTGGAATTGAGCATATTCATAATAATTTCCCCTATCCTGACACACAACAAGGCACGTCAGCATGGGTGATTATTTTCTGAGTGCTGGACTTTAACACAATGGCTGCGCTTAGACAAAACTGCAACAATCTCGTGTTAAGTTCTCATTGGAAACAGTAAACACATCTGTGACAATGTCTTGGTGAAAACAGCTTTTCTCTGAAAATGGCACCATGTGATTAGGCACTCTGACAAGAAGATGGAACCAGCCCTATGCGGCATCATTTACTACTTGAGCAGATGTTCCCATTCATTTCACTCATCTGCTACCAACATGCACACTCCATCCTTTTGGCAGCTTGTCCTCAGCCAACCTTTTCCCATCTTCAGTTTTACCAAAAAAAAAAAGTCCCAGTGAAGTGAGTGTGACGGCTCTTTTGCAGCTTCACCCCCAAACGTGGAACCACTTGTCGTTATTTAGCAGCTGTCTAACAGCTTGTCAAATGCTCTTTACTCTTTGATTGCAATCACATAATATATGTGTGTACATTTATAAGTGGGCACTTGTCAGCCAGTGGGCCTTTTCCAGAAGCCTTCTGCTATTCAAATCAGTTGTCATCACATCTGTCAAGTGAGATCAAAATAACTACAATTAAACAGAAAATATTAAATTAATATAATTTTTGAAAAAAATAAGCCTTTTCAATATACTGTATACGTAAGATTAGAAAAAACGTATTCTGCATTTTACAGTAATTTTACTTTTCAGTGTAGGACTAAATATTAATAATATTAAAATTATCAAGCCAACAGGGTCAAGATTCAGATCAAAACGTTCAGATCAAAATTTATGTAACCCTCTCATGAAGATTTGTCATTGAGCTGCTCTGGAGCTTTTTTACAGTTGCATTAAGCACCAAAACCCACAATTTAAAAACACACATGAAAATATATTGCCATGTCCTTCCATTTCACAGAAGCTGAGTAGTTATCTATCTCACAACTCTGAGTTTTGTGCCTTGAATTTTGTGTCCTCCATGAGTTGAGTTCACATGCATTCTTTTGGAGTCATTGAGGACTCTAAAATGCTCCATATACGCAAATGAGAGTGTTACGGAGTTAAATTACAAACTTTATAAAAAAAAACTTGAAACTGAAAATTGTTGTGTTGATCTTGAATTTTGCAAAATATAAATAGATATTCAAAATAAAAATAAGCGTGTGAAACGTTTTTTCGGGTCAAAATACATTTGTATTCACTTTGGTAATTCCTTTGAATAAATTATTTATTTTCACTTTTTGCTTCCATATATATTTTGACATTTGAGGGTTTTTTCAGCTGCATGTTTTTTCTTTTCAGATTCAGATCTGATTTTTTAGGGTTTCAAAACTTATTTTTTTCACTTTCAGATCTTTTTTTTCAGTTTCAAATCTTTTTTTTCACTTTCAGACTTTTGACCCGAATGTTACGTGAAATCATGAGTGACAGCTGCACAAAAGTGCTTTGGAACCACCCCTCAGTGCCTTCAGGGAACGTAGGAATTAAAAGAGCTCTTAACTCAAGACTTATGTATACAATTTTCATGTGATTGGCAGAATATAAATTGATGCCAGTGACAAAATTCCATTTAAAAATCTGTTTTAGACAGTACTGAGCACCAATTGCAGTCTTTGAGCGATGATTATGCCAGATTTTGCCGTACAACAGCCATGTTTAAGTCCCTGATATGTCCGGCGTCTACTTGGCAATTTGAACGCAGCGTAGATTTCCACTTGCTTGCAAGAATGGTGTCCGGCCGGTTATCGTCAGGGCAACTGACTGAAACTAATGCACAGGTGAGACATGCTAAATAAGTGTCGCAAAATCATAACAAACAGTAAGGGTCGTTTTTGTGACAACATTTTTTGGGGGCGTGACGTACAAAGCATTGCCGGAAGTCATCATCATCAATAAGCGAGTCAGTACTAACGATCTGCAGGATTTCGTCAATGACAGAATTTCGAATGAGGAATGCCCACTTCTTAGAGAATAGTACAGAATACTTCCATTTATTTCCTTGGACTGAGCCACAAGTTTTCTACTTCAATAATACACTTACCACTTACTAGCATTGTTATTCCAGATCGCCCGTTGAGTGTTATGGATCTGTAAAGAGACTCTGCAGCGGCGTTTTGGTTAACATTTAACTTAGGCCATCTCAGCGGCCCCGCCTTTAAGTTACCTCTGCTGCCTATGGTGCCTGCCACCTGCCAACTTTTCACAGAGGTCCTGCTCTCTCGTCCGGGATGTTGCAAGTGTGGTTGAAAGGTCGCTACAATGGGTCAAATTTGTACTGTCATCCAATGTCGAGTAAGTCCACATGTTTATAGAATCCAGATGGGTTTTTTGGGGTTTTTTACCCCTGTTGTGTCTTTATTAACAACTTAAAAATAAAGGAGACAGATTTTATATAGGTCTACTGTGTCATAGGAAATCACAGTAGGCAACGGGGCAAATCACTGACTGATAGCAAAACATATCAGTCCTTTGTGTCAACATACTGTATCACTGACACGGTAACTGGGGGATGGATAACTCCGCTTGGAGAAGTATGTCCATACACTGCAACCACAAGCTAATGCTCGTGTGGATGACAGGATTAGGTGCTCCAATGGAATCATCCATAACTGGGTGAGTACTAACGGATCGTTTGTAGAAATTACATTTCCAGAATTGCCCATTTTAATGACAAATGACTTGTTGATGAATGCCCACATCGCTGAGGAATGACAGATTGACGATTACAGTGTGGTTCGGCTTGAAATATTGACGATGACGGAAGGGTGTCCTGACTGTTGACAAATGCCGGATGACGGACGCTCAAACCACATTGACGCGCCCACCTTTGTTATCTAGCATGTATGATATGTTTTACCCAATGAGGTGAGGTTGCCAATCAAAATGCATTCTCCATTCTCCTTGCCCAGCCCTTCTCAGTAGCCATGGCCCAGTCTACATTCTCATCCATAATTTACAATGCAGGCGATGGTGACACCTCATTTGTCTCAGTCTTTAGTGTCTTTACTTTCATTCATGAAATCGGATAAGGCAATGTCCTGGCCACATATGGACCATTCTATCATCTAGTGTAGCCACTGACAACTTTATTGGGGGCCGCCATTTTGAAATCACATGAATGGAAGATGTGTTTCTGATAGGTTTGAATTTTTTTTTTTCAGAAAAAAATATTGTTTCCCCGTGAATTCTCTTATCTTGCTGACAGTTTCAGCTGGCACTTTAGCCTTCGTCAGAGCTGTCACACTTCCTTGTCTGACATGTCTGAAAACAGCTGATTGGAGTAGCTCAAGTAGTACGCATAATATCAAACATGTCAGATATTTGTCTCAAGGGCTTATGAATCAGAAAATGTACCAAAAATTGCGTGCACATAGCATGCTATCTGCTGAGCAAACAGTTTCAAATGACTGTGTCAGCAAATACCTTCAGTGTGCTGCAGGCTTAATGAGGAAAGTGGTATAGAAGATAAATGGGCTTCCATTTTACGATCTTACATGTGTTACGTTATTGCTGCTCTTCTAAGTAAACTCATTGCTGTGAATCGTTTACTGCTCTTGTTTATTTATTTATTTTAACTGTATATAAGCAATTTAAACAGATATACCACAAAATAGCTGAGAAGGGACTAAACAATGCAAAATAACAATGATGAGCTGCAGCTGTTTGGGCATCTTGAAATTGATTGGCTGTCTTAAGATGCCACAGCTGGAGACCTCGTCAAACTAATTTGAAAATAATTAATAAAATGTGGACTAGTGGACATTTATTTATTTATTTTGGTTTCTCATGGGTCCCTCGCACAATCCCTTTGCGGGACACACGCATGTGCTGGCCTGCCAATGACAGCGGTGGGCACTGGGCAGCACTGGCGATAACAAATAATTATTTTTACAGTGAATGACATAATATAACAATATAATGCTTGGTTTGAGCTTTTCCAACTACTAGACACAACATGTAAGTATTGTTTATGTAATGTGACTAGACAAGAGGAACTTCGGTGGCTGACGTTTCTTTGAGTGCATAAGAGTGACAGGGATTGAGAATATGAAGATTATTAATACATTGTACATTTAAATAACAGCCCTGGCATTTTTCCCTTGAGGATATTAATTATAGCATGTTTAAGAACTTAACAAGAAAGTCTAATTTAAAAAAAAAGTTATTAGTAGAGCAAATTATTTAAAATAGCATCATATTTTATTAACCTAAAAGTATCGGTATCGATATCAGCGATATTGACACCAGTATTTACTTTATATCGATCGATACCAAAATCGTAAGTATCGCACAGCTCTAAAGGCTACGTTCACACTGCAGGGCTTAATGCCCAATTCAGATTTTTTGTTAAATCTAATCTTTTTATGGTACTATTCGACATCTAATGTGAACACAACGTGCCCGTGATGCGACTCACATGCACAAAGAGCAAACGTCGAGGGATGTATACCCAAAACAACATCACGTTTTACCGCCAGCCAAGCCGCCAAGGCAAGTAACTTTTATCAGTGTCATATGCAAATTTAGCTGTGCCAACGCACGCTACAGATTCGTGGACTGGTGGACTCGTTTCGCGGACGTGTTAGGAGTTTGATTCATGTGTCTTGGCTGCACACATTATGCAAATTCAGCTGTGCCAACGCCCGCGCTCCTGCTTGTTGGACTGTTCTCACGCTCGCTCCTGATAGGCTGCTAACCTCGGCTTCATCGTCCGTTAGTTTTGAATATGCTGTTTACAAACAAAATGTTAACCTGGCAATAGCCAGATTGATAATTGTGATTCACTCAATATTAATCTCCACGGTGATTTGCTGGGTTGTTGAAAGGCGGGACATTCTGTACAATACTTTGAGCTGATTGGACGATGCGGCATTGTGCACGTTTGTTTTGACCAATCACGGCAACGGATGACAATGTCGTCTTCGGTCTCGTCTTGGGGCAAAAAAAAAAAAAGCACAAACCTCTCTACCAGATAAAAATGCACGAAGTGCCGCGGTTCAACAATCAACAAGAAAACAGTGAGTAATTCTGCAAGAACAAAATTAATTGCAGCGTCCATTCATCCATGTCAGGTTAGTCTGTTTCCCACGGTGTTGGGCCAACGCTTCCTAGTTTCGTCACAGCTGCATTTCCCGCCCCCAAACACAATGTCGCTCAGTGATTGGTCCGAACCACCAGTGGTTCGACTCAATGGAAATCAACAGGCTCGGTGCAAGATCTATTCTCGGGAGTTTGTCAACTCACAAATACTGCGAGAATTCAGTTTGCAGAGCCAGTTCAGCACAATGTAGAAATTCAAAAGGGAAATGTTGGTACCTTGCTAGTTGCAAAGTGAATGTTAAATGGATTCAGTGTTGTACCTGAATCAGTTCAATGAACGAAAGTTCATGAAATGATTCATATTTTGGGTGAATGTGAACTGAAAAGAAGTGCATTTTTGCTGTGTGATCACGTGACCGCCCTATGACGGACGGGAAAAGGAAATGACTGTTGAATGGAAGTAGATGTGACCTGGAGGGACTTAGTGACTGTTATTTTACTAATTAAAAGTTATTATTGCCCATGGAGCCATGGATGTACTACTTCAACCGAAGATTGAGCTCTAGAGTGAAAAACTCCAAGCACGAAGATCAAATCCCCCATTATTAAACAGTCAAATGCACTTAATAGTTTTGAAAAAGGTACACTTTAAAACTACGCTGGGTGTATGTGCAGTTGGAGTGGATGCTAACTATCTGGTTCATTAATGTGATATAAAACGCACAATTCGACACCTCTGTTACATTCTGTCAGAGTGTATGTTTGCGAGTAAAATATATGAAAATTGTTCTACTAACCTCGTAAAAAAGATGATCGCTGCAAATCCACAAATACTTTTGAGGGCTGCCCAGAAGATAAAAAGCTACGTTTGGCTTTCTTGTCTATTAGTACAACCGACCGGTGACCGCACAGCATAATATGACAATTTTAGAAGATAATCGATTAGATACAGGACTACACACTGTACGAGATTCAATGGATCTGTAAGAGGCAAGCGGTTATTTTACCGTCCATTGTACGGAAGGGGGCGTTCCACCGAGGGCTGTGATGTCACGTGCAAAAGGCCTATATCTATAATTTCCTTTTGCTCAACAGTCCCTAGAGACTGTGCGTCTATCTTTACAGTACCGGTAGCACTTATTCTTTTTGCCAGTTTTGAACCCACATCAACAAAAAAGTTATTAAAACCATCAACTACATCCTTCATATTGCTATTTTTTTGTCTGTGTACTTCAGTTTGTCTATTTTTAATAATGCTATTTAATATGTGCCATATTCTAGTTTTAACATTATTTTTATTGGAATGGTTTAGTTGTATGGTATATAATTGTATATATACCATACCAATGTTATATAATAGAATTATGCAATTAAATAGTTTGTCATAACGTTTCATTGTTGACTGTTCGAGAGAAATCCAACGGTTCGATGGCCTCAACATTGGGACGTTTTGGGTCATCCAATTAGGTTATCAAATATGCTTCCTTTCCCAAATGGTTTATAATGAAGCCATTATAATTATTCTCTCATTTAAAATATGCATTTTTGCATGGACAATCTACAACATTAGCTATGTCCAAATTAACATATCTCATGTTTCAGAGGTAGTCTTATACCATTGACAGATGCCGTCCAAAAACAGAAAGGGTCCTTGTACACTATCTCCTGTATTGTGCTAGCTCAGGCTGAATATGGCTTACATCTAAGCTCCCATGAGAGAGCTTGTGTGCATGGCCAGCCCTCCATTAATTATCACCGTCACGCATTGTGTGGAGACCCCATTTGCTCAAGCATGGATGAAAGAGGCTGATTGCTTATCTACAACACAAATAACCAAACGTGGCAATGTATGAGCATTAGTGCAACTGAAAGAGCAAAGATAATCGTGAGCTGATGTATCTGTGATACGGTCATATGAAACGTAAACATCAAATAGCTTGTGAAAACCTTTAGAAAAGATGCAGATGCTCATTTCGTAATGGATGTGTCATGCAGTAATGGCAGTCGACTGAAAAGCTTTTTGAAATCATTCCACATATTGGGTGATGCTTTGTGTTGCCCCGTCGAAGCCTAATGGTAATAAATTATCATACAGTATTGATATTTTTACAGCTTTTATCTCTGACTGGCCATATTGATCAGCCGTCTCCTTCAGCAACATTTCCAACTCTCCCCGTGGCAGCAAATCCACATTGCTTCCTTTTCAAGGGGTTTGCAGTCTCAGAGATTGGTTCAATGTTATTTGGTGAGAGGCACCGTCGACTTTTGCTGGACAACTGAAAGGCACATCCACTGTAGAGTAGACCTCATTTGGATTATTCAATTAAGCTAGCATGCGTTTATTTGACTTGTGGGGGGAAACTGGATTTTACAGAGAAAACCCACGCAGTCAGTCAGGTTTCCATCCAATTGTTTTGAATTTTTTAAGTGAATTTACTGAAAATGCGCAAAACGGACCTGCGACTTGTGCCCGTTTCCATCTTTTCTTCTTTTGCGAATATTGATGTAGGTGACGGTATACACCATACAGATGTGATCCACCAGTAATTTAGGGGAAGAAGACTAGGAAGCGACTGCGCCGTGCGAAGACGTCATATGAGTTTTCTTTTATTATTTTTGATAAACCTAAAATTGCATTAATATTCGCTTCTTTAATTAATTCTAAAAATATTTCTGTTTCGTTGTCCCCCGAAACATACCTTACTTTATCCTCCAACATTGCTTAGGGACTACAAGCGTACGTGTTACGTAATATCCTGTCGAAACGTGCGACGTCTATCCGGTTCTGTCAGCGTTTATTCACAAAACCTGTTTCCATAGCCAAAATTTGCATTTTCCTTTTTTCGATACCCTTCAAAATTCACCCCCTCCAAGCGTAAAAAAAAGGGCAAATTTATTACGTTACAGGTTGTTATTATGTTATGGGCTTCTACACATGGTTTTGTGGAAAGATACAAAAAGCCAGCTCAGACATTTCAGCTGTCAGTTTCTATTGTGAGGATATAGAAGACCACAGTTCTAGTTAAACGTCCAGAGTGGCAGGTCAAGAAAAATCTTAGGTAAGCAGAAGTGAAGGATGGGGACAACAGTCAAACTCACAACACAGACCAGCTCCAGAGACCTACAACATGATCTTGCTGCAGATGGCGTCACTGTGCATTGTTCAACTATTCAGTTCACTTTGCACAATGAGATGCTGTATGGGAAGGTAATGCAGAAGAAGCCTTTTCTGCGCACATGCGATAAACAGATGCGCTGGATGAAGAACACATCATTCCTAGACAAAATCTTGCAAACCACAGTCAAATTTGGTGGTAGTTCCATCATGCTGTAGGGCTGAATGGCCAGTGCAGATACTGGCAATTTTGTTCAAGGTAAAGGACGCATTGTTATTAAAGGTCTGATATTATGGGCAGTCATTCTGCCCCATATACAACCAGCTTTACTTAGGATGCAAACCTGGCAGAAGAAAGTTTGAAATTGTCTATTGCTACAACTTTTTATATTACTGACACTGAATATTCATCACTTCAAAAGTACACTCAACTCACATTTTGGGGCGAGCGAAAGACAAAGACGTTTACTTGAACCAAATGGCCTCATTGTTAATTGATGATCTGAAACTGCCCTCAATTACTGGGGGGGGGGGGCAAACTCAGACTCATGTTATTTTTTTAATAAGTTTGGACTTACTTGCATCACAAAGTATTAGTATCAGGACCTCGCAGAAGCAACATCTACCAACATAGATAATCAAAAATTACTGTTGGGATTTTTATAGATCTAAAAAAAAAACCATTTGATACCAAAAACTTACTATACTTCCGGTTCATTGATTAGCAGAGGCTTAAAATTATTTTATTTTGAAAAGTGACCAGATTCTCTCTGTCTATGTTGGACTCTTGACGCATGTCAAGATGCTAATTATCTCAGTTGCGTAGCACTGATGCTAATCGACAAGTTAGCAAAATGGGTAAAAAAAAAACAGACATTGGAAAGTTTATTTGCAACAGAGAAAAGGCCCAGTGATGAGACAACACAGGAGCCTATGACCAAGAAGAAAAAGAAAGGTACATGGACTTACAGCTACAGGTGATTCCCACGCATGATAGGCTCTGCGGCTAGCGGCTCTTAATTAAGCGTTATGGTGAGTGAGTTAATCATGGACTTTAGATTTTTTCTGTGGCGCCTTGTTATGTTGGCGGCGCCAACATATCATGCCCTCCTAAATCTAGCTATCTCTTAGCGGCCTCCTTAAAAGTGCTGCATTTAAGGAGGCCGCTAATAATATATTTACATAAAAATGTGGCTTCACATTTATTGTTGTATCTACAAAATACCCCAGTTTTTGTGTTCATTCATAAGCATTACCATATTAAAGAGTTTTTATCAAAACTCAATTGAAATAGAAAAAGTGTATGGAAATACATTTCTTGGAGTAGTTATTGATGCAAAATTATGTTGGAAGTCGCACAAAGATAATGTTTTCACATGATCTATGTGTGACTTCCAACAAATTTGAGAAAATGGCAAAAATCATAGGGATACTCTCTAAAACTAAGGATGTCCTGAATAAGAAATCATTATACACATTATACTGTTCATTATTATTACCATATCTGACCTATTGTGTTGAAGTCTGGGGAAACACATATAAAACAAATACCGACCCTGTTTTCAAACTTCAAAAAAAGAGCCATAAGATTTATTAATCGATCAAAATATACAGAATCAACACATTCACTATTTACTAAATTAAATACAATAAAATGTTATGACTTAGTTGAATTTAAAAATAGCACAAATAATGTACAAAGCATACAACAATATACTCTGCACAGTACTAAGAATCTATTTGAAATTAGAGAGTCCTGACATAAAGGGTACAAGTGTCTACAAATAAATCAAAATGAACAAATATTAAGCAAAGGTTTATTTCTGTAAGAGGTGTTAATTTGTGGAATAATGTTGTTACTGACCTGAAAAGATGCAAGTCACTTGCTGAGTTAAAAAAAAATGGTTAAAAGCAAAGTTCAAGAAAATTATTTAAATCAGACATGAGCTAGAAATGTAATATTTTTCGATGTATCGGTATGATTGTAATGAAAATTGCATAGGCTATGTGAGTATGAGTATGTATCATGGTGTACCGTGTATGCCTATGAATTTAGTGTGCATATGCTGCTAGCAAATGTACGTACATGTCAAAGTGCAGTTGTATACACAAGCAGGTTTGTACATTCTCTTTTTTTTCTCATTGAAATATATGAACCTATTATTGTATCAATAATAAAATAAGTCAAAACATACAGAGAATAAGTTCTAGGACTAGATACGTTTTCAACTTATTCCTACTCCCTTTTGAACATGTAAACTATGACTACCGGTAAGTGATGATTGTGTAAGGTTCTTCTTTCTTCTTTAAAATTTCCATTTGATTTTATCTGTCTGCTACTTGTTTATATGTTCAATAAACAAACAAACAAGCAAAAAATTATTACAAGAAATGCATGCCATTGAGATTACTGTTAGATCAGTAATACAGCAACCTGTAGCCTACTTGTGAATATGATTTAGTGAGACACTGCAGAGGCTGCAAGATGCGGGGTTGAATGACCTGCATGTCAATTTATTTCAGCCTTAATTAATGATTATTCATGATATTTAGATTTTTTATATTTCACTCTTGTAACTGATTGGCTGCAGACCCACAGTTAACATTCATCTTACCTCATGTCAGTAAGTATATTACTGTTGAACTAGACTAAGTGCAATTTCTGCAGAAATTGCGTGGGAATGCTGAAAGCTAAATACTAATAGCTAAATGCTAATAGCTGAATGCTAATCTGAAGTAAAGCTTATGAAGTAAATTGAAAGATAAATTATGTGAAAATTACAAAATATTAATTGTAGTTGAAAGATAAATGAATAAAAATAACACTTGAACCCGGGAGGTGTGAATTTTTTAAGCAAGTTGATAATTTATATGGAAAAGTGTTATCTGAAAGTACCCTCCATTCATTTAGATGGAAAAGTGGAACTAATGATATGCAATGGAAAAATGCAACAACAAAAATCACTCAATAGCACCACCTAGGCATGCAGTACCCTCCATTCATTTAAAAGGAAAAGTGGAACTAATGATATCCAATGGGAAAATGCAACAAAATCACTCAATAGTGCTACGGCTAATGTCTACGGATTGTTAGCGTTAGCCTTTTTGCTAGCATCTAATGGCTCTACTATTATTAATACAGATTCTTGAAAAGAGAAATTACACAGCTGCTTAATTTTATTTTGTTAGCATAAACGTGACTGAACTGCCGTGGAATGCAAATATACTTAAGCCATTTTATGTGATTTTTCCTTAGAGAATTTTCTTTTCCAATCAGGGGTTGCCTGTCATTATTCATTGTTCTCTTCTTTTCCCCATTGGAGGTGTATGGTGCTATATTCTCTGGTTTTAATTTGGTGCAATGGGTAATTATAATGATGGCTTTTTTTCTATTATAAACATTATTAAGGTACTGATGAGTTATTAACATTGTTTTTTAGTTTTAAATTATATTTTAGCCGTTTATAATTATGTTAATTTAGTATGGCTGTATGAATAGACCTATATTCTTATCTGTGTTACTTTCATGAGAAAGAGCAACGGGTCTGTCTATTCATTCGTAATCTAAAGGGAGGTTCCGGGGATTTTGCTGTGTCGGAAGGGAGTCAGGCTTATTATTATTGTATTTTTTCTAATCTGATTTATACCCATGGGAACGGATTCTCTTGTATTCAGTTGTAACCAGGTGTGTTGTGGGCTGACCTTTTTATGAACCCTTTTTGTGAATAAATAACGATGTGAGCTGGAAAGAAAGATCACATTTGAACAGAGACATCGCTTGGATGGTTTGTCTTATGTGGACCAGAAGCTTCTGGTAATTAAAACCTTTGCAAAGGAACTTCTTCTACAGAATCTCACCATTCAGTTAATTGAACACGCAAAGAGTACAATACTTAATATTGTCTACTCTAACAAATGGTGACCGCCGACGTTGAATTATAACGAATGGTCTCCTCCGTTGAACCAAACGGATGGTGTTGTTGACGTTGAGCAGGCTGCGGCGTTCCCTGACGGGCGGAATTTCTGGCGCCATATTAATTCCGGTAAGTGGAGATCTTTATCCACGTAGAAGAAATTTTGTCTGTCTGGTCCGCTGCAGCTGGTTTTTTCGTCTTCCAAAATTGTCTAAATTTTAAAAGAGATCTGTGTGAACGAGTGTAGTTTGATGTCGTTCTATTGTGAGTTGTGATAATTCCGACGATATTGAACTAAACACGTCGTGGAGTGGTGCATTTGAAGGTGACGTGATGCAGACTCGAAGTGATGAAGCTTTTTTTGTACAGGAAGAAATAGCGGTTAATTTTTTGATTTGTTTTGTTTTTCGTCAACGCTATGAAGAATCCTTAGACCATAATATATATTGAAGATTATGGTATGCGCTCTGCTTTTTAAGCAGTTTTGGCCGATTTGGGGACGAGTATCATATTTGTTCATGGCTCTTATTGAAAAAGTCCTATTTACACGTAATATGTTTTTTAAAAAAAGCGCCTGTTTGAAATTGAACAGAAAGGGGTCCAGGTTGATTACAGCGATGATTGGATTTTGTATCACTGTATTTGCAATCGAGAGATTACGTGATTTATTTTGTTGGCGCTTCTACAATATGTAGTTTTGAGGTCAGGATTCCCGTTTGAATTCCTTTTGTTCCACGGTTGAGTTCGTTAGTGCGTGACAAATTTCTTAAAAAATAAGCGCCTTGCAAAAATTTTGCAATAAAGGGAGAACAGTTTAGCTCAGCGGGATTGGGTAACCGCTGTGTATAAACGAGAGGTCACGTAATTCTTATGTCTGTCTGTGTGTGGCCATATGTGTTAACATATTGAACTATTAATACTAAAAGTGAGACGTCACTGTATTAAAACCGAATGTATACATCAAAAACTACAAACAAAAATGGAGGCGATTTCGACCCGGATACAGAATGGTTTGTCCTGAATGCGTTTCCGGTTCAGCGAAAAATAAAAGCGTCGATGAACAATGAAAAAACGAACTATGGATCGATTGTATACAAAGCTTTCGCTGGACAAAATGGTATGTCAGACTTTTGTATTTTCTTTGTTGGTAATGGAAAAAGGCTGAATTTGATGCTAAAATGACTCCAGCATTTGTGGAGCAGTTTACGGATGGGTTGTTCAAAGTTACCCGTTTACTGAAATCCCCGTATAAAACTGCAGTTTAAATGCTATAAGATTTGTAGACAACGAATTGAAGGAATAACACCGTTTATTTTTTTTTTATAATGACTGAAGAGTGTGTGCGTATGCATTTGAGTGTGTGACCTAGCTTCTAAAAAAAGGTGGGGGTTTGTAAGTGAGAAGTGTGCATATGGGGATTTTGTTTGTTTTTCTTTAATATTTTAACTAAGTTTGGTGTTGTTTTGTGTGAGATGATACTGTTGTGATAGTGGCGTTTGTTTTATTAATGGGAATATGATAAAATAGGTTTTGCGATTTATAATGTTAAGATTCCTCCCCCCCCCCCTTCCCCCGTTTCTAGGTTAGAAAAAAAGGTGGGGGCTGAGCTGTGCGCTGTGAGCATAATGTGTCCTCGTAATGGGACTCTTTTTTTGTCAAAATGGTAAGAGAGGAATGATAAACAATATAAAATAAGTAATAGTATTTGAAAGATATTGTTGAGTTTTTGAAAAAAGAATATTAAATTAGTGTTTTATTTTTATTTTTTATTATTATTTTTTTTTTTTTTAAGTGACTGAGCTAATAAATCTTTATACTTTAATGATTGATGACGATGGTTAATTTGTTAACTTTCCCTTTTCGGGACAAATGAATAAAGAGTAATGATAAAATAATGGCATTTTGTTTGAGAGTTGATATAATTATGCCTACATCTTTATAGCTGTGGCTGGAAGTAAGATAGTTGAATAAGGAGTTATGAATGTTTTTGGAATTGACATGTTGATAATGATTTTTAATATTTGTTTTTTTTCTGAGTGTGTCATTTCAGAAACTGATGTTTGAGTTCCAAGGCAGATGAGGGTTTGATGGCCTTCACTGATTACAAACTGCGAACGGGATGCGCCCCAGCTGCTGATACGTTGTATGGCTAGTAGCTATTTGAAGGGGTATTGAAAAAAAAAGAGAAATGAATAAAGAGGCTGTGTTTTTTACGAAACATTTTTGAGAAAGCAGGGAGTGAACTGTCTTGCTATGATCCCATATCCTCAGTCTGGCATTTTTAAAGCATTGTATCAACGAATGTGCATTTTTTGATCAGGTGAGCTCTCAGAAAGACTGTGTGTCATCGGATCCACATTGCAGACAGCGTCTGAATGGATGTGGCAGAGATCAAAGGTCAAAAGCCGCAGAGCAACAGTCTTCTCGTCCTGTGCCTAAGAAAAACATGATGTTCAAATTCCTCAATGCCCAGTGACTGTGTATACGCCTCATTCTAGTGACTTCTCCCCTATGGCTGTTTTGCATCCAGAGGAAATCTAAATGCCTGCTCTGAACATTGCTGCCACAGCAGCCGCCATGCTGGCCAGGACTGAACATTGACAACAGCTGCCGTCCTGCCTTTTGCTGGGGGTCTGGACTGAGAAAGTTGGTGGTCGGAATGAGATGTGATCCATTCAGTAAAATGCTACATAGTGATATGCAAGGCATTTTTAATGTGTTGAGTGGGGAACTGTGATCTATAGCAAGATATTTCAGAAAATTGAAAACGACATATGTAAATTTGAAATGAGGGATTGAGAAAATTTATTTCAATCTATAGCCTACTAAATTTTTGCCTATATTTTTGGGAGAATCAGTTTCTGAATTGGTACAATGGGAATTTTATTAATATGTTATGATATGATATATTTTTATTTTCCCCGTGAGAAACTTTTTTGGACTTCGTCCAGCTGCAGCTATAGTATAAAATAAATAACAGAATAGAATGAGTAGTAACGAGTAAAAGACTAACTAAGAGTTTGATGGCTAAATTAGATTTTTTTTTTTTTTTTTTTAGCACTGTGATTTATAAATCCCAGAAATATTTTGTGTGAATTAGAGTAATATGGTTACCTCTATTTTTATGGCCCCAAAGTCATCATATATTAGTGTCTTAAGTTGTATCTGCTTATGCTCAGTTTTATAGTGTTTTGTAGCTCTTTTGTTTATCTCATAGCCTGATTTAGAGGGTTGAGTTATTTATGACGTCTTTTGAGTCATGAGGTCTCTATTTTGTCCTCCCTTTATCTTGACATGTTTGAAAAAATCAGTGGATCTTTGTCAAATGAGGGAGTTTATGTTTAAGAATTTAACCAATGTAGACGAGTTAGAAAATTAAAATCAAACTTAAAAACGAAATTAAAAAGGTTGTGGGGTATCGGCCTACACTCCAATTGACAGGATGAGTTTGAAAATGATAATCCACAGTTTGAATATGAAGAAATCTATCAGAGGAAATCGATCGCAAAGTAAGTCTGAAGCAAGCAAGGACAATAATGCATATTCGCCGAATGAAGGTAATTATATTATATTATATCTTTTATCTCAGAATCATATTTGAAAAATGTAATGTTTGGAGCCCAGTGTTTGCAAAAGAGTATAGATAATATGAATATATGTGAGTTTTTCCCAGCATGCCAGGATTCGGCCGGTCATGGGATTCTGGGAAGAGAATAAGAGATATGAAAGGCACAGTTATGCAAATTTAGAACAAATTAAGTCATGGTAAAAAAATTACCTATTATTGAACAAAACCTATTTGAAAGATAAATATTTACAAGCTCTGTCTTATATTAATGAATGAGCGAATGTCATTCAACTCAATCAAGGGCTGGGCTC
Source organism: Leptonotus elevatus (assembly GCF_054856555.1). Classification (NCBI taxonomy): domain Eukaryota; kingdom Metazoa; phylum Chordata; class Actinopteri; order Syngnathiformes; family Syngnathidae; genus Leptonotus; species Leptonotus elevatus. Next base: position 6,613,106 of record NC_141244.1, on the reverse strand, counting down.
TATTTTAATGTCACAAAAATAGATCTTTTCCTGTTCCAACAGCACAGGACCTACGGATCTTAATCAAATAACATTTATTAATCCCAACTAACAAAAACTATCAGGGTTTTTTCCTCCAAATAAAATTTATGTGAGTTTATGAGAAACTAAAAATGAAAAGTTTCTGCACTCAGGAGAACGGCCCCAGGGGGTTGATGAGGAGAAATTCCACAACTGGAAAGGAGACGTGCCAGGCTCGGCCATCTCATCAACTGATGCTCTCAGGTTGAAAGGAGAGACAAAATTCCACAACTGGAGCATCAATCTTATCACCTCCGACCTGGAGCCACGTCAGCTGAATCCGTGCCCGGTTCCGGAGCTGCCGTTTGAGGACATCAGTCAACGGATCAAGAGCAAGTGCCTTTTCTTGGGCAATCATTCCTTTGATCAGTCACATTTTGGGCAGAATAATCCCAGGTGACAAATCGAAGAATTTGGGTAGTCTACCCCAAATTCTTAAAGAAGAGACGAACTATTGCGACACTCTTTTCATTAAAAAAAAAAAAAGACCTTCAAAGAACTTCATCACAGGATGGCTTCAAAGAACACATATTCGTCTGCCGATACATTGCGACACTTTTTAATGAACAACATTTTATGTTAAGCCTCACATATGCTATGCTTATTTCACTAAAAATCTTTTAAATGTATCAAATTGTTTTTTAATGTCATATGATTGCTAAACTACCTCCTCTTCTGCTAAAGGGATGTTTTAAGGATAATTATTTTTACCACACAACCATTGAAAAAAAAATGTTTTAATGTGTTGAGCTCTCAAGAGCTCAAATGAGGGAATGATGAGTTATTAACATTGTTTTTTAGTTTTAAATTATATTTTAGCCGTTTATAATTATGTTAATTTAGTATGGCTGTATGAATAGACCTATATTCTTATCTGTGTTACTTTCATGAGAAAGAGCAACGGGTCTGTCTATTCATTCGTAATCTAAAGGGAGGTTCCGGGGATTTTGCTGTGTCGGAAGGGAGTCAGGCTTATTATTATTGTATTTTTTCTAATCTGATTTATACCCATGGGAACGGATTCTCTTGTATTCAGTTGTAACCAGGTGTGTTGTGGGCTGACCTTTTTATGAACCCTTTTTGTGAATAAATAACGATGTGAGCTGGAAAGAAAGATCACATTTGAACAGAGACATCGCTTGGATGGTTTGTCTTATGTGGACCAGAAGCTTCTGGTAATTAAAACCTTTGCAAAGGAACTTCTTCAACAGAATCTCACCATTCAGTTAATTGAACACGCAAAGAGTACAATACTTAATATTGTCTACTCTAACAGTACTCATTGTAAAGGTTATTAGCATTGATTCCATTTAGACCTGCAATCTGCCCTTTGTTTGTTTATTTATTGTTTGCTCAAATAGGGTAGAAGTGGCTGAATGGGCGATGTGACCCTTTTATTTTATCCACAGGCCACCAGAGTTGAATGAGTCTTTTTTTTCCCCTATTATTTTTAATTTAGGACAATGGCATTATTTTTTGCTTTATTTTTTCAAGAATTTCAACAACATTGTGTTCCCGATTGTTGATTTTAGCACGGATTTTTGTGAGAACCATCACAATGCTGCTTTTTTCCCTTTTCCTCTCCCTTTTCTAAGGTGTATTTTTGTTCATGTAAATGTGGCGGACTGGGGCGTGGGACTAATCTTTTTTTATTTTTTTTTATTACTTAGCGATAGTCCTAATTCAGTTTGCTCTACTTATCTGAACTGACCATGTTTTGGGACTAACTGAATCTGAGGTGGGTGGCTTTAATATCAAGATTGTTAATGATAATAATAGTGTTTTTCAGTTATCTAGCTTCAGGGTTTGTTTTTCCCTCTCACTTTGAGTTTGAGGGTTTAATCTTTTTTCTTTCTTTTTTTTTTTTATTACTCTTTGGCTGTGGGAGCAGTGAGGGGTAAATGAGTCATTGAGAATGCATAGAAACTGTAAGCTACTTGCGTGCGTGTGTATGTTTGGTATGTTTTTTGTTGTCATCTTTCCCCCTTCCCTCCAGGGCATCTTCTTGCTTCAAGTCTTCCCATGAAGGGTGAGTAATGTATCACGTTCTTAAACCACAAGGTTGGGGTTGTAGATTTGTATCGTGGAACGTTAGGGGAACAACCACGAGGAAAAAAGTGCTTTACACTTGAAACAACTTAATAGAGATGATTGTTTTATTCAGGAAACTCACTTGAAGAGCTCCGAGGTTTAAAGGCTCAAAAAATAATTTCTATGGACGCAGAAAAGGTGTTTGATAGAGTGGAGTGGAAATATTTGTTCTATGTTTTGATAAAGTTTGGTTTTGGTGATGATTTTATTTCATGGATTAGATTGCTTTACAATTCTCCGACTGCATACATCATTACAAATCATGTGATCTTTGCCTTGCATTGTGGTACCAGGCAAGGCTGCCCCCTGGCTATGTGAGGACAGGATTGAGGGCATTACGAGGTACGGCATCACCCATAAACTGTCCCTTTATGCTAATGATCTGTTGCTTTACTTGTCAAACTCCTCATCATCTATCCCTACTGTTATAGACATCTTGACAAAATTCAGTAGTATTTGGGTTATAAATTTAATTTTGGTAAAAGTGAACTTCTCCCAATCAACAGTCAGTTTAGAACGCCTTTTGTCCCATTTAAGATTACGCCACAGGGATTCAGTTACTTAAGTGTCACACCAACATTTGATAACCTCTTTAATATGAATTTCCGCCCATTAATGGATAAGTGTAAGCAGGACATGGCTCGCTGGTCCGCCCTTCCCTTCTTACTATCTGGTAGGGTCAACTTGGTAAAAATGGTGATGCTTCCTAGGTTCCTTTATTTGTTTCAGCACATCCCGGTTTTCATAAGGAAATCCTTTTTTCCCCCAGCTGGATCGTTTGATTTCTTCATTTTTATATCTGACCAAACCCCCACGTATTAAGAAGACCATACTGCAATTGCCCAAAAATCAAGGTGGCCTTGCGCTACCTAGTTATATTAGATACTACTGGGCATGTAACATCAACAAACTTAACCATTGGTTAGAAAGCGGACTAGACATATGCCCCACCTGGACCCAAATAGAGTTGAGGTCCTCGAAGCTCTCGCTACATTCTCTCCTTACCGCATGACTGATTAGGGTGCACAATGTCTCTCAGAACAATGTGGTCCTATGTACTTTGAACATTTTGACTGAAAGGCTGAAAGCTATGGCAAGCTCTTTGAGCATTTATTCCATATCCTTGATATCAGACAGTAGTGTTTCCTAACTAGTGCAGTCTTCGTCAGAACTAGGTGGACATTCAGGCATACTACTACTTGTACAAAAACACTGACATGTCACCCATTTTCTGCAACTTGTGCCACTTTAATCCAACTAGTGCTGACACAAGTCTAACTAGTGACACATATAAGCATGCATGTAGTGCCAAACTCGCAGCTAGTCAGCTTTTTTATGCACTAGTTGCCCAGTGGACCTAACTTGTAATGTTCAAAGTCTTACTAGTTAACTAGGAAGGCACAAAAGCTCTAACATGTTTACTAGTTGACTGTGAATTATTCTAACATGTTAACTAGTTGCCTCTGATTTGCTGCACTTGTTAACTTGTTCACTAGTGAATGACAAAACACTGACATGTTAACGAGTGAAAGCCTCTTAAAGTCTACATGTTGAACTAGTGACACTCAAACGTTTTCACTAGTTATCTAGTGATGCCCCAAATTTCCACTAGTTAAACTAGTGAGACATTTTGACTGAACTAGTTCAACTAGTGAGGTCCAAAATGCTCACTAGTAGAACTAGTGTTAACAGTCTTTTGAATTTGCTAGGTAGGTATGATGCCCAAATGTTCACTAGTAGAACAAGCGAAAACCAAATTGCTCACTAGTGGCACTAGTTACGTTAAATGCTAATCAGGAGGCCGGACAATGCCATAAGCTGGTAACTTCTATTGGCTCTATGATCAGCGCTCAACCCAAGAAAAATGTAACCCTGTAAAGCCTGAATTTGAGCTTCCACAGTCATTTACTGCCCCTTGTATCTATTCAAAATCAATACAGTGCAGTCACTTTCCACTTTATATGCTATACTAAATAAAAAGGAATCCAGTGCAACATTTCTGAAATAAATTCTCCCTTCTTGAGGATTTGAATTGTCATTTGTTGTTAAATCTGTTCAAACTGCTGGTGGTAAGAAATGTATCATGATTGGCTGATTGGCTGTCCGAAGTCACGCAGATATTGTCTGGTGCATCCTGAGTAATGTAGACGGAGTAAGAACACGTCTGGACAAGTAAGTGTTCAAAGTGCTTGTCGACAAGCACTTTGTATATTTATTCCTTAAAGTGTCCACTAGAGGGCAGTTTGAGCTTGATATCAAGGATATCAAGCATGTTAACATGCACACAAGGATGTCAACATGCACACCGAGCTTAATATCCGTGATTTAAGCCCAGCGTGCCCACAAGTAGGCTAGTAGACACATTACATTGACCTTACAAGTTAACAAGTATGCTTACATTGAGCATACATGTTAACAAGTAAGGTTTTATTGAGTGTACATGTTAACATGTAAGCCTACATTGAGCTTACATGTTAACAAGTAAGGTTTTATTGAGTGTACATGTTAACATGTAAGCCTACATTGAGCTTACATGTTAACAAGTAAGCTTACATTGAGCTTACATGTTAACAAGTAAGCTTACATTGAGCTTACATGTTAACAAGTAAGCCTACATTGAGCTTACATGTTAACAAGTAAGCCTACATTGAGCTTACATGTTAACAAGTAAGCTTACACTGAGCTTACATGCTAACATGTAAGCTCAATAAAAGCTTACTTGTACACTTAATGTAAGCTTACTTGTTGTAAGTAAGCTTACATTGAGCTTAATAGTTAACAAGTAAGCCCAAAAATGACTGCAACATCACTAGTTCGTGTCTCTTCTGACACCACTATAGTGTTCATTTTTGAGCCCACTGGTCACTCTCTGTCTATGCACTGTATATTGCACTGTATCTATACTATATTATTTAAAAAATAAAACAAAATGAAAACAGCCATAATGCTTATTTAGTTTACTGGTGGGGGCGAGATGAATTAAGCATGTGTTGTTGTTGTTTTGTTTGTTTTTTGTAAATACAGTTGATTTTCTTTAGATTTATTGCGGTCCAGGCACTTAAGGGTTAAAGCTTCAAGACATCTAATTTGAATATCGACCAATAGAAGTTCTTGTCCCGCCTGCTTCATTTGCATGCAGTCCACTAGTGAACGTGTTGGCGTTTGAGTCGCATTCAAGACGTCTATGGTTTATTGTTGCATTTTGCATGTTGACATGTAAGGGCCGAATGTCCACTGGTATCACCAGTTGCGTTTTTTCTTACCTTAGTGGTTCACTTGTAAGATTTAACATGTATTACTAGTTAACTAGGAAGGCATAGAATGTCCACTAGTTACACTAGTTGGGATCTTCCCAACCTTACTAGCTGACTAGTGAGGTACAAAATGTGATGTAGTGAACTAGTAAACGCAAATATACCCACTTGTGGCACTAGTTGGGCTCGTTTTGACCTCACTTGTTAACTAGTGAATCACTTGGTTTCTCTCTTGCAAGCTAGTTACATCCAGACTAGTTAACAAGTGACACTGATGTTTATTTAACTAGTTAACTAGTGGAAGGCATTTTCTTTCACAAGTCAGACCAAGAAATGAACTTGTACAAGATTTGACAGAACATGTTAGACATGTTTCCTACATGTTGGGCGTGTCTTTTAACTAGTTGACCCTTATGTAGCACTGGTAAGCAACTGTGCCCAACTAGTTCAACAAATATCTAACATGTAGTGAATTTAGTTGCACTAGTTGATGTTTCTAGTATAATAGGCGTCTTTTACATCATACTAGTTTAACAAAAATGCTTACTAGCTGACATGTGCGCACAACTCGTGAACTTGCGAAGTGTTGTAACTGGCAAACATGTCCACCAGTAAAATTTAATTATTTTCACTGGTTGAGTAGTTGTGTGCACATGCCAGCTTGTGAGCAATTGTGTGAAACTTGCACAGTCAAAGTCTGTACAAGTTCACTCTTGAGGCCGACACGTGAGACAAAATACGTTCTACTAGTAAACTAGTGATAAGAAAATATGTGTCACTAGTTTACTAGTTACTCACTCTGTATGCAGATAGTTTACTTGTAGGAAAACACGTGTTTCGCTAGTTAACAAGTGGCATCATAAAGAGCCCAACTTGTGTAACTAGTGGATATCTCTGCATTTACTAGTTAACTTGTGAACATTTTGAGCCTCACTCGTTACCTTGTAAGGTCCAAATAGATGCAAGTAGTTGTGTAGTCTGGGTTTCTGCATTCACTAGTTAACATGTAATCGTAATAGGCATCCACTTGTTAACAAGCTCCAATTCCTCAGGACAACTTGTAAACTAGTGTAAAACATGCCATTAAAAGGGGTGGGATAATGAAAAAATCTGAATCTTGATTGGTGTATTTTAACTGCAGAGCCAATAGGAATCCTGGATGCACGTCGGCAACACCTCCTCATTAATTTTTGGGGTGTAACTAGTTTACTAGTGAGCATGTTGGCATCCACTAGTTCTACTAGTGAACGTTTTGGACCTCACTAGTTGAACTAGTTCAGTCAAAATGTATCACTAGTGTAACTAGTGGATATTTGGGGCATCACTAGTTAACTAGTAAAACAATTGCGTGTCACTAGTTGAACTAGTTCAGTCAAAATGTATCACTAGTGTAACTAGTGGATATTTGGGGCATCACTAGTTAACTAGTAAAACAATTGCGTGTCACTAGTTCAACATGTAGACTTCAAGATCCGTTCACTAGTTAACTTGTCAATGTTTTTTCTTTCACTAGTTAACTAGTGTATGTTTCAGCTCTCACAACCTAACGAGTGCAAGGAAATCATAGGACACATGTCACTCGTGAGAAGAATTCACGTTTGACTAATTAACACGTTGCTAAAAATTAGTGACTAGTCAGAATTTCTGTGCAACTAATGCTGACAAAGACTGAACTAGTGAGAAACACTACTGTCTGATATCAAGGATATGGAATAAATGCTCAAAGGGCTTGCCATAGAAAGCCGTTTAAACAATGCTTGCAAACTTTAAGGTGTGCAGTTACTCAAACACTTTCAACGCTCCATTCGCCGCCATTCAAATGACGGCTTTGTTTGGTAGCAAGTTTTCCTTTTAACTTGATTTTCACGCATGCGCAAACGTAATGCGCACTTCCCTTATTCACGTGTGACTGCGCGCGAACGGTCAGTCTGTCAACAACAATGATAGCTGTGTCGTAGTCGTTTTGTGCAGCCTCCTTAGCTTTCTTATGCAGCAAAATATTTTGCTTCTTTATTCCCACATTCAACAAGCGGTCTTGTACTTGAATCACCCACCATTGCCACTTCTCCTGTGTTTTGTAGATTGCAATAAAGTTAGGGAAAAAAAGTGTTCATAGTCTTCGCTGATTCTTCGTCAAGTGAGGCGTGGCCCAATGTGTTAATATATTATATTCTTTATTTCAGTGAATAGTGATATAGTATTTTAATGAAGGGTGTATTTGTCACTCGTAGCATTGATATAGCTACGGAAAATTTGGCAATCCAAACAGTTAACAAGTTACTGCTGCAACATTGTCACACATTGGATGTGCGTCAAGGCGAGGTATTTGCTTCTTGGCGTTTACAATCTAACAGCAGTCTGACAGCTAGGGTATAAATTACATGAGGCCCAATACACATGCATGTGGTACTTTTCACATGTAAGGAATAGATCATGAAAAGAAGCACTTCTTTACCGCTGCTTGTGCATAGCTTTATTTCACTGTGAGAACAGCTTCTTTTTTTTTATGCATTCCAAGCTCAACTGGGTGAATCTAACACGGCATCTCAGAATAGTAGTCCGTAGTAGTAGTATCTCATCATTGACATCTGCACTTATTCATTAAAGAATGAAGATAATGAAAGAGTAGCCTTAATGAGGCAAATTATCTTTCTGCCCACCAAAATGAGTGATTTGCTCTGTCTGTTCACACTCGCGCACACACAGAGATTTTTTTCCAGCCTTTTTACTCTGACTTATAGACCACAAGCATTGTTCATACAGGCAACACTCCTGTGAGAGATTTCCTGGGGCACCTGAGAAACCAGCTATGATTACATGGCTACTTTCATGCTACTATCCCTTCCTTTTCACTACAAATCTTGATTGACTGAGGTGATGGAAACATTAGTCAGCATGGTCTAATTGTTCTTGTCAGTCAGTGTTGCTCACGCTTCATTTGATACTTGCATGCGTCATTCGGGTTTGCTTTGACTTGAGGGACTAAATCGATTTACATTTATATGACATCAATGTGTCTTCTAACTACAAATTCAACAATCCAGCATTGAAATAGTAATTTTTGCTTGGGCATAATTATGTTTCTTTATTATTAAAATGAATGCAACATAGAAACAAGTAACAAGTAAGATTCTAGTGTATCAACCTGACCATTATTATTATTATTATTATTATTATTATTATTATTATTATTATTATTATTATTATTATTATTATTATTATTATTATTATTATTATTATTATTATTATTATTATTCTCCTCCATGATCCCAACTATAGAGGGATCACACTCCTCAGCCTCCCTGGTAAATTCTATTTAGGGGTGCTGGAGAGGAGGGTCCGTCAGGAAGTCAAATCTCGGATTCAGGTGGGGCAGTGTGGTTTTCGTCCCGGCCACGGAATAGTGGACCAGGGGTCTATTTCACAAAGCAGGTTTAGTGAGATCTCTGGGTCAAGAAACCCTGAAATGTGGGAAACTGTGTTTTCCGTTTCAGAAAGGGAAGTAACTGAAACCAGAGAAAAAGCGATAAATCTAGCCTGTTTCATAAAAAGAGGTAATTTAAGTAACATGTTCTATGAACTGAACCAAACCTGGTCAGTTTTTCACAATGAACCTTGAGGTATTCTCTGTCCCCGCCTCCTTTCAGCCACATTCTGACATTTAATTTCCTCATTCATAAAGTACGCCACGGCGAGTTTTTGCGTAAATACGCCTATAGTCTATAATGTAAAGTGCACTTTTGTCATGAACATGGCATGTCCTTTTGACAAATACCCTATTGATGAAGGTGCCGCATTTTTGCCCAGGGAATTAAATATTCGTCGTGAGATTGTCATCAGACCGCATAGATATGCTGGCATTTCCGGACAGTTATCTTTTTGAGCGATACCGTTTCACATCGCAGTCCATAACCTACATAACTTAATCCCTCCTTACATTTGCAACATTACCGGCGCCGTAGCCATGCACTCACATCTCAGCATATCTTGTGTGTTGCGCTCCATTTTTTTCTTGAAACCATTTGAATAATGTTTTTATATTTCATCTTAAGTCAAGTGTGCTTCTCCCCCGCAGGATTGCACCTGAATGAAATTAATCAATGAGTTACCATTCAACAGGTTTCCCCTGTAATAATACTGATTGCAAAGGACTACATTTAAATGTACGCATTGACCCGACACCCGAGCAGCAACGTTCTCTCACGCCGCCTTCCTCTATGAGGAGCCGCTGCGGTGTTGCACTTTATTTTCTAAAGACATGTTCAAATTTTCCATATGATCGCATTAAAATTTTCAGTTGACAGGTGTAAAACAACAAAACAAAGCGCGGAAGCAGCGGACGGCGCCGTGCACTGCGCTTCGCCGTTGCCATGGTGACTCGATGACTCGGGGCTCCATTGATGTGGACTGTTTAGTGTAGTGGCAACACCAGGTGAATGGAGTAATGAGTGTTAAACTGTATGTGTGGGTGATGCGTGCTAGCGTCTCTGTGTTCAAATGTCTGGACGGAGCCGCTCCGTGACATCATCCTCCTCCTCCCATAGACTGCTGATGTGCGGCAATCCTGACAGGCAGTCTGCCACAACATTTGTCTTGCCTGCCTGATGCCGGATGGTAAACTGGAATGGCTGCAGAGAGATACCACCAGGTACGGCGACTGTTGTTGTCCTTCATGCTATTGATCCAGGTGAGGGCTCTGTGGTCAGTTTCCAGGTCAAACTCACGCCCAAACAAATAGTAGCGCAAACTCTCCAAGGCCCACTTGATAGCCAAACACTCTTTCGCTACTGTGGAATACCTGGTTTCCTGTGGTTGCAGTTTGTGGCTCAGGTAAATAATTGGATGTTCTTCTCCAGGCTCCCCTTGGCCCAGAACTGCTCCAAGTCCAACAGCAGAGGCATCCACCTGCACCAAGAACTTTTTGCTGAAGTCAGGAATTTTGAGGACAGGCAACGAGCACAGGTGCTTTTTCAGTGTGTTGAAGGCGGTTTCACCGTCCTCAGTCCACTTAACAGGATTCTTCTGGTCCTTGCATGTTAGCGCTGTGAGTATCACTGCAATTGTCGCAAATTGAGGTATGAATCTTTTGTACCAGCCAACGAGTCCAAGGAATGAGAGAACCTCCTTCTTGGTTCGGGGTTGAGGGCAGTGCTGGACAGCCTCTACAGTATCCACTTGAGGGCACACCTTTCCTCGCCTCAACTGGTAACCCAGGTACTTTGTGTCCTGTCGGGCCCACCCACATTTGAAAGGATTAAGGGTTAATCCAGCCTTCTGAATCTTCCCTAGTACCACAGACAAGTAATGGAGATGTTCCTCCCAGGTGTTGCTGAAAATCACCACGTCATCAAGGTATGCTGCACTGAACCGGTCACATACTTGGAGCACTTTGTCCATTAATCTTTGGAAGGTTGCAGGGGCTCCATGGAGGCCGAATGGCATGACCGTGAATTGGAAGTTTGGCTGGAGTTCGGAACGCTTTGTAAGGCCTGCTTGACTCCTCCAAGGGCACCTGCCAGTATTCTTTGCACAAGTCAAGGGTGGTGGTGAACTTTGCTGATCCAATCTTCTCCAGCAAGTCCTCAATCCTGGGCATTATATAAGCGTCAAAGTTGGAGATAGCATTGAGCTTACGGAAATCATTGCAGATTCGGAGGGTACCATCCTTCTTGGAGATGATAACCACTGGACTGCACCACTCCGAATTGGAAGGCTCAATAACTCCCAGTCTCAGCATTTCCTCCACGGTAGTCCATCCTTAAGCCGAATGACGTGTTACACAAAAGTAGGTCTTTCCTGGGCTGGCAGAGAAGAGGGAGGGAACTGACTTGAAAATCAAGATGATCTGTGCCACTTGATCCAGTTCCAAATGTGCCAATGCAGGATCAGCTGTTGCACTAAGGGACTCCAGCCCCATGCCTTCATCCTCTTCATCTTCCACCTTTCTAGCAAATAGAACCTCCTTTGGAGCCTGATTTGGTCACTCCTTCCATTCTTTGAGGAGCTTCACGTGGTATGTCTCTTTAGTCTTTTTCTTTTCTGGATGGAAGATCTCATAGGTTACTGGACCCATCTTCCAATTGATCACATATGGACCCTGCCACTTTGCTAGTAGCTTGTTTGTGGAAGGAAGAAGCAGCAATACCTTTTGACCGGGTTTGAATTCACGGTGGCGAGCTTGCTGGCTTTTCTGGGCCTCCTGCAGGTTGACCTCCGCCTCCTCCTGGTACCTGGCCAGTCTCTCTCTCATTTCCAGAATGAACTGCACCACTCCCCGGTCACTTGCTGTGGTGGAAGGTGCCTCCCAGGCCTTTTGGAGCAGATCCAATGGGCCCTGAACCTCCCAACACATAGAATGTCTTCCTGTTTGCCATAGTTCACGCAAGTTGCCGGTACAAGATCCTAATTATTGACATTAAGATGCCACTGTCTAATAGTGCATTCACTTGCTGGTCCATAATAGTCACTGTCTTAACACGTTGCAATCTTTTTTTTCTACCAGTTTCACCCTCCGGACGGGGAACATAACAGGCACCAGCAAATATAGATTTTCGCACAGGGCATACTGAAGCCTTGTGGCCTAGTTGCTGACAGTAAAAACAAACAAGGTCCTTACCAGTTCCATGTTGGTTTGGGGTGCTACCTGGTAACTTCTGGCTCGTCTCTCTCCATGTTGGTCTATGTTGAGTTGGTGGATTCGCTGGTCGGTGTGTGCTGGCGGGTCGTGGTGGTGGTGGTCCTCCTCTGCGAGCATTAAGGTACTGCAGAGCCAGCTTGGCAGCGGATAGTCCCTCTGTTGGCTCGTGCTCCTTCACCCAGGTCCTCACCTCTGCTGGAAGAACCCGATGTCGCTGCTCCATGATTTTCGCTTCTCCGACTTCCTCCTTGGTGCGCTGTTCTGGTCGAATCCAGTGTTAATAGAGACCCTTCAGATGGTGGTAGGTCTCCGTAGGGTTCTCACCAGGGGGCACTGTGATGGCTCTGAACTGTTGCCGGTAAATCTCTGGAGATATGTCAAACTGAGACAGCAGAGCCACTTTTAGGGTGTTGTAGCAGTAGGCCCTCTCTTCATTCATTGCGGTGTAGGCCTCCAATGCCTTCCCAGACAACAGTGGCACGAGTCGGCACGCCCACTCACTCTCGGGCGACTTCCATGTCCTGGCCATGCGCTCAAAACGCAGTAAATAGTTTTCAATGTCATCCCCCATTTGATATTGGGGTATTTTGGGCCCAGAGAAAAACCTAAAGTCTGGCCTTTACTGCTCTGACTGGCTGCTAGCTCCTTGCAGCTGAAACAAGGAAACATCTCGTGATGCATGGTGTTGAGGATGCTGAGGCGCTGGTGTTGGCAGACTTAGCCTAGGACTGCTGGCAGTTGCCGTGCTTGATGTGAGTGCGTCAAGCAACCGGCGTAGTGGAGTATGTATTCTGGTCCTCACGGGAAAGAGAAGCTCTCAGGCCACGCATTTCTGCCAACAGGTGCTCCTCTCTCCTATTTTGTCCTTCCAAAAAAACTCTCATCATCGTCAACATTTATTCTCCCGGCACTGGAACCGGAGCAGCTGGGGAAACCGGGCAGGTGCAGGTGGCTGCGCCCCTTCATCTTCCTCCGACAATCACGGCGCTGGCGATTTGGATTGCTGAGATTGCAGTCCTGTGTGCTGCTTTGGATGCTGAGTTGGCATTCTTCGACTAGCCATATGCCACCACAGCCACCATATGTTGCTGGGTTCCTTTTGACCTCCTCAAAAATGAACGGCGTAGTCAAAAATATGCACCAAGGTGATTTATCGTGCAAAACCTCCATCCGTGCAGCAAAGTAAATATTTACAGGAAATCACACAGCAAAAATTTCAAAAATACTATTTCCAGAAAAGTACATTCACAAAAACACTGAACAGAGTTCGTCAATAACATCCAAAAGTTCAGATGGGTCTAATGTGCAAAATTTCTACTCACGGTACCTTCCTCCTCAACACCTCAACACCTACTGACTGAACCTTTCACCTAGGGCTCTTTTTATTTGCTTAGCCCCTCCCCCTGGGCATCACATGGTACCATTTAATATATATTTAAATGATATTTCGTTCAGAAGGCATTTTAAGTATTTTGGCAGTCAGTAGATTTTCATATAATATAGTCACACATTTTCCACAAATAAATGACAAAAAACATGTTATTTAATCAAATAAAAACTTTCAGTCACCTGACTTTTGAATGGCGCGAAAATAGCCCTATTTGAGTGACACGTAAGCTACGCCCATGTATGGACTCCCGGGTTGCTGTCTGCGTGTGGGCTGAAGCGTCTCGTCTGTGTGTGTAAATGTGTGCTTCAAAACGACCGTAAAAACCACTAAGTGTGCACCCTCAGTCACTCTACTGGTACTGGCAAAGAGGTGAAAGTAGTATGGTGTCCTATATGTTGATCTAACAAGGGGGGGAAAGAAATGGAGTAATGAGTGTTAAACTGTGACGTGTGTGATACTGCTAGCGTCTCTGTGTTCAAATGTCTGGACGGAGCAGCAATCTGGGGTGGGCACTGATTGAGGTAATAGAGGGGGGAACCCTAACCCATGTGGGTGGGAAGGCATTTTTTATGTGACTATATTGTTTTTACCTCATGTTATGTAGAGCACTTAATAATGATGATGATAATTATAAGGCATCTTGGAGTTACGCGCTAAGTCCCATCTCTTTTTCATTCAAGGGGATTATTCTTCTCTTCTCTTAGCCAACCGTCCTTTCAAAATCAAAGCTCAACAATGGCCTCTAGGGTAGTGTGCTAAATTACATCTTAAAATAAACTAAATGTGCATAAGTGTCATCAATCAAATACAATCGGTCCGTTGTGGTAAAGAAGGGGCTGAGTCGAAAGGCGAAGCTCTCAATTTACTGGTCGATCTACGTTCCTACCTCCCCTATGGTCACGACCTGTGTGGCGTGACCGAAAGAACAAGATCCCGGATACAAACGGCCAAAATGAGTTCCCTCTGTAGGGTGTCAGGGCTCTCCTTTAGAGATAATGTGAGAAGCTCTGTCATCCTAGAGGAACTCAGTCGAGCTGCTTCTCCTCCGCGTTGAGATGAACCAGTTGAGGTGGCTCGGGCCTTCTGGACACTTTCCAGGAGAGGTGTTCCCACCGGCCGGAGGCCACCCAGGACACGCTGGAGAGACTATGTCTCTCGGCTGGCTTGGGAACATCTTGGGATCCCGCCGGAGGAGTTGGTTGAAGTGGCTGGGGAAAGGGAAGTCTGGGCATCCCTGCTGAAGCTGCTGCCCCCATGACACGACCCCGGATAAGCGGTAGATAATGGATGAATGGATAGATGGATTCTCCTCCGTGAGTCATCACCTTATCGTGGTGGAGGGGTTTGCGTGTCCCAATGAACCTGGGAGCTATGTTGTCCGGGGCTTCATGCCCCTGGTAGGGCCACCCATGGCAAACAGGTCCTAGGTGAGGGACCAGACAAAGCATGGCTCGAAGGACCCCAATGATGCATACAAACTTTGGATTTTCGTTTCCCTTGCCCGGACGCGGGTCACCGGGGCCCCCCTCTGGAGCTAGGCCTGGAGGTGGGGCTCCAAGGCGAGCGTCTGGTGGCCGGGCCTACACCCATGGGGCCCGGCCGGGCACAGCCTGAAAAGGCAACGTGGGTCCCCCCTCCCATGGGCTCACCACCGGTGGAAGGGGCCAAAGGGGTCGGGTGCGCAGTGAGCTGGGTGGCAGCCAAAGGCGGGGGCCTTGGCGGTCCGACCCTCGGCTACTGAAGCTAGTTCTGGGGACATGGAATGTCACCTCTCTGACAGGGAAGGAGCCCGAGCTGATGTGCGAGGCTGAGAAGTTCCGACTAGATATAGTCGGACTCATCTCCACACACGGCTTGGGTTCTGGTACCAATCCTCTCGAGAGGGGCTGGACCCTCTTCCACTCTGGAGTTGCCCACGGTGAGAGGCGCAGAGCAGGTGTGGGCATACTCATTGCCCCCCGGCTGGGCGCCTGTGCGTTGGGGTTTACCCCGGTGAACGAGAGGGTAGCCTCCCTCCGCCTACGGGTGGGGGGACGGGTCCTGACTGTTGTTTGTGCTTATGCACCGAACAACAGCTCAGAGTACCCACCCTTTCTGGAGTCCTTCGAGGGTGTGCTGGAGAGCGCTCCCCCCGGGGACTCCCTCGTTCTGCTGGGGGACTTCAACGCTCACGTGGGTAATGACAGTGAGACCTGGAGGGGCGTGATTGGGAGGAACGGCCCCCCCGATCGAAACCCGAGCGGTGTTTTGTTGTTGGACTTTTGTGCTCATCACGGACTGACCATAACGAACACCATGTTCAAGCACAAGGGTGTCCACATGTGCACTTGGCACCAGGACACCCTAGGCCGCAGTTCGATGATCGACTTTGTAGTCGTGTCATTGGATTTGCGGCCATATGTGTTGGACACTCGGGTTAAGAGAAGGGCGGAGCTATCAACTGATCACCAC
The DNA here is from genome assembly GCF_054856555.1 of Leptonotus elevatus. NCBI lineage: Eukaryota > Metazoa > Chordata > Actinopteri > Syngnathiformes > Syngnathidae > Leptonotus > Leptonotus elevatus. The sequence continues at coordinate 6,597,223 of NC_141244.1, read as the reverse complement.
CTGGTGGTGTGTTGGCTCCGATGGCGGGGTAAGATGCTGGTCCGACCAGGCAGGCCCAAACGTATTGTGAGGGTCTGCTGGGAACGTCTGGCAGAATCCCCTGTCAGAAAGAGTTTCAACGCCCACCTCCGGCAGAGCTTCTCCGTTGTCCCGGGGGAGGCGGGGGACGTTGAGTCCGAATGGACCATGTTCCGTGCTTCCATTGTTGAAGCGGCCGATCGGAGCTGTGGCCGTAAGGTGGTTGGTGCCTGTCGGGGCGGCAATCCTCGAACCCGCTGGTGGACACCAGCGGTAAGGGATGCCGTCAAGCTGAAGAAGGAGTCCTATTGGGCCTTTTTGGCCTGTGGGACTCCGGAGGCTGCTGACAGGTACCGGCTGGCCAAGCGGAATGCGGCTTCGGTGGTCGCTGAGGCAAAAACTCGGACATGGGAGGAGTTCGGTGAGGCCATGGAGAACGACTTCCGGACGGCTTCGAGGAAATTCTGGTCCACCATCCGGCGTCTCAGGAGGGGAAAGCAGTGCACCATTAACACTGTGTATAGTGGAGATGGGGTGCTGTTGACCTCGACTTGGGACATCGTGAATCGGTGGGGAGAATACTTCGAAGACCTCCTCAATTCCACCAACACGCCTTCCTTTGAGGAAGCAGGGTCTAGGGACTCTGAGGTGGGCCCCCCTATCTCTGGGGTCGAAGTCACTGAAGTGGTTGGAAAGCTTCTCGGTGGCAGGGCCTCGGGGGTGGATGAGGTTCGCCCGGAGTTCCTAAAGGCTCTGGATGTAGTGGGGCTGTCGTGGTTGACACGTCTCTACAACATCGCGTGGAGATCAGGGACAGTGCCTCTGGATTGGCAGACCGGGGTGGTGGTTCCTCTTTTTAAGAAGGGGGACCAGAGGGTGTGTTCCAACTTTAGAGGGATCACACTCCTCAGCCTCCCAGGTAAGGTCTATTCGGGGGTGCTGCAGAGGAGGATCCGTCGGGAAGTTGAATCTCGGATTCAGGAGGAGCAGTGTGGTTTTCGTCCCGGCCGTGGAACAGTGGACCAGCTCTACACCCTCGGCAGGATCCTTGAGGGTGCGTGGGAGTTCGCCCAACCAGTCCACATGTGTTTTGTGGACTTGGAGAAGGCGTTTGACCGTGTCCCTCGGGGAGTCCTGTGGGGGGTGCTTCGGGAGTATGGGGTACCGGGCCCCCTGATACGGGCTATTCGGTCCCTGTACGACCGATGTCAGAGTTTGGTCCGCATTGCCGGCAGTAAGTCGAATTCGTTTCCTGTGAGGGTCGGACTCCGTCAAGGTTGCCCTTTGTCACCGATTCTGTTCGTAATTTTTATGGACAGAATTTCTAGGCGCAGCCGGAGTGTCGAGGGGGTCCGGTTTGGTGGCCTCAACATTGCATCTCTGCTTTTTGCAGATGATGTGGTGCTGCTGGCTTCTTCAAGCCGTGATCTCCAGCTCTCACTGGAGCGGTTTGCAGCCGAGTGTGAAGCGGTTGGGATGAGGATCAGCACCTCCAAATCCGAGACCATGGTCCTCAGTCGGAAAAGGGTGGAGTGCTCTCTGCGGGTCGGGGATGAGGTCCTGCCCCAAGTGGAGGAGTTCAAGTATCTTGGGGTCTTGTTCACGAGTGAGGGTAGGTTAGAGCGGGAGATCGACAGACGGATCGGTGCAGCGTCTGCAGTGATGCGGACGCTGTATCGGTCCGTTGTGGTGAAGAAGGAGCTGAGCCGAAAGGCAAAGCTCTCGATTTACCGGTCGATTTACGTTCCTGTCCTCACCTATGGTCACGAGCTGTGGGTCATGACCGAAAGAACGAGATCCCGGATACAAGCGGCCGAAATGAGTTTCCTCCGCAGGGTAGCCGGGCTCTCCCTTAGAGATAGGGTGAGAAGCTCGGTCATTCGGGAGGGACTCAGCGTCGAGCCGCTACTCCTCCACGTTGAGAGGAACCAGTTGAGGTGGCTGGGGCATCTGGTTCGGATGCCTCCTGGGCGCCTCCCTGGGGAGGTGTTCCGGGCATGTCCTACCGGCAGGAGGCCCCGGGGACGACCCAGGACACGCTGGAGAGACTACGTCTCACGGCTGGCTTGGGAACGCCTTGGGATCCCATCGGAGGAGCTGGCTGAAGTGGCTGGGGAGAGGGAAGTCTGGGCTTCCCTGCTAAAGCTGCTGCCCCCGCGACCCGACCCCGGATAAGCGGAATTGAAGACGGAACGGAACGGAACGGATAGATGGATTATTATTATTATTATTATTATTATTATTATTATTATTATTATTATTATTATTATTATTATTATTATTATTATTATTATTATTATTATTGCTCAGTTTCTTCAGTGAATGCCTATATGCAGGAAATAGACTATCTCTATACAGATCCCAGTGACTGCGTTATAGCATTAGGCTTGAAAGGCAGCAATACACAACCCATAAACATGCATAAGATTAAAAATAAAAATACCAAGACTATTATTTTGTTATACAGTTAAGTTTTTGATCTTCTTTTTTTTCTTTACACACAGATGGAAAGGTTTACCATGAACTTGTGTGCATCTTTTATTGTGCCAAATGCTTTAAATTACTGTGGAAAGACCTTCTATTAAATATTGTGCAATCCCCCTCTTTATCCACTTTTAAAACTCGCCTTAAAACACACTTTTTATTCTTTAGTTTTTTACTTTTAGCATGACTCTGCATTGTTTATTTTTTGGGGGGTGCCTGCTTTATTTTGTTTCATTTTATTTGATATTTATTTTATTCACTTATCTACTTGTGTTATTTTTTAAAATTATTATTATTTATGTTATTTACCTATTTACCTACCTACTTATCACATTTATTAATTTTGTGTCATTTTGTTTTACCAGTCTTTATTTACTGCAGAGCTGATTTGTACTTCATGTCAAGCACTTTGTATGCAGCGAAGTGCTATATAAATAAAATTGTAGTAAATTGAGGACCAGGGCTAAGATATTGAGCAGGCAGAAACTTCAAATTAATCAAGCTGTGATCATTTTGTGAACCTTCACACATACACTGTCCCAACAGCCCACCCCAAAGTAATTTTTATATGTATTGTTGCGGGTTAATTAAGTTAAGTGTAAAAAAGTTACTGCCCACCTCCATTATTGCTTTACTGAGTCTGTTGGCAACCAAGACTGCATGTATATCTTAAATATCCTAAAATGTTTTGACCATCATTGGGAATCAAAGAAGGAGAATAAGGACAGGTAAGGGGTAGTGAGCTCTCCATTTATTCATATATTGATTAGTGCTCAGTTAAAGCATTAACTAATTAATTAATCACAAAAAATTACCACATAAATCATGTATTAATGCAGATTAATCACACTATTAATTTTGACCGCAGACCGCAGCGGTTGGTTACGTTAAAGGTAGCACAGGTTGTGTTTGAGCAACAAACATAACTTCATGCATTAAAGTAAAGCATTTAATAAATGTTTGCGTATGACATTCAGAATATTGGGGTCATTTTCCCCCCATTTTTAATCATGCAAGTAATTAACTGATTAGAAAAAGAAGAGCATAAGCGTGTGCAGTGGATCCAAATTTTTTGAAGATGTTCTTATAACATTAAATGACGAAAGAATTAACACATAACAGGTGCTCTTCAAATTTTGAGGGAAAAAATGTTGAAAAAAAAGACTTTCTAATTAAGCGATTAATTGTGATTAATCAAAATTCTAAAATGTGATTAATCTGATTTTAACAAATGATCGTTTGACAGCTATAGATGCAACTCAGTTGTGTTCAATTAACCTATCATGCATGGTTTTGGAATGTGGGGTAAGTAAGTAGTAAGAACAAAAAATCAGGGAGAGGAATGTGAGCACAGGTCGAGCCAAATCTTGAATCCATACGTAAAGGATTATACAGTACAATAACTTCACATAAAACTTTCCAGCAGTTGCCAATTATCACCTCTGTCTTACAAAGACACTCTTTCCCATTCAACCACAGCCAACATAGTATTGCCATTGCACATTCTCGAGCACAGTGATCCAAAATCGGAGGGTCCGGATGCAGACGGATTTCTTGAGGGATTCAGAGCCATACCTTAATTGTAATGCATGTTAATCGTTATGATGTTCCCGACCTTTTATTGAAGAACATTAACTACAGTGGAATTTCATAAATTGAAAGTGAATATGGTTTCTCTGACACATTTAACCCCAATTTTAACATCATCGCTCACTGAAAGGGTGGCAGGTTTGACAAGTCACACGTTATCAACTGTAAGTGAGGGTGAGCTATTAATTATGACAGATTGCTCTGCAGCATCACATGCTGGACAACTTCAAATTGAATGTCTCAAGATATCTGATGGAAGTCATGGGGATTCATAGTGCCGTTATCTGAGTGATTCATGGCAGCATCTAAGATGACACATCATTCAGCATTCGCTGGCAATGGATCAGATGTGGCGCGAGGCGCAATTTGTTGTGAACAAAACAATAGATCATATGCAATCTTCACAAGGTATGACTGTCATTGTCTGTTTAATATATCACAACAATACAGGAAACATTAAAGACATTCAATCAAATAACAAGAGCACAGAAAGCTTTTGAGACATAAATCTTTATAGCCATCTGACAAAAAAACGAAACAAATTAGGCTCATGCTGAAAAATGTGCATTGTGCATCACAAAACATCTCCAAGACAGCACTTTTGACAGAAAACAGAAGGAGACATGAATAAAAGTGCAGAAGTGGGGAGGTACTTTATACTGAAGGTGACAACAATGCCCATTCCACTTTGAAGATTATCAGCTTCCACTGACTGGCTTGAAACGATTGCAAAAACATGAACAGAATGGATCAAAACAAGCTGGTATTTTCTTCAGAATGTGTTCAGTGGCTCACATTTGAAGAACGCAATACTGAACTAATTTCACATTACACGGCACAACTAAATTTTAAGTACTTTTACTGTATGGATTTAAAACAAAACATCACTTTCTTTTCAACACAGTCTTCATTCTCTCTTGAGTGTGTTTGTACCTTCTGATAATAGCAGAGTGAGCTAAACAGTATATATGTACAGTATGGACCGCAACCAGTTTGCTTTAGTGTGGCACTTGGTCAAGAACTATTTACACAACCAAGCATTGATTTGCAGCTTTTGCTGGCCGCGAATATCACGATCATTTTTAAAGGATTGCTTAGCATTATGAATTGTTTTGGTGATTAAAAAACACACACACTCATAAGTAACGTAACATAATTATGTCTTGGCATTATAGTACTTTTTTGTATGATATCCTATTGGTAAAGCGGCACTTAGCTGTCATGCTACACACAAATGGAATACAAGTAAATCAGAGCTCCAGACGAACTTTTTATTTACTAAGAGCACAGTGGCACCTAACCTGAAATTTTAGGGGAGCAAGTAAGAAATTTAGGGTGCACATGAATCATAAATTGATTTGTAAAAAAGTGTAGAGCAAAAGTTTGTCAGCAACAAAAAATATTCAAAAAATAAAAGGCAAAATAAATCAGTAAATGTATTGGTCGGGTATGCGTGAGCAGATGAAAAATTTAGTTGCACTGCCTCACATTTTAGGGGCACTCTGGAGCCCTGTAAATGCTTTTAGACCCCCCCGCAAGTATATATATATATATATATATATATATATATATATATATATATATATATATATATATATATATATATATATATATGACTATGGTTACTGAACTTGAGTAGTTTTTCAGTACTTTGTACTTTCCTGAGTTGGAATATTTCGAATTAGAATATTTTTTAGACTACGTTTAACTTTTTTTTTAACATGAGTATCTGTACTTTTTACTCGATACATTTTCAAGACAAGGTCATTACTTTTGTTTTTAAATGCATGAAAACGATTAAAATACAACAACAAAAAGCAGCCTTCAATGTCTCCTGGCTCCGCCAATCATGTGTCGCATTACACATGGTCCCCTACGACACGCTATCACATGACATGAAATTGGCTAGATTAGAACAACCCGTAAATGTGAGGGCAACGTGCGCTGCCACAACAGAGGATAATTTGAACCTAATAAGAATGCCACAGACTGCCAGTCCACAATACAAAAGAAGGTTCAATCATGTCAGCAAGGAGTGGAGCAGCAACATGAGCGAGTGATACTCAACACTGTGGACTCGACTCAGGGCAAGTCAGAGTCAACTGGCCAATGTATACCCATATTTGCTTCATTAACTAATATATTTCAAAATTACGTAGGGGGGAGCATCAAGCATCCAGTAAAAATACTTACTTACTTCAATTTGTCAAGTACATTTCAGAGCAAGTATTTTTTTTATTTTTACTTGAGTAATTATTTGAGTGAGTACTGTTACCAAAGTTGTTTTTTACGCAGTTACCCACCCCCTCACATCTTCGCCAGAACTCTAAATAGTATCTGTTTGTCAATAAAATTGTTGAAAGTACACGTCTGCATAGGCGCTAATACCCCTTGCACTCTTTGACAATGGTAGCGCTACTGCCACCTACTGTAGAGGATGTGGAATTACACTTTTTTTCCCTAGTACGGCAAAAACATATTTCCTGGGGTCATTCGCGCCCCCAGCCGAAACCCTCAAATTGCCCCCTAGCATGTCTACATATAAAATCTTTTGTTGTCATCTTGGGTCAAGGAGCTATGTCGAAGTGAGTGGAGGAGCTTCATTTAGTCAGGCCTTGTCTAAAATTGTCACCATCTTGTGGCATCTATAGGCAATTACAAAACGTTTTCAGTCAGTCAAACATGGAAACTAAATGCAAGCAGTTATGTTGTGTCTGCAGGAAAAATAACATATTATCTCTTTAATTGCACTCATTTGTGCATCTGTTATTACAACTCAAATAGCATCACTGTCAGTGTGTCTCTTTCTTAGTTTGAACGCCTTTCCCCAAAAGGAAGGGCTCCTCAAACAACATCTGATTGGCAGTTGGCGAGATTCCAGTGTTTACTAAGTGGTCACTTGGTGTGTTTAGCTCTTCCATTTCTGTAGTGAAGTGGTCAAGACTTTCTCCGTTGGACATATCCTTGATGACACTGTAGGTGAGTGCCACGCTGTATGAAGTAGGTTTCTCCAGGCGCCGAGGCCCACAGTGACACAGCTTTTTAAAGGCAGTGCGGAACTTCTGAGACATGACATTGTAGATGACCGGGTTGATGGCACTGTTCAAGTAGATGCAGAGGCGGCAGAAGAGCAGGAACCAGTTGTCCAAGTAGGCTTTGTCCAAGAAGGAGTTGACGACTACTAAGGTCCGGTAGGGCATCCAAAGTAAGGCGAATAGGATCACTACCACAGCCAACATTTTGGTTACCTATTAAAAATAAAAGTGGGGATGGGGTGTGGAGGCATATACAGTATTCATTAACAGTGTTGGGAAAGTTCAATTTCTATGCAAAGTAGTTCAAAGTTTAGCTCGCAAATTTTTAAATAAACTAGTTCAGTTCACAGTTCATAATTGAAAATTTTCAAACTATAAGCTTATCGGCCCAAAAATGAACAAGTTCATAGTTCTCCCGTCACCCCCCAATGTGTTGCTGCAAGCTGGTAGGGCTGGATGATTATGGAAGAAAGAATAATCGTGATGAATGTAATTTAGATTAAAATCAAAAATCTTTTAACCTAAATCTGGTTACTGTGTCGGGGTGGGGTGCCATCGGTTGGGGCAGACCGCAGTATTAAGCAGTGCTGCGGTCCCCCATCCGTGACCCCGCTGCGCCACCGCGCAACCGCGCCACCCCCTATTTTTTTATTTTTTTTATGCACCACATACACTCACTGACATGTCTGGGAGGCAGGTGGATCGGAGCGGGAGGATATCATTTCCCTCTGTTCCATCTCCCAATTTTAATGCACCGCACACACACACACACACACTTGTATATACACTGGTTGGGGTCACATTCACGGTGTAGGGGTAGAGTTCGCCAGTCGGCTTGGTTGGGGGGGTGGGGGTTACGGGTGGCTGGGTGGAGGGGTGCTGTGGGTGGGGGAGTGTCTGGGGGTTTGGGGGCCTGGGTGCAGCTGGGGTTGGGTTGTGGTGGGTGGCGGGGGTGAGATGGGGGGGTCTTGGGGGGAGCGGGTGCTGTGGGCCGGTGGGGTGCCAGGCGGGCCTGCCGTGCCCCATCTCCCAACTCCTGCTGCATTGGGTTGGGGGCGCGGGCCGTGTTGGGGTGGGGGGTGCTCCTGCTCCTGGGTTTGCTCTCCGGCCGGTGGCCCCTGCGGGGCCCGGGGGTTGTCCCTTGGCGCTGCCGTGGCCTGGGTAGCCCTGGGGGGTTGTGCTTGCTCTGTCCTGGCCAAAGTCGACGGCTCCCCTCTTTGGTGGAGGTTTTTATGCATGCCAGATCCACCACACCAGCATCTATCGAAAACACAATCTGCTTCTTCCTCTGGTCGTTGAATCGGTGGAGGCTGATGTCTGTGGATCTCACTCTGCTTCATCTATCCTTCCTTCCTTTCCTCAGTCTTTCCTTTGGTCTCTTGAGGTGTCCCTAATTTGTTGGAATTTAGATGTTTCTGGGGTTGGTGAAAGACTCTGGTTGGTAACCCGGTGGGTAGTAGGTAATGTTTGGTCGGTGCTGGATTTCACGTTCCTTTCTTTTCTTTGATCCTTCCTCGGGTCTCCTGACAACCTCACGACTCTAGCTGGATTCTGAAGTATTCGGTTTAGGTGAACGGTATGGGATTTTTAATAGGTTTTAGGTAAACTTATGAGCACACACTCACATGCACGCACACATGCACACACACACACACACACATGCAAATACTCACCCACTTACAAAATTAAAAAAAATTAAAAAAGAGAGAGCAATGATGATGACATGTCAAATCGGTAAAATTACCGAATGAACAATACTGAGCTCTCTCTCGTAAAAAAAAAAAAGATTAAAATCACAAGTGATAAAATCATTCAATGATTTTAAAGTATTTATTCAACTACTAAAATTCACTACTCTCAAGTTACATAAACTATCGCAATTCAAATTAAATTTATTTCATTCATTTGTAAAAGAAAAAGACAATATAAAGCAATATTGAAATTCAAAGTAAAGTAAAAGAAATGAAAGGGGACAGAAAGAAGTAAAACTTGTAAGTCTGCCCCTGATCAACACAAAAAAAAAAGAATAAAACAACACAAAATGAATGACAGCGAGCGGTCAAGACGCTAAATAATTCAAAATAATTCAACTGTGTGTCCTTGTGCTGTATATATTTTTGCAATAACTGTGCTTTTATACATTAAAAAAAATACAAATAGACTGACAAGATTTTGTTTTACAATCCAGATTATTCCACAGACTGACACCTTGAGTTGAAGTCAATAATGAAATATTTTGTTATCGTATTAATTTTATCTTATTTTCACAAGTCTTGAGAGTAAGTGGGCTAACCTGGGACCTCAGGGAATGTATTTTGTGTCATGTGGAAATGTGTGTTAGTATGACAATAAACATTCCATCAAGCCTTGAAAATGCAACTTTAAATGTAACTTAAAAGGACATTGAACAATTAAATTAGTAAAATAATACTGTATACTAAATGAATAGCAATTATTTATTTTTTTAACAAAAACAATATGACTGTTCCTGCGGGTGTTGGCCTCTTAGGGGCAGTGTGGTGCCGTGCATGTATACACTTAAATGAGAAAGAGAAAGTTGTGTTTGAGCATTTGTATATAACTCGTTTTTCACACATTTGGAAAAAAATGTGCCTTTGAGTAGCTTAATCTTAACTGTGTTTATGTGCGTCCACAGCGTTTGTGTGAATATTCGTTATTTGAAGGACTGTCACTCCCCAAGTCGATGCAAATTTTACCGTTAGCATTTGAATGTGATCCTCCATTGACCATAGCCTTAGTGCTAGCGATGTTTAATCAACGAAGCAAGTTTTGGTTACATCTACAATGTGTGTAATTCTTTTTATGGTGTTTTGTTTTACAGTAAACTCCAACGGTGGTGTCATTAAACAGCTAAGGGGGCTGTGGACCGGTGGGGTGCCTGGCGGGCCTGCAGTGCCCTGTCCTGCTGCGTTGGGTTGGGTTGGGGGCGCGGGCCGTGTTAGGGTGGGGGGCGCTCCTGCTCCTGGGTTTGCTCTCCGGCCGGCGGCCCCTGCGGGGTCGTCCTTTGGCGCTGCCGCGGCCTGGGAGGCCCTGAGGTGTTGCGCTTGCTCTGTCCTGGCAGGGGTCGACGGCTCCCCTCTTTGGTGGAGATTTTCCTGCATGCCAGATCCATCACACCAGCATCTATCAAAACTCAGACACAATCTGCTTCTTCCTCTGGTCGTTGAATCGGTGGAGGCTGGTGTCTGTGGATCTCACTCTGCTTCGTTTGTCCTTCCTTCCTTTCCTCAGTCTCTCCTTTGGTCTCTTGAGGTCTCCCTGATTTGTTGGAATGTTTCTGGGGTTGGTGAAGGACTCTGGTTGGTGGCCCGGTGGGTGGTGTCTGGTCGGTGCTGGATTTCACTTTCCTTTCTTTTCTTTGGTCCTTCCTCGGGTCTCCTGACGGCCTCACAACTCTGGCTGGATTCTGAAGTGTTCGGTTTAGGTGAACGGTATGGGATTTTTTAAATAGGTTTTAGGTGAACTAATGAACACACACTCACACGCACGCACACACGCTTATGCACATACGCATACTCACCCACATACAAAATAAAAATGTATTTAAAAAATATATTTATATAAAATTTAAAGAGAGAGCAATGATGATGACATGTCAAATCGGTAAAATTACCGAATGAACAATACTGAGCTAAAAAAAGAAAAAAAAATCGTTTGAGGGCAGCATACAAGCGTCACTTTAAAATTATTCGACGTAAATTTATTAAACGCGCTCAAATCTATCAATCAAGCAATTATATATTGTTTATGTTTTCTAGTTAATTTGATGAACTGCTAAACAACATCTTTGTGTTAAGAACATCTTGCAGTAGTCATGATACACAATGACAGATGTGACTATTTATTCTATTAACTTCAATGAAGATTGCTGTAACACGTGTTTACAGTTTTTTCATTCTAACTACAAATTAATCCCCAAATTGTCCAAAAAGCAACAGCATGAGCCCGTAAATTATAAAATGCCGTTTTCATCTCAAATGACTGTTCCTCCTTTTCTACTCAGCTAATCAGACGGTTGGTTTTCTGAACACCAAAATGCCCCTCGACACCCTCAGCTGTTGCAGCAAATGCATGGAATATATTTTCGTGTCCTTGCATCGATTGCTTATACGTCAAGCAAGTAAAGGCAAACAATGGCTGCAAGTGGTTGCATTTACATTCCCAAGAGTGCTGCCATCAGAGAAAATTGGATTTGGAGAGGCTACAATGATTTTCTTCTTTTTATTTTAATTTCCCCGTGGCGTGGCGGAATTGCATTATTATATTGCTGTTGTTATAGTGTATACCATTTTTTTGATTGTCCAATAGGATAGCAGCATGATCAACAGGTGCACCTAATAAGTGAGCTGAGGCTGGATTGGACACCCATGATGAAGATGAACTACAGCATAATAACCTCATTATGAACGCATTATGATTCAACCTAAGTGAGCCAAACATTATTTGCATAATAATACTCACGCACACAAATGACAAATGAAAACGGTGTTGTTATTGTCAAGAGGAGGGAACAAAGCATGAATCTAGGCTGAATAGCAAACTTTTACAACATTAGTGCTGCTCATAGTTACCTCCAGGCTCTGAGCTGCTCTTGTTGTGGCACGATGATTCTTTATCATTCTAATTCATCAGACTAATACTTTTCTTTCTGTTGAACTGACCTGTAAAGTTAATCAAAACAAATAGTGATTCACCATGGACTGATTTTATTTTTTCTTTCTTTCTTTACACCCCTCAACTATAAGCATTTTCTGGTAATCGCTTCAACTATTTTATTTGTGTTCTCTGGGCTGATATATTAAAATGCATATGAAAAGCTGTAAGCAACGAGGTCTGCTCGTGAATCATCTTTAGATCAATTGTGACAGCCAAGCAAGCTGCTCATCATAAGCAAATCATTATTCAGATGATGATGGTTAATCTCCAAGGTGACAGACTGTTAGCATCTGCATGATGCTCAGTGCCAGGCTGTCAGCCATGAGCAAAACCTAATCGCGTGTACTCTCTTGGCCTTTTGCTAATCCAGTGACCGTTTCCTCCCTTGTGATTTGGTTAATGCTGCCCAACACAAACATGTGCATGGGCAGTTTTTGGTGTACATTTGTCAAACAATATGCGCCAATCACACTGATGGAGAAGAAAAATCATGTTTGAGTTGGAGTTAACTGATCAAATTGGCCAATAGGGCAGGGGCATCCTCAGGCTACCACACCCCTTTTTGTTATTCCAAGAAGACTTCTTCCCTTCATCTGATGAACAAACATACATCTCGAAATGCATGTAGTGCCTCGTGTACTGCAGCTCTTCCTTCACAAATGTTTATTTTAGCACCACGTGGTATATATATAGGTAGGGCTGTGAATTGCCTAGTACCTTGAGATTCGATCTGTATCACGATTCATAGGTCACGATTCGATGCCGATTAATCCTGATATGAAGTCAATTATAAGTTAATTATTGCAATTTTTTTTTTACTCACATTTAGAAAATACTAATCAGTAAACATGTACGATGTAAGATTTGTATGAAAATGTACTTCAGGCTTATAACTGTGAGCAGGTTGCAATCTGTTTCATGTTTGAACAGCATTGACATAAAATGTTAAGGCTTAATGTTCCATTAATATAACATTCTTCTATTGAATCTATATGAGAATTGTGTGCTGTAGTATTGCGATATATTGCCAAATCGATTTTTTTTAACACCCCTATATAGTAGTGTGTTTGTTTTAGGTTTTGTATGCACAAACAGTAGTGGTGTTTCCATCCACCCGTTTTTATTTGGATTTTCAAAAAATGTGAAATTAAACTGAATGGAAATGCTAAAAATGTGAAAAAGGGCTCAAAATTCGCCATAAAAAAAGGTGGATTTTGAAACGTATGGAAAAAAGGAAATGTGAATTTTGGCTATGGCAACAGGTTTTGAGAATAAACGCTGACAAGACCGGATACATATCGCATGTTTTGACGGGATATTACGTCACATGTACGTTTAAAGTCCCATAGCAATGTCAGTCGATGAAGTAAGGTATTTATGAGGGGACAACAAAACAGAAATATTTTTGGAATTCATTAAATAAGCAAATATTAAGGCAATTTTAGATGGAAAACAGCAAACAAACGCTAGGTTTATCAAGAATTACAAAAGAAAACTCATACGACTTCCTGTTCTTCTTTTAAAAGGAAACCCGACTGTCATGACAAGTTTGCTCTATAATATTTATTTGGTTGTTACTAGCATAACTATGAGAATAATTTTTCCAGTTTAATACATTTTGTAGAAACCTTATTTGGACGTACGCTTCCATTGTTATTTTTATAATCGCAACGCACTCAGAGTGACGTAGAATGGCGGCAATATTCGCAAAAGAAGAACAGATGGAAACGGGCATAAGTCGCATGACCATTTTGTGCATTTTCAGTAAATTCGCTTAATAAATTGGATGGAAACCTGACTAGTGTGATTCTGAGGAAAAGCACGATATTTGTGTATTTTTCATTGGCCTTCTGGAGCTCAAAGTAGCTGCTGTTACAGTCCCTGATATGTTTGCTCATCTTTAATTGGTTGAGCTTCTCTCGTCGCTATGCGGGAATTTTAGATTCATACAGTACATACAGCGATACCAGACACATTTTATGGTATCGCGACGGATATTGATACTGGTATCGGCGCCCACTCTTGTGGACGTTTTTCGGTGAGGAACTAAAGGCTGAAATGTTTATTTTGCATTTAGTGACTGCCACAGGTAGCTCGAGTACAAAAAATCTGAGGGCTTTTTCCTGCCTCGAATACTCGTTTATTTAAGGCTTTAGCGTAGCGGACGCATGGGCGACTTTTAATTTAGTCACTTACATCACTAACGCAAAGGAAGGAGGAAAAAGCGGATGTTACTTATTTGATTCAAGCAGCGGAAACCAAGGAATTAAAAATAAATCGAAGGTGCGAGCGGAATGCGGGAATGGCAACGACGGGGAAAGGGAACAAACAAGGTTTCCGGAGGTAAACCTGCAGAAGGATCATCACCGGAGAGAGCGAGCGCCCGCGGTTAACGAGGCTGAGGGTGCAACAGACTCGCGGGAGCCCGGCTGGCCCGAAGCTGCGGGGCATCGGTCCGCTCCCGTCCCACATCCACTCAACCTGGTCCAGGCCAGTCAGTGACGTGGGGGGTCTTCTGTTGCCTGCAGATTCATCACAAGCTTTGTTTTTGTTTTTTTAAACCTTTAACACGAAAGAATAAAATGCCTTAAAATTACCCTATTTAATTTGCCTTATTACTGGTCAACCTTTCCAAATTCATAATTGCACAATCACTACGCTGGCGTACAATATAAGTGTACAATTTGAAAAAATAAGCTGTTGATAAAAAAAAAAGGAAACCAACTGTTTTTTCATTATTAAGTGAAAATGTCTTATTTTTTGTTGTTGTGTACTTTAAATTACTTTTTATCCAAAAATATATTTTATCCGAGTACTTGAGTACTCTATAACATTTTCAGTCGATTATTCGAATACTAAAATGCAGCCCTACTGTATTCCAAAAAGGAAGTTGTACAACCACATATTTTGATTGTGTCACGGTTTAAGTAGACTCTGTCACGAAACGGAGTGGAGGACCCAAATGCAGGGAGGCAGGAGAACCACGGCAGGGATGCATGTTCTACTAAACATAACTTATTTTACAAAAACACTAACAGGGTTACTGGGTAACTCTAAATAAACAAAGATCTGAAAAGACCAAAAATCAAAGTAACAAACAAAACACCAGTGGTGACAGCGACAATGATCCAACCCAGACTGAACAAAACCAGGGAACGAAATACAAGCCAACTGACGAGACAACGAGAGACACCTGGACAAGACACAAGTGGCTGGGGGTGATTTGAATAGGATGACGAGTACAGGTGCGAACAAAACCTTACAAGTCAGACAGGACACCAATCATAACAGATTGAGACCCCCCCCCCCCCCTCCCACTGGATTATATGTTTCATTTTATTTAACTATTCTTTTTAATTAATTTTATTATTATAGAATATGTATTTTATTTCATTGTGTGCTCTATGACTTTTATGAGCAAATTGAAAAAAATATAATTGCCATTCATTTCAAACAATTTTAAGGAAATTTGCTATAATTGGGATATATAGGTATTTTAAATAAATCTGTCATTGTTTTTTGGGGGAGAATGTTATGTATCATAAGTACTAATGGCACTTGGTATTGGTATCGGTGAGTACTGAAGATTTGCGTATCGGTATCAGTCTAAAAAAATAAAGTGGTATCGAACATTCCTAGTGATCACACAAAAATGGCATCACGAATATGGGCGGAGCTGTCTTCATAAGTGGGGGTGGGGGATTATCATCATTCTGGGGACCCATTCTGCGTGCTTGATAAATGTGGCCATGCAGGTTTAAGGCTTTCACCTTTTTCTGCACATGAAAAGGATTTGGTTCTTTTTGCTAAAATGTGCAGTTGATTATATTTCAACATTAAATAATTTAGACTTTGGAATTAATAAGTAATCGTCCATCCATCCATTCATTATCTGAACCGCTTATTTCTACAATATTGAATTGAATATAGAATAATTTACTAATTGCCACTGTAGGGTAAGGGGTTGATAAACTATGGTGAGTTTCATACTTCTGAAATCAAAACTATACACACACACACACACACACACACACACACACACACACACACACACACACACACACACACACACACACACACACACACACACACACACACACACACACACACACACACACACACAGTAGATATGAGAGATGAGGTTTCCTCACCTGCCTGCGGGAAGCAGCAGTGGTGCTGCTGGAGGAGTTTGCGCTGATCATCCTTCCTCCCACCTGACAAGTTCCTCTCCTCCACTTGCTGGCGTTGTCTTTGGGCTCCGCAGGCATCGGGTTTAGGAAAAGTATCCTAGCGATGAATCCATAAAGAACTGTGGCCAGCATGAGGGGCAGCACGTAAAAAACGGCAAAATCTATGAAGTAAATGGGCAGGTATTGACTCCTGGATACTTTGTAGGCGCAGCTGATGAGCATGACGTTGTCATATACCAAAGTTTGGGTGTCTGACAAAAAGAGCCACATGATGCAATAGATGGACGTGAGCGCCCACACCAGCGTGATGATCTTCTTAGCCCGAGATAAAGTGCACAGGAACTGCGCCTTGATGGGGTGACAGATGGCGATGTATCGCTCCACCGTGAATGCTGTGATGGAACAAGAGGACGCGTTAATTCCCAAATATTGGAGATAAGTGATCCCCAGGCAACCTGCGTATCCGTACACCCACTGGCCGCGCAGGGCGTCGGTGATGTTCGGCAGCCCGGCCGCGGTCAGCACCATCAAGTCGGCTGCAGCCAGGCTCACCAGATAACAGTTCGTGGGAGTTCGCATGTGTTTGGTGGTCAGCACCACCAGGATGACCATCATGTTGCCCACCATTCCCATCCCGCAAATAAAGGTCACCAAAAACACACTGACTGCCTTGTACTCGAGCGCGTAGTCTCGCCACACACCCAAGGTTTGATTGTGCTGCGCCGAAGACGTGTCATTCTCCGCTGTCACGTTGTCTGTGCTCAAGTTGTCCATGATGGGATTCATGAGGTTTAAAAAAAAACACACAATTAAAACAACAATAACTAAAACCCTTAGTGAAATGATTTCAAGTGCACTCGTAAAAAAATCAACTTAAAAAATTAAATATAAATGTAATAAAAGTTAGATATAAAACTTAATGGCACCCTCAAATAATCCAAACGTCCTCCCTTTCCATCATCTCCTTCATTTCAATTCCCTGGTCGCAAAAATTCCAGCCACACGCGCCTGCAGACTGAAGTTAGAAGAGTAGAGAACTCCCTCATGCTCACACCCGCGAGTGAGGGGTGGGGGAGGGGGCTCAGAACCACAACAACCAGACAAGGGATACGATTGAAATGTGAATGCATCCGATGCATGATACTTATTGGTATAACAATCATTTCTAACATAAAAGCTCTGCAAATTGCAAACTGCAATGGATGCATTGTCATGTTGTATGTGGAAATTCTTCTCTTGCATCATTTTTCATTATACAGTACTGGATATGCATCAGAAATAAACTGTACAAATCAATGTGCCATTTTAATTTTATTCAGATTTATGAAACACAATAATAATAATAATAGGCATAATAATAATAATAATAATAATAATAGTGTATCAGATTTATATTGCGCTTTTCTGGACGGGGAGGGGTTGTGTGTGTGTGCGTGCACCTGTGCAGATGTTAACCCCCCCCCCCCACCCCCATTCCTCCCAGGCGAATACACTCAATTCGTAAGCCTACCACCAATTACTACATTCGCGAAGTTAGCCTCTTTCAGATATCCGTAGCAGGAAGGTGCCGTCAAAACATATCAGCCTTCTGTAAGATGAGGTGTGGCCGGTGTAATATAATTAGTGATTACTAGAATACGATTATTTAAAAAAAAATAAGTATGCTGATATGATAGACCTTTTTTTTGCATATTATAGAAATTAATAGTGTTTTTTATTTAATTAATGAACACTGAAAAATACCAAAAAAACTCACACTGTCCCTTTAAGAATCTATTAATGTGTAAATTATTTGTAATTAAATGATTAATCAGAGTTTTTTCCATCCAAATTTCCATCCCTTTGTTATACAAAAACAGAACATATTTTTAAATTAACAGAGTTGAAAATTCACAAACATATGATGGTTCAGTTACTTGTTTGGCCTGTAACATAACATGCAGTACTAGGGAAAGGCAGAGGGGGCGCTACACTCCACACAAGCTGGTGGTCTCTTGTTGTCTGCAAACTGCAAAGTACGAGCTGCGGGTGATTGTTTTTTGTGATCAGCAATGAAAAAAATTGATCGCCATATGCTGATCACATATTTTAAACAGAAATCGGCCGATAATGATCAGCGTGCTCTGTCTAAACCTCGTATCTCCTGTAGTGTTCACTTACGTACATACCCTCTCACAGTCATTATTTAGGGTCAGTAATGGTCAGTGATCATTTCGTCGGCAACATTTTTTTCCCGTGACGAAAATAAAACGAAAAGCAAATAGAAGTCACAATGATACGATGGCGATAACTAAATTGACAAACTTTTGACGTTTTAGTCATTCAATTGAATTCCATCAATGACTAAAATGAAAACAACACAGTGCCGAAAATTGACAAAATCCAATCAGAAGAAGGAATGAAACGCGGATAAAAGAACCACTCAGAAACTGTTCACCGCACTTTATTTAATGTTCAAACATGTTTACATTCATTGTGCAGCTGTAAGATTAATCTCAGGCAATAATGCACTTTTTTTTATTTAGGTGAAAACAAAGTTTTAAGATGGCATATTATTGTCAGTTCAACATGTTTCATTGAAACAAAGTTTAATAAAGACACAGTTGTGTTAAATGTGTATTGCATTTTAAACTACAGTTACAAATAGGAGTGTTATAATTGATTTTATTTCATTTCATTTCGCCTTCATTGCCACATGGCCAGTTGATTAAAAATTGCCAACGCGTTTCGGCCTTGTTAGGCCTTTGTCAGGGCAAGCTGAAAAGTACTGTCATACAACTGCTTATATAGAAGTTAGTCACATGTTCACGGTGGGATGGACACACAGTCAGCTGTTCATCATTCAGACCAGGAAACTTAGTGGCCCTTAAAGTGTCGATCCAAAAAGACTCCCTCTGCAGGAGTCTTTTTAATCTATCTCCTAACCTTTATAGACTCAGGTATACGCTCTATACCATAGCCTTTCAAAGTTTTATTGCAATGATAGGAATATTTATAATGCAGCGTCATAGGGTATAGAGCATTGCCTGTTCTTATAGCTTGTTTGTGGTCAGCAAGTCTGGATTTCAATTTGCGCTTGGTTCTCCCAATGTAGAAACAGCCACAAGGGCATTCAAGTTTAAAGACGACACACGAAGTGTTTCAGTTGATAAAAAATGTATATTGCATTTTTTATTTAATGATTTTGTAGTCTTTATGGTGTCGCAATGCACACAGTTTCCGCATCTAAAGTTTCCCGTTGTTTTACTGAGATAGTCTTTTTTTGCAAAGGGGGGAGATAGCACTCGACGAGTTTATTGCAAAGGGTGGGGGCCTTCCGGAAGCAGATTGTTGGAGTATGTGGAAGTATGTCTCTAAGTAAGTTGTCACTTGTAAGGATACTCCAATTTTGTTTGCATGCTCTGAGTGTTATAATTTATGTATAAAAGTTAGGAAAACATTGATTAAATTGTCAATTTAGTCGACTAAAATTGCTCTTTATTTTGGCAACTAAAATTGGATTAAAACAAAAAAAATATATATATATTTTTTTTTATTTTAGTCAAAAGACTATACCTAAAATTTAATTCCTTTTTTTTTTTGGACAAAATGAACACTGGTACTGGTACCGGTTGTAGAGCTCTTGGTGACTCCAGACCACGATGATCATTTTTTTCCCTCCATTGTTCTTGACTCAAAATCACATGTACAGAACGCTGTGTGTGACATAATACATTCTTAAAGGTGTTTGGCTGCCGCAAGGCCATTTTCTGACTTCAAAATCAAATCTTCCATAACTCTGAGGTCAAACCGAATACAAGTTGAGCATCCCTCAACGGTGCGATTCCATATAAAGACAATGCAGTTCACACGAATAGGCAGGAAAATGTGAGGGCAAGCACCTGCAAATGTGCTAATTCACCCATTTGCTCGGGTTTGAAAATGTAATCTTAAAGCGGCATTGTCACAGACTGATTAACTGTACTGCACCAACAGGCAAACGAAATAGCTTGGTGAAATAAAAACAATGCGAGGCAATATCATTGTGGTGTGTGGGACTGAGAAACATTCAACACAGCTGTCTTACAATACCGGACTGAGACAAAAAGGAGCAGGAGAATGGAGAGCGAGCGAGAAAGTTGGCGTATCTGGTGAGTGGATTGCCTTGTTTACAGCTGTGGAAATGGGAAGCAAAATAGCATTTGAAAAGCTTGAGAGTTCGACTTACGAAAATGACACTTTTGGATCCCATTTTATTTGAGTTCTCTTCTAATCTCAAATTACTTCCAGTGATGACGTGAGCGATCCACATAAATCAACTGTCTTTGCCTTATCGTTCATGTTTACTCCTCTATTGATCCTATGCTTATTGCAACACACGAGGGGATGGTTAAATGAAGTGTTTCATTTAGCTGCAGGACAATGACAGCTCATCAGTTCTCACAGCCGGGGGGGATCAAGAGGTGGAACACACAAATGAGGTCTGCCAAGTCATTTGGAGTGTATATTGATCCTATTAATGCAAGCAGTAGGGGAGTGCTGTCAGTCCTAACACAAGAAAGAAAGCTTTTTCACCAGATGCTAGTCCAGGAAGCTAAAACATGTTTGACACTCAACTTCTCTCATAGCTCATATCAAATCAAATCAAGTATTAAGCACAATTAATTATCATGAACAAAAATAAAATCGAATATGGAGTTGGTTTGTAGCACTCATCTGGGAGACATATCAACAAGAATTTGCAGGCTGTCAGAAGAATAATTTTGTCCATTAACCCAGGAGAAAATATACGAGTTCAAAGGTCATGGATGTTGGACAAGATAGCCACAGCCACAGGTGTTTTACTGAGGTTGAGGTCAACCACTCCAAATATGGCTTCATGCATCTTGTTGACACAACAAATGTCTTGATAAGAAGACCTTTGAACTAACAATCTACACTGTAAACCCCCATTTTGTTTCCACTTAACAATTCAAGTGCAATGCTTATAACTATAAAAGCTTTGTTGTAGGTACTAGTTGAGTAATTGGGTGCACTGAAGAATGCACAAATAAAATAAAGTTCAAAATATACATTATCTGTCGCAATAACTGTGCTAAACTTTTCTGTGACTCGCTGTGGCCATCCTTGAAGAGAAAAAATGCAAGTCACTCCTTAATTGTATCTAAATATTATAATGAAGTAAATGAAATTGACTCGGAATGGAATTAATAATTATTATTTTAGCAACATTTTTGGGCGTTAGAACAAAAAAAAAGGTGTGTCCCGATCAGATATTGAAAAAATATATAAAATAAAAGCATGAATCATCCATTCCTGCTGATATCAAATCAGATTGATATCGGTATTGTACAGTTCTCTAATCTGCAATATGAGTATCACATCAAAAGTGAATTTTTTTTTATTGGGACACCCCGAGCAAAAAGGCGTAACTTTTATTTATCTTAATATAGTCTATAAAATCATCTTCCATAAGAATTGCAATTACTGAAAATGCCGAGATAATTGACTAAGTTTTATTTTTCATGACGTCGTTTTTTCAAGCTAACCAGTTAACAAGTATTTGTATTTTTAATATTTTTATGTAAATTCAAGATGTCTGCGTTTACAGTGATAAATTAATGCAAGCTTCCGATCAACCTTTAAAAAGCTTTTGGACTGATTTATAATAGGTCCTTGATTTAGTAATGGTGTAATCTGCACGGGCTGACATAAAATCACGAGAATGAATGTCATTAAACGTCTTTGAGTCACTTTTCTTAGAGCACCCATAGCGGGTCTATATTGCCATCTCCTGGTGAGACTTTGTAATGATGAGGGTAGCTCTATTTGTTCAATGGCAGTTAAACAAACGGATTTTTATAGTCTTTTACATTTTTGTATTGGGTCATATTCTTTATGGAGCCGTGTTGCCCTCACATAGGAATTCATCCAATCATTTTTTTGTATTCCAGAATGTTTTTTTTGTCTTGTATTTTTACATCAAAACTCCACACACAACACCTGACAATGACATGTATTTTAACAAATACACGTTTGAAAGAAAGAAAGAAAGAAAGAAATAATAAATATATTTAAGTATTTTTTGTACCTGACAGCGTGCGTAGTGTCATTGTCCTGTCTATGGCCGCCACGTTCCTGCTGCTGTAAACAAATCCTCATAGTATGATATTGCCGCAGCCATGCTTCACCCTAGAGATGTTATTGGCCAGGTTCTGAGCAGCAGGCTACCTGTTTTCATCCAAATATTATGTCTGACATTCATGCCAAAAAGTTTAATCTTTGTCTTATTAGACCTGAGAATTTTATCTCATGATATGACAGTTCCTCGTGTGTCTTTGGGCTGTCAAGCTACGTAGCTAATTGATGAATAAATAAATAAATAAATACATTATTATTATTGCTATTATTATTACATTGATCCAGGGCATAGAAAATAGATAGCTGGTCAGAATTTCAACAGAAGCAAGTGTAGACTATGATGAGCTATTGAGAGCATCAATAAAATAAAACAAAAACAAAAAATGTACCCTGAACTAAATTATGAAATGAAAAATCCATGTATAATTTTTATTAGCTTTTAATTAACAAATCGAATTTGAAATTTGATCCTCAAATGAAGACATCGATTCGACAACTGCTCCGCAAAGAAAAATTATAATAATAATTCCGAGCCTTGTGCACACTGAATTCCTCTGTCAACGAAAGACGAGTAGTAATTGCTGTATTGGTCACCTCATCTTTCTTGGGGTTCCTGGGGACCCTTGCTATGCCACTGGGTCTATGGTGTATGAATGTGTGTGTAAATGGGTGAATGTGATGCATTGTAAAGCGCTTTGAGCACCACATAGTGTAGAAAGACGCTAGGAGTTCAGTCCAGTCAGTGACATGATCTATTTGCAAACAATAATATATACAGTGACAAATTGTAACTTTGCAAAGTAACTACGAGTCAGATTCCTTCACGAGAGAAGTAACACGTTAGATTAGTTGCTACCAAAAAAAATGGGCACACTCAGGGCCACAACATGTCAGGAGGCATGATTTGCAGGAAGTTGACGTGTAAAGGCAATTGAATTTTCGAATGTGCATGTGCGTATATCAGGCAGGGCATGAAATGTGTTTTTACGCCACAGAAGTGAAGCAAAAACAAAAGTGAAGAACACTGTTGGAATTGCACATTTCCTTTGCAGAAGTTACCAATGCATTAGGTTCCGAGCACCGTGTGTGTGTGTGTGCGTGCATGCGTGCGTGTGTGAGTTCATGCCGGCGCACTGTAAGCCTAAATTTGTGTGTGTACTAGAAATTTGCATGGAAAACAATTGCCTTAAACTGCTTTAGTTTTTACACATCAAAAAACATTTAAGCAGTAGAAATATATATTTCTTAATTACTTACTGTATAGTAGCTGAACATGTTTAGTTTACAATAAAAAAAAAGACAAACTCAACTTGAACAAATAATTTTAAGAAATGCGAAAAACAAAATGTACTGCTACTAACCATTTGTCGAGATCATACTTTCTTGATTTTGATTTAAATTGCACCTAGAAAGAAATCCAACACATTTAAACACTTTAAATGATCTACAACATTTATTTTATTGTAACATTTCCAACCGTTTGACAGGGTATGAACACACAGCATCCACCAACATATTTTTACTCAAAGGGTGAAACTGAACGAGAACGAAAGCCAACGCAAACATTCTTTAATTATTACATTCAAGATCTAGGGGAGGAATTCAAACATATTAGATCAAAAGAAGTTGAAAAAAAAACTGAAATATTAGATATAAACACAAAACTACAAAACAAATAAAGTTGGATTTAGCCAGATTTTCTCCTGGACGTCTAACAAAATATAGTACTGTAATGCATGATGGTTTGGGCCGAGAACAGCCATGTGCGGGCGCTACTAGATAGCCAAGTAGGGAGCAAAAATGGGCTGAATGTCCACATGTACTTACTCTTTCTTTTTGGTTTGGTTTCATTGAACATATAAACATAAAGAAAACACAAAACCCATTACAAGTATAAAATATAAGTTGAAGTAAAAAAGAAAAACAAGAATAGGAAGAAAGAAAATAGTTTATATGTTCAAAAGGGGTAGGAGGAAGTTAAAAATGTATCTAGTCCTACTCCTTATTCGTTTTATGTTGATACAATGATAAGGTTAATGTATTTCAACAAAAGAAAATGTATAAACCTAGTCATATATAAAAGTGCACTTTAACATACGCACATTTGCCAGCAACATATGTACATGAAATTCATAGGCATATACCATAATACATTTATAAATCATATCCTCATACTCACATATACAATTTTTATTACACTCATAAATAAATCCAAATAAATTACAGCATATATACATTTTTAACACCTCATGTCTAATGTAAGTAATTTTTTTAAACTTTGCTTTTAATTTTTTTTTTATTCAGCAAGTGACTGACATCTTTTCAGGTCAGTTCCAAAATCATTCCACAAATTAACACCTTTTACAGAAACACACCATTGCTTAGTATTTGTTATGTTATAAAGACTCTCTCTAATTTCAAATAGCTTCTGAGTACTGTGGCGGAGTAGAGTGTTGTGTACTTTATACGTTATTTGTACTATTTTAAATTCAACTATGTCGTCAAATTTTATTGTATTTGATTTAATAAATAGAGAATGAGTTGGTTCTGTGTATTTTGATCGATTAGCAATTCTTATGGCTCTTTTTTGCAGTTTGAAAACAGGATCAGTATTTGTTTTATATGTGTTTCCCCAGATTTCTCAGCGCTATCAGACATCACGATAAAGAGTAACAGTCCTTTACCCAGTGGTTCTCTTTTCCATGTCTCCCTCAGCCAACACAGCTGAGGATCGTTATCAGGCTTCATGCAGAACTTACTAATTAGCTGATCGTTTCAAACACCTGTGTTGGCTGTGGGAGACATGGAAAACAGGCTGGATAGGGGTACTCGAGGACTGGGGTTGAGAACCACTGCTTTACACAACTTCTCAGGTCAATGGCAAAAATACACTGAAAGACAAATTGAATGTGGCCCATCGGCACGACAAAACAAAGAGGCGAAAAAGAACGAAAATGAACTGCCATTCAAAAACTCTTCAAAGACGCCAGAATGGGCATGTTCACAAAACCGTTCATCAAACAGAAATACACTACGTTCAGTTTCTGTTCGGCCAAAATATGAACAAATTCATGTAATTTTGTTAATTAAACTCGTTCAGGTACAAGACCGTATGGTACTGTTGATCTGTGCTATTCCCGGTTTCTGTGACCAATGGGGTATATGCCACGGACTCCCGACTTCCGCTTTACACACATCAGCGTTGTTTCCGGCGTTCCAACACTCGCACCTCCACCTCAGCGCCCCCCAACCGTGCGCTCCCGGCCATCGGCGGGAGTACGCAGGGTCTCTCAATTTTCTGAAGTGCTTCGGACAACTGAGACAGACACACTCGCACCCGTCGACGGGAGCGCGCAGCCGAGGGGCACAAAGGCGGAAGCGCAAGAATTGGTACGTGGACCACACGTCACAAACAGGAAACTGACATAAAGCTGATGGGTGAAAACCAGGAAGTCGGAAGTCACGCCTCCTCCGTGGCATATACCCCATTACGCAATTTGAGGTGAGGCTGGCTGCTTGATAACACTTACCGTCTCACCCATGTACATGAACAGGAAAAATGCAAATTCAGCAGTTTTAATGATGACATCATGGACATTATTGGATTAAAAAAGTATACCCTTTAAAGCAAAGACCAGACAACCAGAATGGAAAAAATACATATTATTGACAATACATTTTGTCAAATGCAGGTTGAGGCTCGGCCTCCCCCGACCACCGGTCCCTGCAGTCCACAAAGTCTACTTCATGTTTGGTTGCTTGAAAATTCTCCAATCGTCTGCAAAGTTCTGATGGGAACTTTCACCGGTTATTTTATCTTTAATGCTCGCTATACTAATAATAACAATCAGGAGACTCCATATTCTCAGTTGAACTATTTACAGGATGCCAGAAAGATTGAGTACACAGCTGTAGAACCTTATCTGCTGAATGCGGAAGGTCTAATCTATTCAAAATGGTCTCTGCTCTTTTACTGTCTTGACCGCCACCCACACCAGGGACGGCTCAGCCTAGCCCATGTGAAAATGTGTGACCTGATGGTCTTAACTTGTTTCAACTGGATAAGTGCACCCGAATGCAGAATAATAGAAAGATGTCAAGCCAGGACAGGTCACAGCTCAAGTCACCTATCTATCTAACTAGTCAGTAGGTCAAGAATCCGGAAGTAAGCACATAGGGTTGATTGAGTCCTCCAGGCACACTAGACCTTGGTGGGTGTTTGGCAGTACTTCTTGAATTGAAGCAAGTCCAGGCACTGTGACCTGAAACGCAGGTCGAAAAAGGCGTAGAGGAAGGGGTTGAGGCAGGTGTTGACATAGGCCAGGCAGGTGGCGTATGGGAAGGCCCGGAAAATGAAGCGATTGAACGCGCAGGTGGTTGAGAACAGGCCCAGTATGGAGAGGGCGCTTGCGCTTCTCACCACGTGGTAGGGGATCCAGCAGGTGGCGAAGACCACCACCACCGTGATCAGGATCTTCAAGAGTCGCCACTTGCGTTGGTCCTCCTTGCGCCAGATGCTGAAGTGGCGCATCACGGTATAGCTGATCAACCCGTAGAACACCATCATGGCTAGTAGAGGGATCAGGAATCCCAGGGCGCTCAAAGACAAGGTCAACCCGGCGAACCACAGCCTCCGTTGTTGCTCACTGGTCGCCACCAGGCTGAAGTTCAGGGTGCAGAAAGTTACGTTACTGCTCGGGTTGTGCCCGGTCGTGCGGAACACGAGGGCGGGCGCAGACAGCAGGCCCGACAGTGTCCAGACGGCAGCGAGAGAGGCGCGCATGTGGCCACGAGTGCGCAGGTGGGCACTGGACAGCGAGTGCACGATGGCCAGGTAGCGGTCGAAACTAATGCAGGTGAGGAGGAAGGCGCTGGCGTGCATGCTGAGGAGATCCACATAGCTGATGATCTTGCACATGAGCACCCCGAAGGGCCAGTGGCCTTCCATGCCCTCGACCGCCGCCCACACGAGCAGCGGGACCATGAAGACCAGGTTGGCCAGGGCCAGGTTGCCGATATAGACGTTGGCCGCCCGCCACTTCCTCCGCACCCGCCACACGGTGAAAATTACCACGCTGTTGCCGAACAGGCCCAAGATGAAGATGAGCATGAAAAGCACCGGGATGAACGTTAGGGGCCTCGCCCAATCTGAGACGTCGCACATGGTGTAGTTCTCCATTTCCACGTCGTCGTAGTACTCGTGAGCGCTCTCGGTAGGCTCCGTGGCTTTTCTCTCTTGGGCTCGAGAGTGTCGTGTGCTGTTTTATGCTCGTGTGATCTGCCCACTCTTACTCAAGAATCTAACCTTGTGCACCCAACTCCTTTCACAACAACACTTCCCATTTCAAGTGGAAATAACAAAGTAATATTGCTCATTTCTTCACTTTTACTCACTGAAAATGCATGCAACTATATATATGTATATATATATATATATATATATTAGGGGTGGGAATTGCCTAGTACCTGGCTCTGATTATTTCTAAAATTCAAATTTAGAAAATAGTAGTCAGTAAACTTGTACATGTACACCGTAAGATTTGTATGAAAATATATTTATTTATCTAAAACTTCAGGCTTATAACTGTGAGCCACTGTATTTAACAAACAGGTTGCAATCTGTTTCTTGTTTGAACAACATTGAAATAAAATATTAAGGCTTAATGTTCTATTAATATAATATTCCTCTATTTTTAAAGTGTGAACCCTAGCCCTAAGTAAGACGTTTTGTTGAATATTTCCATAAAAAATGTATATTTAAACATCGATTTGGCCGCATATTGAATCAATACAAGAATTGCGCGCCGTAGTTTCGCGATATATCGCTGAATCGATTTTAACACCCCTAATATATATATATATATATATATATATTAGGGGTGTTAGAAAAATCTTATTTTTATTGAGTTTTATAAATTACTTGGGAAGGAGAGGGGGCGGGGGCGCACCTTTTAGGCATTGATTGGAAAACACATTTTTCTTTACACTTTGGCCTCTACCTGTGTGATGTCTTTATACACTGTAACAAATTTCTGTAAAATCTACAGTAATTTTTTTTTTTAATGTT
This sequence comes from Leptonotus elevatus, assembly GCF_054856555.1. Taxonomy (NCBI): domain Eukaryota; kingdom Metazoa; phylum Chordata; class Actinopteri; order Syngnathiformes; family Syngnathidae; genus Leptonotus; species Leptonotus elevatus. Next base: position 6,569,042 of record NC_141244.1, on the reverse strand, counting down.
CTTGTTTTTTAATTGTACAGTATTTAGCTGTATACAGCAATGCATTATTGGTCAAATTAAGTGCATTATGGGTAAAAACAAAGTACAGTAATTTGCTGTATAATTATAATTGTTTAAATAAAAAAAGTAAATACAGTAACTGTAATTTGTATACAGTAGATACTTGTAAAAAAAAATACATTCATATACAGTAATAGATTAATTAATTAATTAAATAAATGATATTTTAAAATAAATAACTGGCAACTTTTTTTATCAGTTATTTCTTGTCAATTCTACAGTCAATTTGTTACAGTGTACATGTAGCTTTAGAACTGTTTTTATTTATTTTTTATAGAACATATGATTACGATTAGGCAGTGGACATTTGAAATTCAGATTCATAAAATATTTTGCTATATTAAATCATTTGTGCTATTAAACTTTCTTGTTGGATTCTTAACCATGCCATAATATAACATCCTCAATGGAAACTATAGCTTGACCGAACCATTGTTTATATTCTCATATATAGTAACCTAACCTTTATATTCTTAATCCCCATCTCTTTTCCACATGCAAAGAAATATCAGACACTGAAGTTTTTCTACCTTCTCCAAGCTTGTTTTGATTCGGTTTGTCAATCTCAATGTCAATGATTAGCTTATTTAACATCTTTTTTGTTTCTTTTCTACTCGCTTTGCAGGCTCGCACTGCCGGTCTGATCTAACAGAACACCGATCAGAGAGCATGCAAGAGGAAAAATTGCGCACTCTGCTGGCACGTAGTGGACTTGCATTTAGCTTCAAACTATTCTCAGACGACTCTTCTGAGGAACAAAGTGGTGCATGCATTCACTGGGGCTCATGCTTTACCTCGTCAACTGATGTCATCATCCACAATTTTAGGGACTCTGGCGAAAGTAAGCAAAAATGTACTGTAAAGGCTGTGAATTTCTCAAATGACTTTGTGAGTATAACAAAAATGTTAAAATGATAGAAACTGGTGGGATTTTGCAAGGAAAAACTAGACCAAAGACCAATACCTCACAAAAATATAGGTTCTCCCCCAAAATTGTATGTGTGGAGCTGTGACCCGACACCGACTCCCTGTCTCCTTTCTGTGCCGGATGTAACAGAGTTAAAAGATTCCTGCAAAATATTACACAAAGGGGTGACAGTGATGCACAGGGTCAAGAAAAGCTATGGCACTTGATGAACTATTTAGGATTGCATGTGATAAATTAAAAATGACTGTCCGATTGATTCCTCTTCAGTTGTGTGCGGCTTGAATGAATGATTTTTATTTCACATTTTCAAGCTTACATGTATGTTGAAGCTATAAACATGTCATGTACATTTGCAATATTCCTGCAATATTGTTAATTCTGTGAGTCATTAGTTGTTCAGCCTTATTTTGAAATTATTGCAGTTCTGTTTCCTGTTTTTGCCACTGCCATTGTTGTGTTTTCAGGGCTGGTTGTGGTCAGGTGTGCTGAATTCCGTAAAATATCATGAATAAGATGCATTTTTTCCCATATCAAAATGATCCAAAATCACCCCACCATATTATACACAGAATCATAAAAATGAAAACTTTAAAAATATATATATATTTTATAGACGTTTACAGCTACCTAGATGTTATATAAAAAGGTGTACTTACATTCCAACATATTGAACTCATTCAAACCCAAAAACGTATAAATAGGTTTTTTAAATACATTGTCCTTCACTCCCCAAAAACATATTTATACATTTTTATACTATAGCCTACAGAAGGCTTTGATGCAATGGTAATATTACAAAAACGGCCAGCAGGTGGCAACCGAGTATACGAGATCAGCCAGGACCATGTTGCAACATGCTCTTTTTCCCATGTTTTCAATAGGTTTGTGAATAATGATGAAACTTAGCTATATTCTATTGCTGATTGCTCCAAAACGGAAACAGATAGAAATATACTTTTTTTCCTAATGAAAAAAGAGACTCTACTCTTTATTTGGGTAGGTTCCATGTTTTTATAGCAATAGAACAGAATATTCTGCGGCCTTGTAAAATCTGTCAAAATTCAGTAAAACAGCCAAGAGCCAAGGGGGTTGCATCAATGAAAATGGCTGGGAGTGAATGAGTTAATGTCTAATGTTAAGAATTTAGGGAATTAAAGCTGCATTCGAAGAAGGTGGCAAGTCGGATTTTTCCGACTTCATACCAGAAAGTAAGCACGGGAACTTTATACTCGGAAATCCGAGTTGTGAAGTCAGGAAAGAAAAAAAGGACCCCGACTTTACGCTTTACAATGGATACATTGCTCATACACTCACATATTCACACTCTGGTGGCGGTAAACTACGTAAGTAGCCACAGCTGCTCTGGGGCAGGCTGGCGGGAGCGTAGGTGCCATGCCAGTATGTGCCTAAGGACCCTCCGACCACCACTAAACATTCACATCATTCATACACCAATGTGAGTGGCAATTTCTATCGATTTCTCTGTAGTAGATGAGACCCTAATCACATTTCTTTTTGAACAAGATGATCCGTAATTGCTGCCTTCAAAAAAAAAAAAATCTATCTATGCGCATAGTAAATTGACAAGTTGAGAACAATTTGGCCAAAGATGAATATTTATCCATCCATCGATTAAATTAACCGCTTATAAGCAGAGAAAATATTTGACTGTAGAAGTATATAAATCAGAAAGCTTAGCATCCCTTGGATGCTGGCTTCCTTGTCAGCAGCAAAACTGATGCAATGTTGCAAATGGTTAACCTCTGATAGTGGACTGCTTAGGGCTGTCACTATCGAATATTTTTAGATTAGATTAGTCAATCAATTAATCGGATTCATTTTAGTTTACATTACATTACATTCAGGGGGAAAATGCATTTCAAAAGCATTTTCCCCCTGATTACTTTTTATTAAGCAGTAATTGGTTTGGTAGTTTATTTCGTACTTCGTATTCGTATAGTGATTTAAAAACAAGAGGGATTGATGTTGTACTATTTTACCGTTTTGGTCATTGTTTTCCAAAATAAAAGCAAATGTTTGCAAATGCATTATTTTGATTAAACACAGAAGATAATCAGTCTTCTTTCATTGAGGACTACAGAAATCAGTGAACAATTACTGTTGAAATGCTGAAACGGCTATAGACGTCAAAAATTTATTTGAACTATTTCTATTACTTAAAAAAAAATTCCCCACTTTTTTTAAGAGTATGAAAACCTATTTAAAAAAAATTGTATTACAACAGATGTAAAATGTGTGATTAATCGTGAGTTAATTAGAGAAGTCATGCGATTAATTACTATTAAAAAAATTAATCGCCTGACGCCCCTAATTTTTAATAACCTTTTCTTAAAAAAAAAAGATCATTAAAAAACATTTTAATTTTTATTTTTTTTAAAGAAAAGATTATTAAAAATTAGGGGCGTCAGGCGATTATTTTTTTAAAATCATAATTAATCACATGACTTTACTACTTAACTCATGATTAATCACAAATTTTAGATCTGTTCTAAATGTACAATTTTTTCCCTAGGTTTTCATACTCTTAGTAAGGTTTTTTTTACGTCTGTAGCCGTCAATGGCAATTAATGAGTTAAAAACTGGCTCCAAACGATTACTCGATTATTAAAATAGCTGTCGATTAATTTGATAATCGATTACTCGTGGATTAATCTATTAATTTTGACAGCTCTAGGTCTGCTAGAATCCTTCATGCAGTCTGCTATCCATTTCCTTTTTTAATGTCTATGCTTCAGACAGAGTTTATAGTACAACAAACAGAGTATAACCAAACACATCATCAACCATTATGACCAAGCAGCTATTATTGTTAGAGCATGTATTTGTGAATTCTCAATAAACAGTCACTCCTATTCCTCTCACTCTCTTTTCCTTTCTTTTAGTATTTTGGGAGAAATGCCAGCCCAACTGAAATGTAACATATTCAGCAAGAGAATAGTCAGCAGTTGAAAGTGGGATGAAAAAATAAATAAGTAATTATAAATTGCTTTTTTAAAACGTACTGTACATTATTTGTTGTTTACACTAAAATGTACAGCAGAGTAAAAAGCTCATATACACATCTAAAGATTTGTATGAAGTCACAGGTCACGTGACCCATTAGAACTCAAGATTAAAAATGGCTGGATGACCCATGGTCGCTAATCTTCTGAGAGCATGACAACAGATGGTGCGCGATGGTCGATGATACACACAATTTGACAATGTTGTTTGTACACCAGTGGACATTCTTATAAAGATGATAATCCCACCATCTTTAAGGGTAAACACTCACACTTTTAAAAATCAGTAACTCCATTTAACTTTGCGTATTTGATCCAAGTTGGAGTGCTTAATGTTGATTTTATTGATCACTAACTCGAATAATATATGAGGTTTTAATGGGCCTTATGGTAAACTATCTTGAAAGGGCTCCACTCACACCTTGGCATGCTTCATTTATTTCCATATACAACGGGTGAGAAGTCAAGTTGGGTGTCTAATGTACAATATTAAAATATTAATCAAAACAATGTAAACTCAAACATTATAATCAAATCACTTACTAGCTGCAACATTTTGTCCACATACAGAATGTAATTGATATATAAGAGCACAATAAAAGCGTGGCCTATTTAAAGATCTTTTTGGTGGGGTGCAGAATTCGTATATTTGTATTTTACAGTCCAAGTTGCTGACTATTGTTTTCATCGCAGGATCATATCGCACTTTAATCACGTACATTCAAACATCTATTAATCTTGTATGGATTTTGAATTGAAAAGACAATGAGGGTCTGGTCGGTTAAAAAGTGCTCCACATCTGAGCGAGTCAGCCTGCTGCTGATTTGGTGCTGATCTGGTCAGCTCCTCTCAGCACTGGTGGGGGCGGGCCAAACAAAGAGCTCCAATCAATTCAGCCTCTGACGTCACAGCTCGGAGCAGAGAGACGGCAGCCGAGGCGTACTCACTTGAAACCCTTTTGGCTAAATGCGCCTTCCGTGGCGTGGAGGTACATGCGATGGCGTGTTTCGGCGTGGGGCAGCCAAAGCGACCCTGAAGATAAACGGTTGGTTTGTGATAAATGACATGTTTTGCTGTAGAGATTGGAAAACGATTGTGCGCGATGCCTCCATGCAAATGCAGTAGCGTCGTCTCCGAATGGAACAGTATCTTTTCGGAAGGATATGCTTGATGGATATTTTCGCAAATCCAATAAGATTTGTTATTCAGTCTCGACCTGCCCTTATTGCAGATTGTGATCTGCTTACGTTTTAGATCCGGTTTACTAGTTGCGTGCTTGTACGACTTTATCATTAGAATATAGTGTAATCGGTTTAGGATGAATACGGCTATTCCTTGCCTAATTGGATACAAGGTATTTTGGCTCATAACATCCAACGTAAGCGTCTTTCAAGACGAGTCCACGGATTTATCTAATCAACTTAAAAGTGGCTTTTACACACTTCTCTGACTGTGGTGTGTGCGTTTTGCGCACTTTTCTTATGAAGCACACACCTTTGCGCACAAATACACCGCGCACGTCAAGTTGATTCATCAGTTAGCTAATTAACATGCACCATTTGACTTGTCTCATCAGGGATGCTGTGCAGCAGCATTTACAGAAGAGGGAGGAAGACGGAACCAGCAGGCGGCGAAACCGAATGGCGTCTCCGGCGCTGCCTTTAACAAGGGACGGTGATAAGCAGCCACATTCTCCCGCCGTCCTTGAACGCCTCTCCGCTGTGCTGCATGTCCGCAAGCAGAGCGATTCAACAGGAGGTGGGTCCCTCGGGGACGCCGGCTGTAACCCGGCCAGGAGCTGCCATGACCGGTGTCATTCAATGGCGAGGCGCTCGGAGGTCAAACTGCGCCCCCTTGGGGAGGAGAAAGTGCGCGTCTGCTGCGACGAGGAATTGGAGACATCTTTTACCTACATAGATGAGAATGTCAACCTGGCCATTGGCAGCCCAGAGACGAGCTGTAAAAGTTCTCACAGAACCGGGCGCAACTGCGAGCCGTGCTCAGAGACGATACCAGAATTTTCTTTCATGTCCGAGGATGATCTGTCCTTTGGGGAAGCCTCCGGGTCCTCAGTGGACTACTGGTTTATTAGCGCAGTCACGTTTTTGGTGACCGGCATCTCTTTGGTGATCATCTCCTACGCCGTGCCCCGGGATGTGGTCGTGGACAGGGACAGCGTCTCGGCCAGGGAGATGGAGAGAATGGAGCTGGAGAGCGCGCGCATTGGAGCTCACCTGGATCGGTGCGTCATAGCAGGATTGTGTTTGCTGACCCTGGGCGGTGTTGTGCTTTCCACGCTGCTCATGATCTCCATGTGGAAAGGAGAAATGTACAGGAGGAAAGTCATTGCTTATTCCAAACGTTCCGCCAAACTGTATGGTTCCATTAGCCTGAAAACTAAATCCAGTCCCAGTCACTCCTCTGCACACTTGTCCTTGGATGATTTAGTGGAAAGTTTGAACTAGCAATGCACACTTTTGTGTCATATGATGGGTTTCATACAGATTGTCACCAATTATTCACTTGTGCACATTGGACATGCAAATTTGCAACGTTTCAGTTTATGCTGTCCACTGTGAGAAAAAGGCACTTCTCCGAGTTTGGGGGTGAGCTCGAGCCTATCACAGCTGAATTTAGAGAGTCCACCCTGGACTGGTCATCAACCAAGTCCAAGTAAATGATATCCAATTACATGCCATTCCCAGATTGTACTACTAACTAACCCTAACCACATTTTAGTTATAGGGACAATATCATTGTCTTGAGAGAGGGCATAAAAATAGGTGTGTTTCACAATCAGCATCCGTAGGACATATTGTGCTGTGTAAAATAATAGGGATGCACCAAAATGAAAATGTTTGGCTGAAACTAAAACCCGAAATGAGAAACGCTTGGCCGAAAACCAAAACACCAGAAGAAATTATGCCAATTTGTAATTATTATTATTTTTTTGCATATATGGCTGTACGATTGTGTATTTTTCCTAACTAAAATCAAGGCACTGCAAATGCATAAAGTTCAAAATAAATAATGAATAAATTGAACTTTTGCTGCATTTGAGGAAGGTGGAAAGCCGGATTTGTCCCACTCGGATTGTCTGACTTCAAAGCGTTTGAGGCAAATAAATTCTACCTGTTAAAGGGGAAGTCAACCTTAAACATTTCTTGACAATAATATGTTATATGTGACCTCACTAATCTAAACGTGACATTCTGATTAATATTACATTTTTGACTAAGAGTTACGAAGCAAAATCCAGCCATTTTTATCCATCTGATGGACAGAAGATGACATCAATTTTGTTCAGGGCTCAGGCAACGACCAATCACAGCTCACCTGTTTTCTGAAGCTGAGCTGTGATTGGTTGTTACCTGAGACCTGAGCAACATTGATGTCATCTTCAGTCGACAGCAAGTGCCAAAATGGCTGCCCCGTGAGATGGACAAAAATGGCTGGATTTTGCTGCTTAACTCGCATTCCACAAATGCAATATTAACCAGACTACCATATTTAGACCAGTGTGGCTGCATAGAACCTATTATTGTTACAAAATAAATCTTGTTCACATACTTCTGAATCACAGCACACAAACAGAATTAAAAAATCAGACAGTAATAATTTAAAAGAGGTGCAGTTCTGGTTCGAATAAAGTCACATTTAATTTTCAGGGTAAAGTATCTTATATCTAATATACTGTTCATATGTGGCACTTAATTCTATATTCTCTTACAGAGCAGACCAATAAACCAAATTTAGAGCAATGGTGGGGTATGTTTTTTTGTTTTTGTTTTTTTGTTTCCATTTTCATTTTCGCAATTGGAGAGCCTCTTTATCTTCCATAAAAAAATGTAAGGAAATCTAAACTATTATTATTGAGGGGTAAAACCGACGACTTGATATGTAAGTTAGTATAATAGCACTCTGGAAACCTCTTCTGACTCTAGTAAGTTAGCCTTTTGGGGTATATTGTAAATTGTTACCTTAAAATGTCAAACTCAAGGCTTGGGGGGCCAAATCTGGCCCGCCACATCATATAATGCGTCCCTCGCAAGCTATCAAGCATATCAACTTCCATGAGGCCTGCTAAAATCTGTAACAACATTTCTAATTGTCATATGAAATAAATACAATGTGGCCAGTGACAAACATGACAAACATGAGTTTGGCACCCCTGCTTTAATTGATAGACATGGACTCCTAGTGTATCTTTATTTCTGACAGTGGACAGATTTAACAGTGCCGCCATGCTCCAAATAAACACGCCACAGTAGACAAATAACTGTATTTCCTCAAATAGCGTTCGGGGCCATTTATTTATTGTATTTACTTCACTGTGCGGCAGCCATATGTTTGTTTATTTGTAGCAATACTGGTTAACGCATGCAAACATGGATGCAGTAAAGGTAATTGGCGCTACGTTTTTCCCACGTGTTATTTGTTGTCTTAAGTGGAAAGACATCAATTTGGGGAGAGGCGTTGGTTTGTGGATGAAGGGCCTCTGATACAGAAGATTGTAGCACCCTATAATGTCACCATTTTCTGAAAATGTAATATAATTCGCACTTAACTCAATCAAAAATATAATATAACCTAACAATGTAATAATTTCACCAATAATAAAACAAAATAAAAATCATGAATGATATTGTAATAAAAAAAAAATTGCTGATAATGTAAGTTTGCAAAATCAAATTTAAATAATTTAAGACTATAATTGTTTTACATAACAGCCTTGGTAGTGAGCAAACAATGCTATTTGGGTTGGAAAATAAGTAACACTAAAACTGAGAAATGAACACCCAAAAAAAGAATGAAAATAACACTTTGTGGTGTTAAAAATAACAAAAATTTGTGAGAAATGAACACAAAAAAATTAAAGGAAATGGCACTTTTAAGTGTTAAATAATAACACTAATATCGTGGAAAAAATAACACTGATAACACTTCAAAGTATAAAAAGTTCACTTTAACGTGTCAATAACACTATGGGTGTTGTAAATTCACTTTTTTTCTTCCAAAACCGATCATGTAAAACTTGACAGATAATGAAAAATATATGTTCATTTTTAGTCAAAAGTTCTTTATTTTGTGTTTTGAGAATCTAAGACTGTTACATTCACAGAAAAAAATGTTAACATTTTGGTGTTTATTTCAACCACCAAACACTGTCTGATTTAAAAGGACATAATTAGTTAATTCAGACTAATGCAGAGTTAATCAATGTAAGCTCCGCCCACTTGATTAGAAATGCTCTTCTGTAAAAACTTCTGGGATATGATATAATAATGGAATAAAGTATTAAATTATCGGTAAAAATGTTATTACAATGTCAGTTAGGATTTTTTAAATTATATTATTGTTGAAGTTATTACATTATTTGATTTTATTAAATTTTTGATCGAGTTAATTAATTGCACATTTTACAACATTTTCATAAAATGATTGCATTAAGAGGGCGCTACAATCCTATATGCTTCTATTCAATGATATATGGTCAATAACTTTGTAGTATTACACTGCTCACCAACTGGCAACCAAGCTTACATAGTAGTAAAGTGCATGCTAACAGCATTGTCACAAACACTGGAATGACTTTGGTCCACTAGAAACCTTGGAGAGCTTCTGTTCATTATTAAGGCTATTCATTTTTAATGTGAAGGTTCTGAACCGCAAAATCATACACAGACACATTTGACAAAGTAGCCAGAGTCCCCAGAGTGGAGGTGAGTCGGGCTTCTAAGAGGTCCACTCTGTGGGATATTCTGCTCAGTGGTGTGCATGGTAATATCCAGTGACAGTCCCTCTCTGGTGCAGTGCTGAGCTAAGCCAGTAAGCTCAGCTTTGTGCGTCCGAGCCAAAGCTTCAAGTCGCTTTGACTCAACTCAGCAATTTGACTGCACTGGACGCCTCTGCCATGCGCGCTTGCACATTCCTCTTCATCTTGTGAGCTTCTTTTTACAATCGAGCTGGTTCTGCTTTCTGAATAATACATCATTGTCTGCCCTTTATTTAACTGCAAAGCTGCAGCGCGGTGTTTATATAATGTGTGGGAATTGGGTCCTGGATGATGACAGCCGAAGTATCGTTAGCATTCTTCTTCTCATTCACTAGGCTGGCGATGACCCATACTAAGGAAGTGCGGAAAATAAGATGTTGCCTATACTACAATTTAGGTTTTTTTTTTTAAATGTTGATGATCATATGAACAAATGGCAACGTGAGGAAAATTAAAAACCAAATTAATGGATATTCTGTGTACAGTATACAACTATCTGATCAAGATTTCAAGCAACACAAATACTTTTGTTCATATGACGAACGTGGAAATCCCTCACACGTGCACCCTCTCAGACTTAGATTAACATTTAATGTCAATTTTGTAATGAAATTGTCAGATGCAAGAGAAGATTGTAATGAAAGGGTACACACATTTTCTCAGTTCTACCTATTGATGCTGCTGAAATCATTGCATTCATGCGTGCCAGCAAAAAATAAAGAATGCCACAAGATGCCTCTGTGCGTGTGGGTATGCGTGCCGTGAGGCTCATAAATCATGTATGGAGACTCAAATCCATTTTCATTTGCATCTTGAAATGTGTCATGTGTGCTAAGAATTCTAAGAGTGTCATTCTACTACCTGAATTGCTATAGTTTATTTGTCTAGATTGTGTAACATGACATTCATTCTATTAATTAGATGCAGCCGGTTTATATGTAAACAACCGTAGGCAATCTACTCCATTATTGTTTTTTCTCAATCGTGTCACAGCATTAAAGTCACTGGACGCTATATGATGTATATGAAATAGGATGAGATGCAATATAAGAGCTATATCAAAATAAATAAATATACATATACAAGTATTGGTGCAGCATTATACTGTTAGATAGCATTTCGATAAACAATCTTTTTTTTTTTATGTCATTATGATGAAGTAAAATTTCATACCACTGCATGTTACAACAAGAGTAATATATCAATTAAAACAAATTTAACCTCCTAAGGCCCAAGCTGTTTTTTTACATGCAAAGTGCTGCCCACTAAGCCTTAGGAGGTTAAATAACAACAACCAAATTTCCACTTCATGTTTCAGCTTTAGTCCCAAAATAATGAAATTATTGCCCCCCTCAAAATTATACACACATCACCCTATAAGAGGGGGGGATACTGGTCTATATAAGGCTCCACATTTGTCAGTGCATGCCTGAACACAAACCAAGCTTGAAGTCAAAGAACTGAAGACCTCTGAGAGGAGGAGTGTCTCAAGGTACAGATCTGGGGATGTGTAAAGAAAGCTTGCTGCTGCTTTGAAGGTCCAAATGAGCACAGTGGCCTCTATAATCCATGAATGGAGGAAGTTCCAAGCCACCAAGTCGCTTCCCGTCTAAACTGAACAATCAGGGGAGATCCTGGCAACTAATATATATATCACCAAAATTAAAATAGTTAAACTCTGTATGGCAACTAGCAACAATGCCACATAAAAGCCAAGCAGTGTGTAGTTACAAATAAAACACAATATTGCCTCAAAAAATTTGAAAAATGACATAAGTTCACATATCTGCACTGTTTCAGGCAATTTGCTGTAGTTTTATAGACGATTAAAGTCCTTCATATTTGGCAGTTAGCTTTTGAGCTAATACAAGCAGCCTTTCTGATAGAACCTACTAAATATATTGAGGGGATTTATACAGGGATTTGCATGAGGCGACAGCATTTAAAAGCCGAGCTCAATCAAATTCCAGTGGTTTCATGTATAATCTCTTTATCCTTGAGCAGTGCACAACCCAAAGTGTCCCTATTGATATTTGCTTGGTTCCTCTGTAAGCTAATCTGTTCAGGTAAGCAGAACCTTCAACAGCAGCTGCCATCAGCACATTTCCCAAAGGTGTAATAAAACACCTTGGCAATGTTAATACTGTTTCGTGGTGTGTATATGTGCAAGAGTGTGTGTATGTTGTTTATTTAGGTCTGCATAGGTTTTTGGTGTCACCTTTAAGAGCTGCTGACTCAGGGTTTGTGTTTCAAATTGAGTCTGACATAGGACTGAAAATAGACTTTTACCCCTAGTGTAACATAAGTCATCGAAAAAACGCTCATATGACATTGTAATCTGCACGGTGAAAACGGAAGTCACCCCCCCACCCAACACCCCAAAATCTTTACAATAATGTGTTGTAAGCGCACCCAAATATTTTAAACACGGCATTCTGATTAATATGGAACATGAACTAAGCAGCTAAAACACCTTTTTTTTAAACCATCTAAGGGGAACGGCCATTTTGCCGCTTGCTGTTGAGTGAAAATGACATCACAGGGGCTCAAGTAATGACCAAACATGGCACACCTGTTTTCTAGTGTTAAATTCATCCGCCATTTTTTAATTTTGTCTCAGTTTTAGTCCAGTTTCAATCACGCTTGTTAGTTTTTATCATAGTTACTGGTCAACCTCATCCCGTTATTATTTAGTCCATTTTTAGTTGACTAAAAATCTAGCATTTTAGTCTTTATTTTAGTCCAAGAAAATGTTATTCACCTAGTTGTAGTCAACAAAAACTGTCAACGTTTTAGTCTAGTTTTCGTCAAGACAATCATTTTACCCGTCTAGATTTTTTTTGTCAGCAGATTATGGCTGCGTTCAGACTGCAGGCAAATCGGATTCCTCCATAAATCTAATTTTTATGGCTGACTGTTTAGCAAGTGTGAAGATCTGATGGCGTAGCGAGAGCGGCTTCAGTGCACGTAACGTAAACTGTCACTGTATTTCCGGTTGAGCATGTGCGGGGCCGTTGGGGCAGTGGAGCTGTCAAGGAGTTGACTGCCGAGCATGCGAGGAAACAGCCGGGCAGCGAACCGATTAGATATTGACAGTGCCTGCGCATTGGTTTTTGCACGCGTAGTGACGTCAGAAAAATCAAATCCGTTCTGAGTGTTTCGAGCTGATCAGACTCATCCTGTCCAAATTGGATATGAAACTACCTCCCGCATTTGGTATCAATCAGTCTCGCAAAAATAGGATTGATTGTGCTTTGTGACTGTTCAGACTACAAAAAAAACCCCATCCATATTCAATCTAGATGGGCTAAAAATCGGATTTGGGCTACCAGTCTGAACAAGGCCAAAGTTGAACATTTCGTATCGAAAAATATGTCACTTAAAAATGTCTCATCTTTTTGATGCAAAACAGCTTTACACACGATTACAGTATATCAACAATTAAGTGGCTGCTATGGCTCCATGCAATGAGCTAGTAAGTTAGCTAGCATTACTGGTCAGATTTACATTATTGTTGGAACTTTATAGCCGCCGTTGGATTAATGCTGCATTCGAGGATGGTCGGAAGTCAGACTTCCGAAGTGTGAGCGGGAACATTCAACTCAACACGGGAACTCGCACATTCCACTTGCGAAGTCGGACGGACTACAAGTGACGTCACTCTACAATGGCGACCCCTTTGGAAACACAGACCGTGAATTGGTAAACCACAATTTACTCGAGTATAAAACGAGATAGCTTACTTCATTCATAAATATTCAACATAACTTCACGTAACACACCGTCCGTGACATTATATCTATCTCCCTGCATGAAATTATACGGTGAACTACTGAACTGTATGCAATGCTTATGAAATAAAATAAAAACAATAAATTAAGCAAAATTGTAAGAAGGCAAGTTTGAGGACCAAAATAAAAAACTATTTATCACTATCCGCCATTTTGGTAGTTTACTTTCACCTCGAATGCTTTCAGGTCGGAACTGGGAAAAAACAACTTGGATATATTCGACCATCCTGAATGCAGCATTATGTTACGTTATTAACTATAATTTCCTTCTTTTTTTTTTAACCTTTCACCGTGAATCAACCTCCTGTCTGTCCCATGTTGCACTTGCTAGCTGCAGATTCGAAAGGCGGTGTGTCACATGAAAGTATAACAGTGACAGATTAGCAAAGACAAGATTTGACAAAATCATACAATTTTCATCTTGTTTTTGTTCATGAACTAAAATGTCCATAGATTTTAGTCCAGCTTTAATTAAGTGAAGCACATTTTTGTCTCGTCTTCATTAGTCAACGATAATGCATACTGATTTAGTCCCAGTTATTGTTTATTAATGAGGGTTTTAGTCTAGTCTAGTTTTAGTTCGGTGAAAAATATTTTTGTTTAGTTTTTATTGACAAAATGAACAATACTGTTTTCTGAGTTTGGTCATGTGATAATTACAAGCTGAGCCGTGATTGGTTGTTACCTGTGATGGCCACTGTGATGTCATGTGACATGTGGCAAAATGGCCGCCCCCTGAGATGGATAAAAACAGGTGGATTTTGCTGCTTAATTCATATTCCACAAACGCGATATTAATCAGAATGTCATGTTTAGACTAGTGAGTCTGCAACATTTTTGGAATCAGTGAAAGAGCAGAATGGAGGATACGACCATCAAAAAAGACAATCATTTTCAATTTGGATTGATATGTCAGCGACTTAAGAGTTGAAAAATATGTTTATCATTGTGGTTGTAATTTTCAGTGGTGAACAACCTCCCTAGATCAAACTGAGAAGTGTTCCTAATGTTTTGGTTCTATTATTTTGGTGCATGAGCAAAATATTAGCTCTTGTGCTGAAATATGTTTTCAGTGGAGCTCATGATGAAAGGAACCAAGCTCCCCCGACAATGTCTGTGGTTCTCATGCTGCCTCAAAGTAACACGATATAACGTCAGCAGACCTAAACCTAAATACGAAAGTATATTGTTATTGAACGACTAAGCATTTACTGGCTGAACACAAAGAATTCTTGTCCTCTGATGACTGGCGACAAATCTCCAGGAGGCCACTGCATCCCGCCAAGAAACAGTTAACTAATTTGACAGCATAACCACAACCTGCATGCCAGGTTAATTCATCTCAAATGTATTTGCATGGGACCAAAACATAATACATTTGAAATAACTATCATGTGAAGAACCACACATAGAAAGCGTCAAGACCCAAGACAAATTTGTGAAATGGGCAAGGTTATGTACAGAACCAGGGTTGTAAGCGTTATGCATAATGTCCCTTAAGCGATTACATTTAAAAGCAGTCATTCATTAATCTTTTACATTTTTATCCTAAATTCATTTCACTGCAAGTAACATTTGGCTTACATGAGTGTTTGTGTCGATGAAACATGAGACAATGAAGGAAATCAGGAATGAGTTACAAGTCTGAAGGCTCCAAACCTTTCAAGACAACTTACCAAGCATGCATTCGTAATGAACTACAGCTCCATTTATCAGCGGATGGCACCGCCAAAAAAAGTTTCCACTTCAATTGATTACTTTGAGGGGAAGGACTAAAGCCAAACTCGTCTGAGACATGACTTCATTTTTCGGTTGCTCCCTTCACTGCCATATCCAAACAGGATATTTTTAGTCAGAGTTCACCCTGGATCGTTGGAAAGCTCATTGTATTTCAAATCTCATTGGGCATCATAGATTTAGCCAAGTTGTATGTCATTTAGCCTATGAGGAAATCTTTGTTTAGTCATGTCCTGGATGCTGCTCTAACATTTCATTTTTGCATCATACTGAACTTCATACTGTATACTGCCTGTTTGATCAGTTAATTTAGATTACTATTATTATTATTATTATTATAATAAGATACTTCCTCAAAGTATTGCAAACCCTCTTTCAAGAAGTCAAACTGAGTTCATCCCCAGGTGGGCAGCCGGAATTATTTCAGTGGTGTGTTAGGGCGCCGCAACACCTCACTGAGGGGTGACCTTAAGCACACATGCACATCATTCACATGCATGTAGCCCACTCTGTAACTGAGAAGTCATTGTTTGTCATACAATCCACAGTCAGGGTTTCATGAAATACATACATGCACACATATCCAGAACATGGCTCAACATACTCATAATACAAGCAGGCTCAAGTCTAAGTAAAAAAAAAAGCAAAGTTTTGCTGATCTTATTTTATTAGAGAATTCTATTTCCTGCCGTTTAGATTTTGTGTGACACGGCATAGTCGTCTAACTCATGCACTGTTTTGCTTACTAACATTTTTCAATATTTTTGATTTAACAAACACGGCAAAATCTGTCACTCAAGCAATTGTAATTTGTTTATATACAGTATCTCAGAAAAATATTGTAATTTGTCAAATATATTAAGGCAAATACAGAATGAGGTAGTCCTCTAGTTACGAAGATTACGAGTTACGAACATTCGCAGATACGAACAAGGACTGACTGATGTCTATAAAATGCCATATTTTGCTCGCAAGTTAATATTTTTAAGTGCGCACTACATCATACATTACGGTACAGTACTGTACTAAAGTGCCCCTCTCTGCCACAAGCCTTTCAACTACCTCCTTGTCCGGCAATGCACGGCACAGGAGCCACGGCGCACGCACCCGATATTGGCGCCACACTGTGAGTACATTTCGGAGGCTCTCCTGGAGGATATTCATGAGAAGCAGCCCACAGTCGTCTTCTTTATTGGCGTAGTAGCAAATCATACAATATCTCTTCAGCTTCAAAATCATTTGAATCTGACGGTCGCCATCTTGCCTCTTCATGCGCGCCAATCACATTCATGTGCACTTTACGGACAGTCGGAAAACATACTTTCCTGAGAACGTTACACCCCTTCAACTAGTAAGCAGTTTATTTTGTTTTTATTGCATTATACTGTGCAAAAATTAAATTAAATTTACTGTGAAGAAAAGTGGTTCAAATAATGGATGGATGGATGATGTAATTTAATGTATTTTTTTTTAACTTAATGTATGTACTGTATAGAAAGTATGTACTGTATAATACTTAATTTATTTCATTTAAAAAAAAAGTTTTACATATTTTTCTTATTTATTTATTTTTCAAAATTCATAACATTTAGTTTTTAAACTAAATTCAATGTCATTCGATTTACAAACAAATTCGACTTACAAACAACCTCTCGGAACCCATTGTGTTCGTAAATTGAGGACTACCTGTAGATTTATTTTCATGTTGGACTAGAATAGATTAGAATAGAGCCGCCCCTGCACTCAATAGCAGCCAAATCACATATTTGTATTCAAAATCAACACAAAAACAATCTGTAGTAATTTGACTATTTTTAAAACAGTTACTTGGAAATCCTTAACGGCAGGGGGTGCATGCGAACCCAGGGAACATGTTTTTTTTGGGGGGGAGCATACTCAAATAAAGTGTAATTGCACATCCACTACAGTAGGTGGCAGTGGTGCTGTCATTGTCAGAGACTGTGCAAGGAGCATTAGCTCATCTGCAGAGTTGTATACAATTTTGTGCACAATATTTTTTTCTTCCTGGTGGAGTGGGTTGCATACCTAATTAAGGAAAACCAATAAATTAGTCTACCTTAGCTTTGGTTAGTGACATAACTGTATTCTCTTCTCTGAAGCCTGGTTCTTCTTTTAGAACAAGTGCTGTAAAATGCAACAAAAAACAAAACAGAACAAATTGTATTCACTGCCTTAATGTTTTGAATGATGCTTCTGAACAGTTGTCCTTTGAGGGAGGCTGACGCCTTGCGTGATGTCATCCACGACAGCGGTCTAACATCTGAAGCTTTGTGCGACTTGAGAGTCAGACTTTTCCCGTATTGTACGTTGTTGGCATTTCAATTTCTTACTGTTATTTCTTTTAGCTGCACCGTTTCACAGCAGGCAAAGACAGCTTGTCATAACCAGACCAAAAAACAACGTCTGCAGATCTATTTCCTGTGTTGTACTTGGCATCTTTACATTGCTTTCTCAGACAGACTCTGTGTTTTGGCAGCAATAGTAGATGAAAAAGGAAATGAGGTGATCGGTTAGATCAATCTTACAGTAAAACCACTCAACCATTGCAGGGAAACCATGTAGATTAAATCTCCCGCAGCCTTTCTGATCCTCCTCACAGAGCATGTTTAATGGGCTATTTGTGATGGCTGCGGCTGTGGTCTTGCCCAAGCTGCGGCAACACATCGGAGTATCATTAGCATCATATTTTCAATCAAGTGAACGTCTCCTTAGCTTAATTGAGATCTATAAACAAATGACAAGCTCATTTCACCTCTTGATCACCTCACTGCTTAGCTCCTTTGATTTCATTTGCATCAAACTACTAATGCAGTTATTCATCATTCATGGCCTCCCCTGCATGCTTGTTCCCCCCATTATGCCTATGCATTCACTTCTAATTATGATAAATAATGATTGTCTGCTTGTTTGTTGCCGTAAACAAGAGAGATGGTATCTACCTATTAGTGATTCATCAGTATTTTTAACCAATAGCACCATCAAAACAGTGAAAAAAGATCTTCAACAATCTGGATGACCATATTTTATGATGCTGAAAGAACATTACAGAGTTTATGTACATTTTGCCAAGGCGCTGTTGACCAATTTCCACAAATCTGTGAGACTAGTTCAGTTGTAATCGTCTCTGGGATGAAACTGACAGACATCCCAAAAACTCAAGCATAAAAAAATGAGGGGAAAAAATGGACATAAGTATTTTTCACATAGCAAAAGCTAAGCTATAAACAGTATAAAGACATGTTTATGCTGATTGACATTATTTTAATAAGTCTTCTTGATAGGATCGCCTAAGTCATTCACAAACTCCGCATCCTGTGACAAATTTAATGCATTCTACAGAATAGAAAAGTACATAATTGCGGGGCTGTTGGAGAAATCGCAGTAAATCTATTAAATGAAACCAATTGAATTTGAAAGATTTCTGTCTTCACAAAATCATTTATCAAAGACTTTAGCCAGTGGTCAGTAATATTGCTAAGTAATAGAAAGCAGCGTAGAAAAGTCAGGGAGCCAACAAAGCTATTTTCTTGCCATCCATTACCAAATTTCATGGAATAGTTGCAAAAGTTCTGACATTCCTTGACAAACCACCAACCTTTTGCCAACAACCATGGATGCATGTGAAGATGCATTCAATTCCATCCAGCCACAGGCTAAATGACTATCACGCAGCCAATTTCCATGCTAATTTTATGAATGTCATCACAAAGTTCTGCTGAAAGGAATGGGGTAAAAAACAACACAGATTTACAATAGCAAATAAATATTGTATTGAACATCAAATATTTCAGGATTTTTCTGAATGATGTAATGAAATAATTAGTCCAGTCTGGACTGATAATAACCAACTTTGTAAGGGTTTCAACTTCATAATTTTTTTCTTCTTTAGTAAGTGCAAAATATATATGTGCTGTTGTGTCTGTGTCCAAAAACAGGCACTGCCGACCTGATTATCCTGCAGTGTCATGTGCATGCAGTCACGACGCGTATGTCTGGTGAGAACGATTGTGACTGGAGAGAACTTGATATTGTCGATGTGTCAAAATTGTCAAGACTGGGACCTCCAAAGGCCGAATTTGTCCCGGCACGTCTCGACAGGACGCACAGACTTACCTGAATGAACTGTTAATGCTGCTTGTTGGTAGCGCATTGAAAGAGAGTCATGAACATGTTCAGTAACTTATAAAAGCAGTGCATGGTGAACTGAGGTCCAAAGGCAAAAGAGACATTTATGTGCTGAGAGTGGGGGCACACATTTAGTATGCAAATCATAGTTTTTGATGCCCAGAGCCACACCCCCTTCATTAAAATGGATTCCCCATTGAATTTGTTGGCATTGGTGCTGATGGAAGATTTTGACATGAACTGCCAATATGCATCCACCAACTTATGGGTTTTGTGGCCGTCTGTCCATGAGCGATAACCCTTTGAATGTCTGGTTTGATTTTGTCTGTTTCAAAACATAATCATGTTTAAAAAAATATAAAAAAAAGAGAGAGAAAAAAAGAGTGTGCTTTGAGTTTTGGCTCGGCATGATTGAGTTAGTTTGAAACTCCTGCTATATTGAGTTAGCTTCACAACAGGAGAGGCCCAGAGATAAGACAAGACCCTTGAACAGGGGAGTCAAACTCAACTGATTTTATGGCATGCGACGAGATTTTATAAAAATAAAGTGTACATTTTCATATTTTGTGAGTAATAAAAATGGGCTTTTACAGTATTTTTAAAATTGATGGCCCTTATTTTCATGCCCAGTCCAAGTCTAGCGTAAAGCGCTAACTGTGCTCAGAGGTGGAGTTTTCTTCCATTTGGTATTTTGCTAGACTAGCGCAGATAGAACCGGGTGTTTGTTCGGCCTGTTGTGTGATGGAACCCTAATCAAAGTGCCATGCAGACATGCTTGACTTTGTAGAAGCCGAAATTAACTCATGGAGTCCATGCGTGCGATTGGCACGCGTTTCTTCAGGTAAACTGCAGAGCTCCCCTTGTGGAAGATGTAGTCGGCTGGGCAATTGGTCAATTTATGAATGAAATACAAGTAATCCACCACGCACGTCCACAGAGCTGTCTGTCTGCCTTATTTAAATACACTAAAATTGTGCTACACCACCGGCACCACAAGATAGACCTGGTTTTAGGAAGTCTAAAATGTTGTCTACTTTCGGTCAACAAATTGCAAAATACGCTGGGCCGTGCGATAGAATACGCCGGAATGCTTAAACACGCCAAACTAGACTCGGCACGAAAAAGATGTGCAAGTTTTTATTAAATTGTCAGGTGAGCCGGGGGTGAGCCGGCTCCAGCCGCAGGAATATCCAGCGAGGCACAACGTGGTCTGCCAAATTCCTGAACACGGTAAACTAGACCTGCCCCGGCACAAAAATAAAGATTTGCCCATTTTTAACACCAAGCGTTTGGGAACCTGTCTATGACAATAGAACCCTAAGAGTGGAATATTGTGGTTTTAACCCATAATTTAAGGGATTAGGAAGAGAAAGCACTGAATTGAGAACAACAGCATATTTCCATATTGTGAATGCCACACTTACAATACTGAACTGCAACTGAAGTAAGCATTAGGGAAAAGAAGTGATGAGTCTACTCAAGGACAGTAGCCGTGATCTTGTAAGCACATTCATCTGTAATCTTTCTTTTTGATCAAGTACAATATGAAAATTTATGTTGCAGGAAATGGTAAGCTATTTTAGATTTATACACTAATAGAGGTCAACGTTGAATTAAAGTGGGCTGGTCTGAGCCATGAAACTCCTGGGCTTAAAATGAGTCCAAAGTTGACCACTCTTCCCAAGTCAAAGGCATTTGCAAAAACTGCACTCAGTGAAAATAAACACAGGGAGGACAAGCAAACTTCAGAAAAAAAGGTCCAGGCAGAGATTCAAACACAGAACCTTTCAACTGTGAGTCAGCAGAGACGACGCTTAAGTACACTGCTGGCCATGATAGATGGATGTCATTTGAAATCAGTTTCCACATTAACCAAATGTTATTTTTAAATGTCACTAACTAAAAGCAACCTGAAGATGGCAGCATTACATAATATAACAGCTAGTATCACAGTTCATAGTCTGTTAGTATGGCTGTCTGTTTTTCTGCCAAAAGGCTGTGATTTCATGCTTCCTGATGCCTTTTAATAAATATATTTGACCCCCCAAAAAATCTAATTTAATGCAAGCCACTCACTCAGGCCTTTTCAAGTGTGTGCTTACCTGAAATTGATTGGTTGTTTGGAGAATGTACATGCAAGCACATACAACTTCCTCTGAGAGACCCAATCTTGCCAGTGTGGTATTGTGCAACATCTGGCTCCTGCTGTGTATTGATCTTGGCTGAGGTCAGGACAAGGGGTTAGTGGAGGGGGTTGTAGTGTGAGTTAAGTGCACGTCTTTTTTTTAAGGTCCTCCCGTTTGTCCCAGTGAGCATTTACCGTCAAGTGGTGCTCTATTGCACAAGGAGAGTGAGTGTCCCAGAGGAGATCATCCAGCCAGGACCTGAATAATTCATTCAGTGCTTTGCTTCTTGGAGCTCCAGGAGTCTGGGATGATGAGGGCTTTTAAAGCATGTGTGTACCTCCAAAGATCCTTTCAAATCTGTATTTCTCCTCCAATAACTGCTCCCCTCTTCACTTGCTACTTTGTGTATAAAATAATTAGCTTCCTCCAATCATTTCATTCGTTTCAACAATTGCCATTGACACACCGATCACACCCCGGATTTAATTTCTTAACACTGTAATATCCTGCTAACCCCTTGCCCTAGCCTCCTCCAATGCTCTGTCATGAATGGGGCTCTTTGCGGGAAATTGTAGCACACAGTTCTATCTGTTCACATCTCATGTTTCAGAGCGGTATAGTGAAGCGATGGAAAGTGGTGCATTCGGATCATCATAACCTTCAAATTCGGTGCCGTCCCATCATTGCTTCTTCCCACTCTTTCTGGAATTCTTATCACCGTTGTGCTCATGTTTCCTCTTTCCAATATTCATCTTGTGCTCCACCTGGCAGGGATGTAGAGGGAAATTCGATTGGAACTGTGACAAGGATGAAACTCAAACCACGCATTTAAAGGCATGTATTTGTGCTAAAAACATAAATTTAGCCAATAAATCTGTCAAACAGGGTTAGGATTACATGGATGCCCCTTGGGGGAGGTGGGGGGTGGGGGATATAGGTGTAATTTGGAGATGTTGTTTTGATGAAGCTTTTCCTCTTCTGGTAATAGATAATGTATTGTATCACCCTCATTTTCGGGACACTGATTGGCGAACCGCCAGGTTGTGTTTTTACATACTTGGCCAATAATTCTGATTTTGGTCGTATCATTTCCCGGACAGCAAAAAAATATGTTTTGACAAGATGCTCAGGGTCATAAGCATAGATTTTAGGCGAAAAGGTAGACTACACTAATGTTGTAAAAACATTTTTTTAATAATAAATCAAAAGCTGAAAATGTAAGGATAAGAGATTTGGAAAATGGATGGTTATTTGCACACAAAAAATCACCACCATATTTTGGGGTGTAGATGCTCCCCTTGGAGACCCTTCTTTACACAATGCGTGGGGTTCGAATTTGGTATACTGTAGTGCATGAAACCCTAGTGGCCTCTTGGCCTTCCTATATGTAGTTGGTATATTTTTTCTGTGCTTGAATGTTGTTGTTTTTCAGGTTCTCCGTCATCCTCTTTTAGTCCATAAACATGCAGTTGAGGTTAATTGAAGACACTAAATTGTTCACAGAGGATGCCAAAAGTACACAATGCATCAAATCCTTGTGCATCATTGAACTTTTTTTTACATTAGTTATATTTGTATTATATATATCAAATGCAGGGGGAGGAAAGGTTGCCACACACGAACAATTGGGCAGGAAGGCGGTCTCTAAACATACATTTTACAGTGATCTGTGATTACCCTGGCCAACTTCATTCACCCGTGGAGGGTGATTCTTGATTGATTTATTGCTGATTCTTCTGCATGGCGTTCACCACGATTTGTTCTTATTTTGATACTTAATCGGTTTAAAAGAAAATTCAAGGAATAAGATGCCAGAGATATTTTCACTTTTATTCTTTATACACAATGCCTTATCCAATAATGAAAAGGGAGTTCTAAGTTTTGTATCGCTTTAAAGGGGATGAGAGGAGCTGTTTCAATTGACCTGTAATTAAGATGGCTGTGTTCACTCCCACAGCAGTGCAAACGCCCCTGTAACGATCTACGAAAATATGCTTGCTACCTCCCAAACAAAACATATATGTAAACTTTACTCAAGAGTTTGTGAATTATTTTGGGTTGTCTCAGTTTACTTAACCTGACAACCTATGTCAGTAGACACAATACGACAATGTAATTAGAAAGATGGACGTGTTGTAACTGCACTTAAGTATAGCCAGATTTAAAAGCAGGAGGCCAAGGATGATGAGGAAAAATGTAGAAAGAAAGTATAAAATGTGAGATTATAGTGGTTAATTCTAACTCTTTAAAGTTACATTGTTTGGGTTCTGCAATTAAACTTTTTGTTTCACATGTACACTTTTGTATGTTGTTGATTTGTACAAACCCAATTCCAATGAAGCAAATCATGTTCAACCTATATTTACCAACACTGCAAAAAAAGATATCTGAAGTTTAAACTCATTAACGCTATTGTTTTTAGCAAATTATCATTTATTTAGAATTTTGTTGCTGTAACACCAATCTTGTCAACTTTGGGTTGTGAAAAACACAGAGTTTTTTTTCATCTGCTTTGGAGTGGGTGGCTTTGTGGGTGGGGGCGTTCATCCAGCCATTACTATTAGGCGTTCGTCACCGTGGGAAGGGAGGGCGCATGGCAGCCAGTGACATGCACCGATTAACAATTATCAACTGGGGCACCCAACTACCAGCCCAAAAGTAAACCGGCTATTTGGGAAACTTACAAAATTCCTGATGACCAGTCCACCCCAGGCGTCAGGTGTCTGTTTCTTTCAATATTCATCTCTGCTATGTAGGAGCCGGTATTGCTACGTGCTGCAGTCCCCTCTAGGGTTGCATCGAATATTTTAGTATTTTGATTAAAACAAAAGTATATTCTTGCTTGGGTAAAGAACAATTATAAATACAGAAGAGGAAAAAACACTTTTTTTACAACTTAAATTTAGACTATTCTTAACAGCACAGTATTTTGTATTTTCCTCTCTACAAACATTAGTGAGATTTTAGACAAGTCTCTCCCCGTAGATTTTGGTCAATGAGACAAAGTGACGTCAGAAGCACAGTTGGGATTTTGCCAACTAAAATTTGAGTAAGCCCAGTTTGTTACTGTGATCAGTAGGAATGGCAACTGTGTCAGGCTGTCAGCATTAAAGTGTGCAGAGTTATTTACGTCAATAAAAGTGGATTTGAAAAGCAGTGTTGCTAACATGGCTTTACAAAGCCTCTTGGCGACTTTTTTGGTGTTGTCAAAAGCGACTAGTGACAAATCTAGTGACTTTTTCTCGTAGACAAACCACTTAAGTCATGAAGTTATTTTAAGAAATGATGGCCAATTTCAAAGGCAAAATTAAACAAACCAACAAAAGAAAGTTATTTTGTAGTTCTGAACATATGTAGTTTTTATTTTATTTTATTTTATTTTTTTTACTCACTTATTGCCTCTCCCACTACATTATTATTCTCAACTAAATGATCCATTACAATTACATGCAAATGGTTAGGCGATGACGTCACTTACGGACTTTTAGGACAGCCTATAGCTACTTACAACTGTTGAAAAGAAATCCATGGCTTTCGCTGTTCACACGCTATCGCTGTTAGCCGCAGCTAAATGCTGGTATGGGTGCTGTACAATACAATGTAGGCATAATTAAGTCTTTTTAGAGCACCCTAAATTGGCGATTGAACGGATTTCAGGATGAAGTTGTGTTGTTGATGTTGACGTCTGTCGCAACAGCCTGAGTCGCAATATGAACGTCCGAAACTCTGCAAGACGAGTCAAATCAGCCATAATGCCACGACACGCTGCCGGGAACAACTTAAAATTAAATGGTCCCAAGGCATTGACCTCCATATATTATTTGTAATAGTAAGGTTTATTTTGAAGTTGGTTTTCTCACTGTCTTGGCAGCGTGTTGCCAAATACCGTGACAAATATTCCCCACAATGTAAACTGTTTACTTCACTGTAAAATTGGGAGATTAGAAGGACCGGGAGCTACGCGGGAAAGGTTTGAAATTTGTGAGTCTCCCGCCTGAATCCGGAGATTTGACAAGTATGTGGAACACGTTCCAAAAAAGCTGGGACAGGTGGCTAAAAAAAGGGTGAGGAAGTTGAGGAATGCTCATCAAACACCTGGAACATCCCACAGGTTAATTGGGAACAGGGGTGTGCCATGATTGGGTATAAAAGGAGCTTCCCTGAATTGCTCAGTCATTCACAAGCAAAGATGGGGTGAGTTTCACCTCGTGTGAACAAGTGCGTGAGAAAATAGTCGAACAGTTTAAGGACAAAGTAAAATTGCAAGGAATTTAGGGATCTCATCATCTACGGTCCATAATATCATCAAAAGGTTCAGAAAATCTGGAGAAATCACTGCGTGTAAGTGGTAAGGCCGAAAACTAACACTTTTGATCCCTCAGGTGGCGCTGCATCAAAAACTGACATCAATGTGTAAAGAATATTTTTATATAGTGCTTTATCTACACCATAGGTGTCAAACTCCGGTCCTCGAAGGCCGCAGTCCTGCAGGTTTTGGAAGTTTCCCTCTTCCAACACAAGCTGATTCCAATCAGCAGGATCTTTATCAGGCTTTTGCACAGCTTGCTGATGAGCTGATCATATATCAGCTGTGTTGGAGAACGGAAACATCCAAAACCTGCAGGAGTGCGGCCCTCCAGGACCCGAGTTTGACACCTATGATCTACACCATATGGTTCCCAAAGTGCTTTACAAAGCCTCACATTCACCCATTCATACACCAGTGGTCAGCTGCTGCCATGCAGAGCGCATCAGGTCCACTGGGAGCAAATCGGGGTTCAGTGTCTTGCTCAAGGACACTTCAACATGGTCACGAGAGTTGAGGAATGAATTTACAACCTCACTTTTGGGAGACGACCACTCTACCACTGAGCTGTGCCACGTGTCAAGTGTAACTTAAAAGTCTACTATGCAAACCAAAAGCCATTTATCAACACCACCCAGAAATGCTGCCGGCTTCTCTGGGCCCGGGCTCATCTTAGATAGACTGATGCAAAGTGGAAAAGTGTTCTGTGGTCTGACGAGTCCACATTTCAAATTGTTTTCACAAATTATGGACATCGTGTCCTCCGGGCCAAAGGAGAAAAGAACCATCCAGACTGTTTTGGAGTCAAAGTTCAAAAGCTAGCATCTGTGATGGTACGGGCCTGTGTTAGTGGGTATCTGTGAAGGCACCATTAATGCTGAAAGGTACATATAGGTTTTGGAGAAACATATGCTACCATCCAAGAAGTGTCTTTTTCATGGACGACCCTGCTTATTTCAGCAAGAAAATGCCAAACCACATTTGACGCGTGTTACAACAGTGTGGCTTCCTATAAAAGAGTACAGGTACGAGACTGGCCTGCCTGCAGTCCAGACCTGTCTCCCATTGAAAATACTGTACTGTATGTGGTGCATTATGAAGCCTAAAATACGACAACGGAGATCATGGACTGTTGAACCGTTGAAGCTGTACATCAAGCAAGAATGGCAAATAATTCCACCTACATAGCTTTAACAATTATTGTTTTCTGGTCCCAAATGTTTATTGAATGTTGTTAAAAGAAAAGGTGATGTAACACAGTGGTGACCATGACTTTGTCGCAGCTTCTTTTTTTTCTTTTTCTTTTTTACATTTTGCAGCCATAAAATTCAAAATTAATGTTTATTTGTCTTTGCAGTGTATTCAATTAAATATACTGTAGGTTGAACAGGATTTGCAAATCATTGTATGTCCAGTCTAAAACAAATAAGGATAAAAACATTAACTCTAATGGAAAGATTGCATTCCACTGCCCTCTCCATAATGGGAGAAAAAGTTGTTTATAGAGAGCATACTAATGAGTATTCACAAATGTATTGATGACTAAACTAATACTCCTGCCTTTCTCTCTTTGCAATATGTATTATCAAAAGAGTCAACAATTGGCCAATGTGCTTTAAAAACCGTAATTCAGTGGCTCAAAATCCTGCTGATTTATTACATCACCCCTTGTGTGATCTATTTATATTTCAGACAGCATACGTAACTAAAGCATTCATGGGTGATGTCATCTAAATACAGGACTTGTGCTCAGAAGTTGTTTTGCTACTCCAACCATATCACTACAACTCTAATAAATGGACTGCATATGGCAAGCAGGCAAGGTACTGCGCCTAAATTTAGGACATTGGCAGGGTGTTTGATATTTTCTGAAGGGGAGACACACATACACCAACCGTCCTGTCCTCTAACCCTCTGAAAGACATCTAAAATATAGACGATGAGACTTGGACAAGGTATGAGTCACCTTAAACAGGCTTTGACGTGGGCGACTACCTCTAAGCCATTTGTTTAAGAGATTAATGACCTATCAGTCTCTTAATTGACACATACAAAATGAGTCCTCTCTTTTTATGCCAATGGTCTCTCTGTCACTCTCTTTTCATGCCTCTGTAATGTGCCTCATTCTCTGTTATGCCAGCCAAGGTTAGTGAGCGGATTCAGAAAAGAGACAGACAGGACGTCTAAACAAATGCCTTTCCTGCCAGGACGATCTACTGCCAAGGTTTGTCTAGGGAAGGATGAGATGGAGAGGCGGAGCTCAAAGGTGGGGAGGTTGGTGTACTGAGTTGTAGGCAGCGGTGGGGGCAGCGGACGACGGGAATGACGTGATTGCCTTCATCCCAGTCAATAAAACAGAGTGGCCGGTGAGATCCAAATCCGTACGTGCCGTCAAATTCAATAAGGTGCAGCTTTAATGTTTTCTTTTAATCAACCAAATTGCATTACACACGGCCTTCTTTGTGAAGCAGCCATACTACAGAGCAGGAGAAGTGACAGGAATGGTTCGTGCTCAGGAAGACAGCAGCACCACCGTGGGTATTCCCAATATCAGGAGAAATTGGAGAAAGAAATATCACATGCATGTTGGAGGTTGCTCATTTCTTGCTTTTACATTTAAGTAGCAGGAAGCAGGCCAAGTCTATTTTCTTGGACGGTCCAGGAACGAACAAGGTGTACAGACAGACTACGTCACCATGCTAATGAATGCTTGGACAGCATTGTCTGATAAACACTCTCAATTTCCATTCCTCGTTCCCTCCCTCCAGTGACTTCCACATTATCATTCCGTCCTTTCACCCTCTGACCTCACTCCTGCCCACTCCCTTTCTAATGCCTAACATGACTCACACTTTTGTGAAAGTCCATCAAGAATGTTCTTCTTAACCTCTCATCATCAAAACGCCATTTTCTCCTCTAACCTGATGGAACAGAGATTGAATAGCATCCTCATGTACTGAAGTAATCATCATCCTCATGATCAATGACGTAGCAACATTCCCCGGGGGCCCCAAGCAAGAAGATTGGGGGCCCCAGCGGCCATTTGTAGCATACATAGTGCGCCATTTTAAAATTGCACATCTGTATCTTCAATAAACAAACAATCACTATTAATTGTGCTTCATTCAAGTAACTTGTTTTGTTTTGGTTTGTTTAATTTTAGCAAGAATAATTTTAAGTGAGCCAGAAAACAGGAAAATAAAATTACACATTTGCATGGTTGTAAAAAAAAAAAAAAAGCCTTACTATACATGATCTTTTTTTTTTTTTACATGGTAAAAGCCTTATTATACATGATAATTTTTTGATGAAAAAAATACTCTACTTTGTTATTGTTTTTCTTATTTAAAAAAAAGCCTTATTATAAATAATAATTTTCTTATTTAAAAAAAAAAAACTTACTCTACTTTAAAAAATTGTTTTAAAGCCTTAGTATACATGGTCTTGTTTTTTATAAAAAAAACAGTGTCTTGGTAATTTTTTTAATTTAAATAAATAAAGCCTTACTACATGGTCTTTTTTTTATTAGAACAAAAGCCTTACTATACATGGTCGTTTTTTGTTTGTTTTATAAATAAATAAATAATAATAATAAATAAAAGCTTTACTACTATTCATGATCATAAAAAAAAAAAAATCAACCATACCTTGTTTTTGTTTTGTTTTTTAAGAAAAACCCCCGACCTGATTCAGGGAATTTGAGAGGCAAGGATACGTGGTGTGTGTTAAATCTGTGTGCCCTCTTGGGGCCCCTGCTGGCTAAGAGGGCCAAAGCAATTGCCTGCCTTGCCCATTGGCAAGCTACACCTCTCATGCTCAGCAGCTTGCTGCCCCAGTCCACAGAACGGGGTTTTAATTCTGATTGGGGTTTTAGTGTTGGATGTTTCATTCCACCTTGGATCAGTAACTGCTGTTGTGGCCCAGAGGATTACAGCCTGCTGTTGCTGCCGCCCGTTCATCCATAGACAGATGAAACTTCACAGAGAGCTGTAATCCACCGAAGAAGGGTGGCTTTGCTGCTCAGCTGCCTCAGCCACAACTTTAAAGCCAGCTGACATTTAACATAATGATCAGTCAGAGTGGCAGAGTGTTTACAAGCAGGAAAGTTTTCTCAGACACAATCAGACCGCACTCCTTCCATGCACTAAAAAGAAATCACAATACACAATGGCATTGTGACGTTTCTATCCATTTAATGGTAAACCGAGCGGCGTGACTGGAAGAAAAGCCTCAGTCCCAGCTGTGATATCATGGAGGTTTATCCACAAGGCTTGAAAAGATGACCACAGTTCATCAAGAATACATGCAGCATTTCGGTTTTAGGTATCCATCCTGGGATGACTCATATGCGGTATGCTATTAGACAGAAGGCTTGAGCAGGTTTTCCACTGCTAAATCTGTACTACATTGACAGCAGCGTCATTTCGTTTCAAACCCATCAGTATAGACCAAATCCATTTTTTATGTTACATTTAATCTCCTCAAACAATATTCACCTGATTCTCATACTTGCGAAATGCATATAACACTTGTAACTTTACTGAAATACTGTGAGTCACTGGTCATGGTTTTGGTCGGTGTTAGTCTAATGAGAGAGCGCTGACCGAGGCTGGCATTAAATGGTTATATGTTTGCACAATGACTCATGAGATGTTAAAAAGCTGTGATCTGGAAAGATTGATGTAGCTCGAGCCATTACATTTGGGTTTCAATCACTTGACATGACAAATCCATGTTATTTGGGTTGTCACGTTGTCTCGCTTCCACACTCAATACTGGATTCTTTTAATACTGTAATTACAAGATGAATGCTAACACGAAAGCTGAGAAGTAGATGTTAGGGGTTTCGCTTGTAATTTGGAATAAACTTTGTAACATTTTTAGGTCTACACATTTCCAGTAATATATATATATATATATATATATATATATATATATATATATCCAACATGTCTTAACAGCATTGCCTCAGCCGTACAATGACTTTCACCATGCCCACATGCTACCCTGGATTATTTTCCTCACAAAAGCATGCAGACTAAATTTAAAACAACAAGTTGCATTGTTTGTTTTGAACTCGCCCCTGAGATCCTTGATGGGTGAATGACTTCATCCACAAAGTCACTTTGACTCAGTGAATCACGAATTAGGTAACGGGATCAGGCTTCATTAGGTGACTTCAGCCGAGCTGGCAGGCGGCCAGGTGAGCCGGACGCACAAATGGACATTGATTTTTCAATAAGGGTCCCGAAGCTGTCAGCCAACAGGCTATGGTGATATCTTCTCTCGCAGGGAAGGCCTTCGCTCCAATGATGAGCTGACTGGCACCCGACCACAGGCCACCACAATGGCCTTCACGTTGTATCAAGAAAAGCACATCATGCCCTGCATCAAGATCCTCAAATAGTCATAATGAGTAGCCCTGGAGTGCAGTCAAAGCTTTTAAAGGTAAAAATGTTCCTTACTCAAGACATATTGTGTGATTGTCTTGTGCTACACAGAGTTTACAAAATGATCCAAGGCCTCAGTTAGGTGATTGAGGTTGTATTCATACTTGCCTGTCAGGTAGCAGGTCATCCATATTTATCTTTAAAATTTCTCTGTTGTCCATCTTTGACCCAGGCCTGAGGGGCCCTATAACTATAATGGTTTCCATCCATCACACCTCCCTCTTGTCTGGTCTATCAGGCTGCCATCACTGGTTGCCCTCCTTCTGAACCCCCAAAACATCAGTGGTATCCTGCAGTGAATGAGGTTGAACGTTAACCTGACCTATTAGGTGACCCTAGAGAAAAGTGCCAGACAACCTTGTTGAAAAGAGGACAGCAGAAATTCAACTGAGAAGCATACGAGATGAGGCAATGTCAGCAATACAATAAATTAAAAAAAGCAATGGAATATATATATATATATATATATATATATATATATATATATATATATATATATATATATATATATATATATATATATATATATATTTATATATATAGGGAAGTTGATAAAAAAAAAAATCCAGAATATAAATGCAATGAAGGGAGACAGGCAAAGAGCAGCAATATTCCAGCGACGAGCTTCCATCTCTCCAGCAATACCCAACTGATTAAAATGCCAAGCAGGTGTGCGCCAGAGGCTCCGCCCACCCACCAGGCTCAGGGATTGGAAAAATACACAACTGTCAGCAACAGAACACAGTATCATGACAACATACAAAAAGAGATGAAAAATTACAATTTTAAGGGCAAAATGCCACCATTTAAAGGTACCCTGGGGCCATGCTTTACAGGGATTTTTAAATCTGGTCCTAATTTTATTAGTTAATTCATCATTCTGAAGCTACAAAGAAGCCGGCACTCAACTTACAACCTTTGTCTTGAGGGATGAACATGCTATCACGCAGGGCCAAGCCACCCCCAAGTTAACAACTTCACATTGACCATGATCATCATGTAAAATGAAATTATGCCACGTCGTTAAAAGAGACGGGGGTGGGATATAATTCATCAGAAGTTCCACATGAGTGGTACTTGAGAAGTTTTGGCGCCTGTATCAACAAATGTCCACTAATAAAACAGTTTGAATTGGATATCAGTGCTGTAAAAGAATCACCTGCAGGCTTTTGGAACCACTCATCAATCAAATCACTCACATTAATGCTCACACTGGCCAGATTCTAATATCTCTTTCAGCTTTATTGGAAACTGATTTGGTCAAATGAAGCCCAAGCCATTAATCTTGCTCTCCCCACCTGTCCCTTCCAATAAACACATTCAAATAAGTGCTAGCCGCTTTGCTTTGTAGAAATGTCTGAATGTGTAGTCATGTGATGGGATAGCTTTGTGCTTTATTGAAATCTTTCCTGTCAAAATGGAAACGCAAATGAAACCGCTGCCAACAGTTGAAATGCGGACAGAAACCGCAGTTGTAATCCCTTTAACAGCTTTCAATGGTAGCCTAAAGCTATGGGCTCAGACGGCTTTCTTTGACTATTGTTTGAAATTACTGTATCATTTGAAGAAATCTGCTTCAATCAGCTCCGTAATACAGCAGATATTTTTTTCAGGAGAGTACTGAGGTGCTTCAGTGCTAGTACCTTTGGAGGTAGAAAAGCATTAAACGTTTGTACGTAAAAAAAAAACTAAAAAAACATTGGGAAACAGCTCTTCTGGCCAACACTGCAGTGCACCGCTATGTCCTCAGCCCTGAGTAACTGTGCAAGTGGCAAAATGGCAGATCCCAGAGTTGGATACAAATTTGTGGATTTGGCTGCTTAACGCATATTCCACAAACGCAATATTAATCTGAAGCACATACAGCCACATCATGATAGACATAATAGAACTTAAAGACATAACTTTTCAATGTGAGTGCATCTGCAACATACCTGAGCCGTCACGGGGAGAGGGAGAGTTTGGGAAAGCCAAAGAAGGTGGTTAAATATCAGGCATGTGTATACATTGTGTGAAATCATGAAAGTGTACGGGAAGGTCTATGTCAAAATGTTCCAGCAGGCATGCCAAAACATATTGTCTCGTTGCCAAGGAGACAACCTCGGCTGGCTTAATCCGTAGTACGAAGCAGAGGAGAGTGGGGTGAGTGATAAGCAATACTCCAGCATCCGGCAGCAGTCCCCATCCAGGAGGAAAAGTTCCACATAACTCATGGTCTGAAAGTTCTTTTGGGATGTGCCCATGTCATTCAAATCTACCATAAAGGCCTGATTGGTGGATTGCTGGAGAAATGCATTTGTTTCACAACTACACCTGTCACTATTGTTCCTCAATAGCATTGTGTTGTGATTCACAAGAGGTAGAGGAACATACTGACATAAGTCATACTATAAAATTTTCCATTACAAAGGCAACAGCAGGTGGTGCTATAGTTTTGTTATGAAAATATTGCCTTTTAACTCAGTACTGGAAGTTTTTACACTTTTCTAGGTTGTTTAAAAATGAAATACAATTTTAAGAAATTTTTGATCTTTCTAATTTTGGGTGCTGGAATTCATTTTAGGGTTACTGAAGCCTACCAAAACAAACAAAGAGAATAAAATAAAGGGTTAGAAACACCTTTCATAGGCCCTTCCACTCTTGGAAGAGTCCTAGTATCTGAGGTTCCATTCCGAACAATGGATTCCACTGTGCTCACTGGGACCTTCAAATCAGTATCAATGTTTTTTGCCCAGATCTGTTAACTAGAAAAAAATTACTTCCACAGACTTCGTTGAGTGACTTAATAATAACTGGATCCATCATCTTCAATTGTTTCCGTTTGCAACTTAGATGTGTAGACCGCTCTTACATCTGTCAATGTAAATTGCTCATTGCTTGGCATTTATATAACAATGACCATTTACATTACAATGTGTGGCAGAAACAATTCTCAAAACATATTTACTGTGACTGTCTTATAGTCTTGCAAACATTTAACAATTGCCTTTGGTCCGCGTTTCTCAGTCCTGGGCCAGAAGCACAACCACACTGGTCAGGTTGTCTTAATGTTCCAAAGCTGACAACCAATTGACGGAAAGCCAATTTGATCTCCAAAACAGAAAGAATAAAGGATAATAACAAGGGGTTGGGATTGTGATGTTGGTAGAATCATTCTCATGCCATTGTATCCTAACTCATGATAATTTTTGACAGCAGCAGTGATCCTTTCATTCGTACAGCCAAAAAGCCATCCTGCTCTAGAAGAAGCCTCATAAAAGAGACGGAGAAGCTGTAGTTAAAAAAAGAAGCGTTTGTGTGGCTTGAGGGCTGCTGACGTATAAGTGAAATATAACCTTCGTCTAGGGTGAAAGAATAATGTGAAAGGGAGGAAGATCTGACGTATACTGAGGATGATCTGTCAAAATGGTGAGTCACTCCAACATACTGCAGTTACTCGAGATAAATGCCCTGCAGACTGTTGTGCTAAGATGTTGACGGGCTAGAATATTATGAAAAGCACATTTTCTCCTGAATCAGAGGTTTGACTTACCGACAAACCCTCCTCTCCAGCACCCCTGAAAAGACCTTACCAGGGAGGCTGAGGAGTGTGATCCTTCTATAGTTGGAACACACCCTCCAGTCCCCCTTCTTTAATAGAGGGACCACCACCCCAGTCTGCCAATCCATAGGCACTGTCCTCAATTTCGACGCAATGTTGCAGAGGCGTGTCAACCACAAACAACCCCACAACATCCAGAGTCTTTAGGAACTCCAGGCGGATCTCATCCACGTTTTCCATAAAGGAGCTTTCTAACCACCTCAGTGACTTGGACCCCAGAGATATGAGAGCCCACTTCAGAGTCCCCAGACTCTGTTTTCTCAAAGGAAGGCATGTTAGTGGAATTGAGGAGGTCTTTGAAGTACTCTCGCCACTGACTCACAACATTTTGAGTTAAGGTCAGCAGCACTCCTTCTCCACTGCACACAGTGCTGATGGTTCACTACATCCCCCTCCTGAGACGCGAGCCATATTCGCTGGCGTCGGACCAAAATGTACCTCCAAAATCTTCACTTTTCAGGAGACCACAAAAACCATTAACATTGTATCATCAAAGCCATTTTCAACACTTTAGATTGGTCAATAATTTGTAAAAATGACATCTAGTGGACTAACCAAAAATGTTGTGGGTGCTATTGTTCCCTTTGGGGTACCCCCATAAATGGGCTAAATACGCCACTGCTCGATTATATAGGATTTACGTACAATCTGCTGATTTTCTTTGCTTTGTTGCTTAAATCTACTTTTATAGCTATAGAAAGCTTCAAATCATTGTTAACGCCACACATCTTGTTGCAGAAATCATAGAAAAATTCTTCATAAAGTACTAAATCTTCCGGGCTGTCAGTGTTTCTAATACGCATCCTTATCTTGCTTTTCTAGCCTGAGCCTCATATGTAAATTTACTTTACGATGGTGTTGAAGCCCCATTTTACTAGACCTTCGGCGGACACTGAAACCCACTAATATTATCCATTGAAGGGCAAAGGTACGGGTGATGACTCCCCTGGCAGCTCAGCTCGAGTCATGTGAAATGATGCTGAGGCGCAAATTGTGAGTAATTTGGGACAGATGAAATTGAATTCCTCCAACAGCACAGTGTGCTGCGTTAATGCAACAGAGCAGCCATCAACTTCACGCCTCAAAGCCAATATGAAAAACATCTGTTTCAACATCTCTCACTTCCCATTGCGATGTTCTTGGGTGGACTGTGGCATTGCGACCTTGACAGTTTTTGTTCTCATGCAACCTCAGTCTGTGATAAGACCTCTGTTGATTCTGTGAACAATTCATGTCTGGAGGTCCGCTGTTGTTCTACAGGGCCTGTTGATTCTTTCCCCTTTCCTATGGCCATATACAGTTATATATTTGGTGACCAGATTTTCAGAATTAAAAACTGGGACGCTACAATTTAGCTGAAAATCAAATATACAATAAATTCTCACCAATAACTATTTATTACAAATGTAATCGCCAGTCAATCTGGTGACTACTGACTAGTGGTTGTGTTATTGCTTTGGCTAATGCCAAATGCTATCTTGGTTGATAGTTCAACAGCGCTAAACAAGACAGGGCATTCACCTTTATCTGACCTTTTTTGCTTGGTCTTAAGAAGCTATTAGAAGCTGCCTGTCGCCGGTCCCACATTTTAACATTCAAAATATACAGCTAGAAAATCTCACCGTGTTTTGGGTCTGATTGGCCTACATTTTCCATGATTCTTAGACATGGAAGCAGGAAGTAGTTCTAGTTCTGGTATGGCAAAAAACATGCCTTTTTGCGATTAGAGGTAGTTATCAGTCGTACGAATCGCTATGACAACTGTGTGATTGACATACCTGTACACAGGCCCAAATAATTGGCTTGCTGACTCATGGACTAAAAAAAGAAAAAACAAACAGAGCGGGACCTGCGTAAAAGCAGGACTAAACAATGCAGGTGGTGAAATCTGGGGGACTCCCGTTCAATCCGAGACGTCTGGTCACCATAGTTATATACTTAACAAGTACCGTATCTCTTGGTTAGGAACATTTGCCTCTTTTCTCTTTTCAGATGAACAATATGTATTTGTGTTTCTTCTTCTTTTCTCACATCTTCTTTTCTCAACACTCTTTGTTGTTGCTGGTTTCACTTTTGGAATATGAGTTGCAAAAAAGCCACAAGCCATCATAGTTAAAAAATGGTGGTCTTAAAGCTTATATCTCACAGAGACACTAGCAAAGATGAAAGTCTTATGACCAAAGACAGACTATCAGAAAGCAGCAGGCAGATTTTGAGAAAAACTATCTCACGGTCTGTCTCCTATCCCTGCTGCTTTGATGGCAGACAGCAAACTGACCAATAGGAAGACATTATGAAATGACATGAATATCACAGTGACCGCACAGCTACGAACATAAGTGCCTAACATAAAAGAGATAGAGGAGAAAAGGAGACTGAATTTGTGAGACTCAAATAGAGGTTTGCTGTGGTCATGCTAGCCGGCTAAAGCTAATGTTAACTGTGTATGTATAAACTTATTGTCAGCACACACACACATATATATATATATATTAGGGCTGAACGATTAATTGCATTTGCAATTAAATCGGGGTTTGTCAAAACCTAATCGTGAAAGGCTGCGATTTAAATGCCCACTGAAACGTACCGGAAGTAGAGAAAGAGGGAGGGGGAGCAGGAATGTCACCGCTGTAACTAAAGCCAGGCGCCATAAGTTCACGTAATTATGGTGATTTTTTTTGTCTCATGAGACCTTAAGACAAGTGTAACATGTTTAATCTGTTTGATCTTAGTTTTAAAACAACACTTCACCGCTGTGAGTTATGACTTTTTGGCTGACTTAGTGTCGCGCGTTTTGCAAACTGCAAGTGTGCGGCAGCGGCTGATAAATTTAAGTTGTCCTATATTTTGAGTTTAAATAGGTCTGTATGTGGCCATATGTTGTGTCGTCTGATTTCATAAATTAAAATTAGGATGGACGAAATAATTATTGCTCGTCATTACGCACTGTCATTTAGGAGCCACCGCCGCAGCCTCTTTAAATGTACACGTTTTGTAGCGTTTGTGAACTAATCAAGCCAAGCGGAGAACAAATAAGAACTCTTTTATGACAATTTTCAAGTAACTGTCGGCCGTAACCACGCCAGAACACAACAGCTCCGAACGCGCTTAGCTTAAGTACACTGACTGTCCAGACAAGTGGTGGGCAAACTCGGTCCTCGAGCGCCGGCGTCCTGCAGGTTTTGGAGGTTTCCTTGCTGCAACGCAGCTGATTCCAATCAACAGGATTGTTACCAAGTTTATGCAGAGCTTGCTGATGAGCTGATCATATATCAGCTGTGTTGGAGAAGGGAAACCTCCAAAACCTGCAGGACTCCGGCCCTCGAGGACCGAGTGTGCCCACCCCTGGTCCAGACCATAGGAAACTACGCAACCCGCGACCCACCCACAACGATTGCGACAGAATGCTAGTGGTTTTTGAATCATATCGGAAAATGTTACCTCACATAAGCAGGTATAATTTTGCTTTGCCTACACCTTAGCATGTGTGAGTTTACTTATTTACTTTTATTGCCGATTTGGAAAAAAAAGTACAGTATGCTGTATTGAAAGAAAGGTGGGGTAAATTGAGGAAAATGTGTTCAGCCATGCAGCATTTTTATGCTTTCTTGTTGGATTTGATATGTGAAAATTTTGATAGTCTTACATTCTTTGGAGGCCAAACCACCAACACTAGACTGGACATTGAGGCGTCACAAAGAAACCTAAATATTATTTGATAGAATTCATAGATGTGGGTGCAAAGTTGACAGGTAATACGTTAGTTTACAGTAGGCCACCCACAGAGGAGTGGTCTCCAGAACATTAAACACCACCCTCTGTCTGAATGGCCTCACGGTGTATTGAACAAGCATCACCAGAGTCCATTAAGCTTCCCCGAAAGAAGAAATTGGTGCGGCCAGATCAGTGTGGCTTGCAGCCTGGCGCCTCCACTGTTATTGATGTTATTTCAGAACTTCAAAATATTGCATTTTACTGGTCGGGACAGTTCGTTGTGAGTTCTCGTGCATTCTTGCAGTCATTTTGGTGACATGGAGCTCAGAGAGCCACACTTCTTTATACAGCATCAAGGTTTATCACATCATGTACAACGCATTATGTTAGAATCAGACTCTTTGATAAATGTGGAATAAATGGATATCGTGTAGCAGTGGACAATGAGACAGTCAAAAAAAACAATCTTTAACAAAAGCCCTTACAGCACTGTAGATTTAAAAAAATATATATACTATGATTCCAAGAACGTATAAAGAAAAGAAGAAGAGAGAGAGAGAGAGAGAGAGAGAGAGAGAGAGAGAGAGAGAGAGAGAGAGAGAGAGAGAGACATTGGCTTAACCTTAGGTATTTACCAATATCGCACCATCAAACTACTGCAATTGTAGCAATTTAGATAGTGATCTTTGAAAGTGGTAGTATGCTATGACTATGGTTTAAAAAACAAATGTAACTGATATTATTGGCAGTTTTATCAGAACAGCGTGTGCTTTGTACAAACAGTTAGTTCTGTCATGGCAGCTTTGACAACGTGAATGTCAACATGCGTTACTTAGTTAACCCTTACTGATTAATGAATGTCAGTTAGTGAATGAAAATATGGCTTTTTATGACAATTCTCTGTAGAATGTGTCCTTTCCTAAGGCTTAAAAGCGTAAGAACAATTGAAATAATTGTATATTTTACCATCAAGCCTACAGTCCATGGACTTTGGGGGTCATCCCTCTTCCTCAAAATGCAGAGAAGCACTCAAAACATGACTTTAATTTCAAAGCAACAAAAAGGCAAGTAAACAACGGATTGTGTCTCATGATTGGTCCCAAGTACAGGGAGTCATCGAATTACGTCGTACGCGACCTATGTTTTTTTGACTTTGCGGCGCCCGTGCCTCGTCCGTAGCACCTTCTTTTTTGTTAGTTTCCCACAGTAATCACGCCATTTTAAGGTTATTTAAAGTTGTGTTGTTACCTCCAGCGACGGATGTCCATCGAGCAGGTTGGCTCGCCATCAGGCATGTCATATTTCCGTGTTTAAATTTGAATTAGCTCCGCTTTGCCGTCCGTCAGCAATGAATGTCCGTGCGGAAAAACAAAATATTTGTTCCGGCCCTTCCAGGTTGCACAAATATGTTTTTTGTAAAATTAGTGTATAAAGTATTTTGATGTAAATATCGACTAACTGTGAAATCCGACTTAAATCGAAATTCGGGTTACATCTACAGCGTAGGAACAGAACTCGAGGACTCCCTGTACTGTTCCAATTGAAAGGACACATAAAGCAAGAACACATTGAAATAACCAGATGTTGTTCTTGTCAGCCTTGTACCAATTTACAAAGATACTGACGTTATTCGGAAAAATATGCTCGAGTCCTGCGTTCTTCATACTGCGAAACGGCCAGTGTCTCCAGGCTGGCCTACTTCGGGATCCCGCCCGAATAGCTGGACAAAGTGGCTGGGAGGGAAGTCTGGCATCCCTACTTAGGCTGCTAGCCCCACGACCTAGCCAAGCCAGACAAGTGCAAGAAAGTGTTTCAAAATGAAAAAGTTACCCCAACCAAATTATAACATATTAAAAATGTTCTTTAAATTCAACCCCTTGCTTAGTGTTCAAATGACAAAAGTCAGAGTGATAGTCAAGATGTGTCGAGATTCGTGTTCACTATTAGGTAGAGAAACAGAAAAGCAAAGACCAGATGGAATGCCCAAAAATATGTCACCTAAAGTGATCGTTGGTTAGAACGTAAGATGCTGTGTTCAAGGCAAGAGTTGAAAGGCCCGGAACCAATAAAAGACAATGGGCCATATCCATATTTGCTGGATTGTTGTAGAATAAAAAGTGCTTGGCTGAGGTTGTGCTCCCATATGAGTAAAGGTTTGTGCTGGAGGTCTGTCTTCCGAGTTTTGACTGCAAGCCATGGGAGCAGGCCACAGCAGGAAAAACAGGTCAATACTGACTGTTCGTGCCACAATTGGAGGGTTTGTGGTTTGACCATTTGGAAGACTGAACAGAATAACATTTTACTGGGGTTCATAAACCTCTCATGGATGTTCGAATGGCTCCTCCATAAATCTGAATGTGTTGAAAGCAGGATATTAAAGTCAAAGCTACAGGAATAACAAAATGAAACTGAGCTTTAGATGAGTCTCCAGCACATGCCTGGGAATTAATCGACGCAATATCTCTGGTATTTTAAAGACAATACTACAAGCCAGTAACAACTGATGAGTAGCAAATGCTCACTTAGATGAGCCATAGTTTACAAATTAAACTGAATAATTCTTACTCATGCCAATTGTTATAAAAAATCTAAAGCTAGAATGACGATTTTGAAATTGCACAGAAATGACAGAAGTGAAGATCACACAAAAACGTGCAAATTATATAAGTGTACAGGGTGTCCTCTGTTAAGGGAGTCACAACTTAGGGCATTTTGAGTTTTGAGGAATGGAGCACTAAACTAGAAGGCACACTCAGTTCCCCCTCTACTTAATGTTTTCCATTCGATTGTTTTATATTTATGGCTTAAAGATGTTTTTCATACATAATATTTACTGTAATTATGACATTATACGATACGATATACTTTTTTTTTTTTTTTCCGTGGGGAACTTTTTCCTGGACTCCGTCCAGCTGCAGTTACAGTAAGGAAGAAACAACAGAATAGAAAGAGATAAAATTAAAGTTAAATAAGAAGTGCAGCAATAAGAAATCTTCACAGAAGTATACATGTGTAGAGAAGTACATACATGAGGACTGCACACACCCATATACACACACACACTCCTAATATATATATATATATATATATATATATATATATATATATATATATATATATACATGAGTATGTACAGCACGGCTGCATATATTCCACACACACAACATTGCACCATATATCTATTGTACTGAGTTAATGTCGGTTGTTAAGCAGTTTGATGGATGTCGGCAGGAATGAGTTCTTGTAGCGGTTCAGCCTGGTTCTGGGGGCCCTGAATCTCCTGCCGGAAGGCAGTAGCTGGAACTCATGATGCAGAATGTGAGTCGGGTCAGTAACAATTTTCTGTGCCAGTCCGATGACGGACCGCTCATAAAGCATCTGTAGGGAAGGATGATTCCTGACCCCCATGATCTTCATGGCAGTCCGCACCAGACCGGCAATCTGTGACCTTGACTGCACAGTCAGGTTGCCGTACCAGGCCGCAATGCCGTATCTGATGATACTTTCCAATGCAGCCCGGTAGAACAACAGCATGATCCTCTGCTCCACTCCATAGACCCTAAGTCTGCGTAGGAAATAGAGACGCTGTTGGAGTTTGGAGCAGAGACTTCCAACATGTACCCTCCAGCTGAGTGTGTTGTCAATGTGGACCCCCAGATACCTGTATGAACCCACCTGGCTGATGTGATTGCTTTTAATGACGACTGGCCTGTGGTCACCAACAGCTTTTGGATCAAATATCACCTCCTCCGTCTTCCCCACATTGAGCACAAGATGATTCTGGTCACACCACTGGACAAATTTCTCTATTTCTGAGAAATAGTCCAATGGGCTACCGCCGGCCTGCAGCAAGCTGACGATAGCTGTGTCATCAGAGAACTTAATGATAAAGTTCTCTGGGTGTGATGTCACACAATCATTTGTGTACAACGTGAAGAGGACCGGGGAGCTGACGCAGCCCTGTGGGGCGCCTGTGCTTATCAATCTGGGTTCCGAGAGGGAGCTGTTGACCCTGACTTGCTGTGTGCGCTGTGTCAGGAAGGAGTGATACCACCTCTAGATGTACGGGTTCACATTCATCTCCTTCAGTTTACCCAAAAGCAGGTGCGGCTGCATTGTGTTGAACGCTGAGCTAAAGTCAACGAACAACAAACATTAGTACTGTTTTGGTGTAGGTTATTGATAGACCAGAACACGTTACAATGTAAATA
Source organism: Leptonotus elevatus (assembly GCF_054856555.1). NCBI lineage: Eukaryota > Metazoa > Chordata > Actinopteri > Syngnathiformes > Syngnathidae > Leptonotus > Leptonotus elevatus. The sequence continues at coordinate 6,526,173 of NC_141244.1, read as the reverse complement.
AAAATTCCGGTTTCATTGCTGCTGTAGAATGGAATTTCATCGTAAACTTAAGAACCCAAAGTAAAGACTGTATTTATGACACAGCAATATGACAAGATGCTTAGTAAGAGTAATTAATTACACAACACAAAATCACACAATAAAAAGTTAATTCAACTCTCGCTATTCTGTTTATTCAGAATATATTCATGAATTCAAGTCAATCAAGTTTTTCTCTATAACTCAATATGTCTGCTTGTCTTCATTTAACACTTCCCATTCCATCATTTTAAACTTAATTATGCACTCTCCCAAATGTTCATGGTTAAAGTTTAAGATTATGCCACTATTAATTTCAATAATATGCCCCCCAAAAAATCTGTTCTTTGACATCAATGTAATTTTTTTTTTTTTAATCTAATAGTAGGTCTAGTAATCGCTAATTATATAGGTCGCGCCGCACGTGATGTTTCGGTGCCATCTTCCTGCTACGGATATCCGAAGGACAACTTTGAGAACATAGTTAGCCCTGGTGGTGCTTGTAGCGAGTGTCAGACCCAATGGCTCGACCACCGCTTACCTTCTACAGCTGAGGCCTGCAGGTGGTTGTCGCTGAGTCCTGTGAGTCAGCTAACTCCCCGCCGCTTGTCACCCTGTGCTTTGCTCTCACAAGCTTTTACTAGCTTCTCCTGCTAGCCACTCCGGCCTGTGGCTCCAGCTAACTCCCGCTAGCCATTTTAGCTGCTAACTCCTGCTCGCTCTGTCTTTCGGCATCGCACAGCTGGGCTCGCTCACTAAAGCCAAATAATAATTGGTGTTGCCAAACCTGCGTTAGTGAGTGAACACATAATTGAGTGCCCGGTGTTTGGGATTTTGGTAAATAAGACCCCATGTGTTTGCTTTTTTTGTATATAGTGGAACCCTGCTTACTTGTGGTTCGGCACCTGCGCATTCACCTATTTGTGGATTTTATTTTAATACTTTTTTTCCCTTCAATATTTTGAAAAAAAAACCAGGATGACATCAAGAACGGCACGCCTTGCACGCCTCCGTTCAGGTCAGTGTTTATGACTCAATCATAGGAAAGACACGTTCAAGTTCCAAGGCTAAAGCCACTGCTGACAAAAAAATAAATACATAAAATAAATAAATAAAATAAAACCAAATAAAGAATTGTCCCTCATTTGCTAAGAAACATATTGATGATCCCCAATACTATTGAATAAATATTCTGTGGAAATATGAGAAGTTTAACCTTTTGAAAAGTGTTCAACCTGTTACAGCTGAAAATAACACAGCAGTTGATAAAAACATCATCATCATCACATGTTGGTGACAGTTTATGTTTTTTGATCACGAAATAAACCAGCAACAAGTGATTGCTTGAAAGCAGGTACATTTATTTGGTCAGTTGTAAAATTTCAAAGCAATACAACACCCAGTATTCGACTCGTTATTGAAGCATTACAACTCAAATTTTCACTTAATTTGGTACTTTTCAGATAACAGGATTAAAGCTTAAAGGCTCAAATAATATTTTCAGCCAATAGCCACCATCCCAAGCCTGCATATCTTTCCAACCTTTCCAGATCATTCCATTTATTTTGCCCTGGCCCTAACCATAGATCGGTCTCCTGGTGTGAAGACATATCATCCTCATTTTCTACACCACACTTGACCCCCTGCTTTAAAAGTTAGAAAAACAAACATGCACATGTGGAATTCAGCCTCATGTCGGTTGGGAAGATGATCCTCAACAAATGTGGTTAGCTCCAGAATGAAAGCCCTGCTGTGACCAATAACCCAGAATCATCTGCCAGGACCCAGCAGATATTATGACCCTCTCCATTGTACTTTATAGGTCCATTAGTTGGACCCCAGCAAGATCTTATTTGAGAAAGCCCGCCACATTCCCGCATCGATTGTCGTCAGTTGTTCATTTCCCTTTAGGACAGTAAGAAAGATGAGCAAAGGTGGAGCCCTTAAAAGAAACAAGGCTATATATATATATATATATATATATATAAAATAAGATTGTAAAGCCATGCCTGAAAAACACTTCACCACTCAGCAATGTCCATTCTTATGAGTGATGGATTCTTTTTTTTTCCCCATGTGCCTCACGCAAAATGTACATTTTTAACCCATTACTGAACAAAGTAAGCTGCTTCTTGGCGATTCACATGGAGCAATTGTGGTATTGTGCCATGCTTGCTCAAGGGTATCTTAGCTGTATGGGGGATGCAAGGGGTGAGTCAAACCTTGGACCATGCCATCACAAAAACAATGAAAAGCAGGGGTAAGGCAACTCAATAGAGATCCGGACGTCAGGTGTGACATCAACTGCAAAATGAACTTTTATCCCAGTCACAAGTTTAGCCGTGTATATGCTGTGTATGATGTTTAAATAGTGAATTGGTGGGAGGAAGATTTGTTTGGAAGGTGTAACTCACATTATGGTTGTAGGCTAGCGGGCTAGCTAGCAAGAAGCTACAGCGCGTAGCATGCCGCTGGACTCTCAGCTCAAACTTTCGCCCCGAGTAAGTTCCAGGGAATACTGGTCGCCATTCCCTCCTCCCGTCCGTGAAGCTTTTTCAAAGTGGAGGACACGACTAGTCAGGTTGTTCGTTCCCACCTCCCCGACATGTAGCAACGGTCCCACTCGCGCAGGCGTGCACGTGCTCTCTTCCGCTCTGTCCTTCTCTCTCGCTCTGTCTCTCTCGCTCTCTCTCTCTCATCGTAGAAATTGTAATCCCTCGAAGTAATCCCCATTTTTAATAAATGTACCTGTAATCTGATTACATGTTTTTTTCCTGTAACTGTAATGGAACACGGTTAAAAAAAATTGCAATCTGATTACGTAACTGCGGTACATGTATTCCGTTACTCCTCAAGCCATTTTGGCAGCATAGAAAATGTGTCTGCCACTTTGAGTAAATGGCCACAGAATCCACTTGTTTATTAAAAAAAAAAAAGTTTGCCATTTGTCTACCCCTACTTTTAGTCAAATTTAAAATATTCTGAGTAAATATAATTGCCTTGCATTATAATGATGATTTAGTTCACTTTGCTATAATAAACCACCACTAATTATTGTCAGATTTTAATTTTATTTCATTGATTAGATTAGATAAATCTTTATTGTCCCTGAAGGGCAATTTGCCTCACAAGCAAACACAGAAAACAAATAAAACAAGTCATTGTTGTCATCATGATACAAGGAATACAACTAATAATTGATTTACAAATTTAACAGCTGATGGTACAAATGATCTCAGGTATCTATTGGACTTTGCCTTCTTAGAAAAAGCCAACCTCCTTCCTGATGGCAATAAACGAAACTCTGTAAAATGAGGGATGCTGGGGGTCTGCCTGGATGCCCTTAGCCCTTCGAATACATCTAATCTGGTAGTCCTGGCTGAGATCAATATAATCAACCCCAGTTGACACCTGCTTGCCTGTTTTTATTAACCAGGCTGAGATTGCCAAACCAACAAATTATTGCAAATGTGAATAAAGACTCAACAAATGACGAATAGAACATTTTCATAAGTGAGTTGTCAATATGAAAAGTACTAAACTTCCTCAAAAAGAACAATCTCTGATTGGCCTTCTTCAGAATTTTATTTGTGGCTGCTTCAAAAGTCATCTTTTTATCCAAAATAGTTCCTAAATATTTATATTGGCTGACTGTTTCTACTGGTGAACCTTTGATTATTATTATTATTTTTTAGCAATTCAGGTTAAAGGACATGTGTAAAAAACAGAACAAGGCTCAAACAAAGCAAAGGGAGAGTCAGGTGAGTGACGTGAGATTTGACGTTAATTAAATATGCAATCTTATAATGTTGCTACAACATTTTTCATTTAAGCACTGATAATCAACGACGTCGTACAACAGCTAAAAAAAAAAAGCCAGACATCGTGTTTTGCTTTCTTTTATTGTGTTTTATTTTCTTGCACTCATTGATTGAGGATGAGATCATCTTTTTGATAGTCTCAAGCACACTAAAGTTAAGCACCATGCATGTGCTAACAAATTATTCATTTAAATGCACGACATAAAAACGACATGACCTTGACACTGTTTGAACAAATCACTCCATCCTCAAGTTGACTGCTGACTTAGACAATAACTGCGGGAGATGGCTTGAATCTGAACCAGAAAATCATAATACATTTAAATTTTATTTTGAAATAAATTTTGTCTGTGTTCAGCCAAGATCAATGGTCATGAGTTCACGTATCTGCAAACATAAATGTTTTTTGTACTGATATTCAATAGCAGCAAAGGCAATTTCAGAAGGATACTTTTTTTCTTTTACATAAAACCGATTGACTCACCAGTGTCTTCACTGTCATCAATATGGATCAATCACCAATTAATCCAACTGTTGAGTGTCATATAATGAGCTGTTTATAGATATAAGTAACCCAAAATGTACAGAATGTGTGTGAAAACCCTTTGTTTCAGCACTAGAATAACAATTGCAAACGACAAGGGGAGATTTAATGTTTGTTTGTCAGATGTGAGATTGCTGGTGGAAGATAGCGTGATTTGCGGTCTTCTGGGAGGAATTTATAAGTCACAAATCCAATTTTTGTATACACTATCAGTTTCCTACTTCATTTGAACCAATAGAACATGTTCATTCCCCACACATCCCAAACCCTCTGCCCTCCCGCTGTAGACCACAACTTCCTAACATAGGACCCCTGCCGCTTAACAGGCCCCCCTCAAACCAGACCACTTTAGCTAAGTCAGAGCATGTTCAAATGAGCCAGGCAATAAAAAAAAAAAAAACATGTCAAGCTCTTCTCACGTCACACTTTTTATTCACCAAGAAAGTGATGTCATAGTGTTTAGAGCAGTCCAAATTGATTAATTGACAAGTAATTGAATATCAAATTAATCGACAACTATTTAAACTCATTCACTTCCAGCCATTTACACTGAAGCAACCCCCTTCGCTTTGCTTCGATATTGCAAGGCCCACAGAATATTCTGTTCTATTGCTATAAAAACATGGAACCTACCAAAAGAAAGATTAGAGTCTCTTCTTTCATCAGGAAAAAAAAGTAAACTGTTTCGGTTTTGCAGCAATTTGAGTGGTGTGGATGAGGACCCAAGTCTAAAAAGTAGTAATGGCAAATTCAAATCTGCGTTTTGGTACCTACCGGAACTCAGGCGGAACTTGTGACTCAAATCGCGTTTCTAAATCTGTCTCAGAATCAGGATGTCACGTGACAGTTGCCTTTCACGTTCCATTACTCCTCCAAATGTCACATTGTTTCAGCAAGTGCCTTTTCTAAAATTAAATAAAATCCGACCATTGCACGATATTGAAATGTCTTAAATCCCCCAAAAAATAATCCAACCTAAGTATACTTTGTATGTAAAATTGCAGCTGACTCATCGCCCTACATGATAAATGTCAACATCCTTGGTGGTTGGTTTAGTGGTAATGCACCTGCACAATAGGCTGAGGAAAAAGGTCCGAAACCCAGGTTCAATTCCCGTTACGGGTGTTATTCTTTTCTCTCTCTAATACTTCTGTCAAAACTTGATGCCCTGTCGCAAAAAAAAGAAAAAAAATGCCTTTGAAACGTAGTTTTGGATTAAATGTGATAGCATTGGGGGGTTGTTTGTTTTTATTTGTTCATTTTTCCTTTTGGACTATCATAGAGAGAATTTACAACATTCACTTTTCACATACAATTTTACCCGAAAAGAAAAAGGGCTGACGGGATGAAGCCGAAGTTTATTAATTCCCGTTCCCAGAATGCAAAGGGACGCAGATAATCAAAGTGGTAATTCATCACGTATAGTTGTGTGGATTATCAAGTTGTTGATTGATGCAAAAATTCACCTTCCCAATAGTCTTTGTTGATCAAAACGTAGATTTGTTCTCTTGTTGATTAGTTTGGTCCAGTAGCATTGGATAGCTAAGGATAAATGGCAGCCGGCATCCAGCCACACTCTTAAATTGGTTTCTTCCTCATCTCGATTTCTGTTCACCGCTGCGTTCCGACGAGCAATCATCTCCAGGTTGTTCAGCTTTGTAGATAAGTTCATTTCCATTCTGTTCGTGGCAATGTTGGATGCAGCTAAGTCGTTCTTCACCTGTGACATGTCGTCACAGGCTTTGGACAGGCCGACTTGAACTCCGGTGATGGTGCTCCACCGCCTTTTTTAAAGCCAGCCAATGTTGTTGTGTTGGTTACTCCAAAATCCAAGTTATTCCATTGTTGGACACCAGTGCAGGAGATCGAAAATGATTTTAGTGTTTTTTTTCGATTCCCTGGCCTGGAAGCGAATTTGCAAGTTATAAGGGAGGCAGTTGTTTGAACGCTTTATACATTGTCTGCACAGTCCTAATCAAGTTTTTTAGCTTCATCAAAGCATAGTCATGTTGAGAGGCAAAATTTAAAACAAACAAAGTATCAGCAACAAAAAGCTCATTTGTACTTCTATACTTATTTTGACGGGGTGGGGGTTATTCACTTTTTGTTTCCCATGATTTTATTTCTCTCTCTTATGGCGTCCATTACAATTATAGCCTGATTGCCAGTTGTGTAAATTAGATGATGACAAACAGCCAATAGTTAGTTTCCTTACTGGGGAGCTGGCAACACCGATCTACTGTTTGATTGTAATATTTTACAGTTGGCCACTAGATGTCGCTGTGGGGAGATGTTTCGAACGTTCCAAAAGATCGATTCTTTGTGTGAATCAATCGTTTCAAATGATTTGATCGTTTTAATGTTCCATTTCTGCCATTCCTACAGGGAAGTAGAGGCGTGGAGAGAGGCAACGTCTAAAAAGGTTTATTTAATTAAACAAAAACAAGTAGGCAGCAACGCACAGGTAAAAAAACAAAACAAAACAGTCCTAATCAAAAATGTGGCAAGGCGTGGGGCGAAACAACAAGGCAAGACAAGGAGACAGACAGCATCAGCGACAAACAAACAATGGACCAATAAGAACTGAACCAAAAACAGGGGACTAAATACACACTAACTAATTACACAACAGGGGACACCTGGACAAGACACACGTGACTGGGGGCACTGAGCGGCTGAGACAAGAGGGAGAGTAGAAAAAGGCAGTTGGACAAGATCACACTTAACGACAAAGGGAGACAAGGAAAACACAACAAAACTAACCACAATGCAACCAAGAACACAAAAAAACAAAAAACAATCCTAAACCTAAATCATAACACAATTAGAATATAGCTAAGTTTAATCATTATTCACAAACCTGTTGAAAATACTGGGAAAAGAGCTTGTTGCAACATGTCTCTGGTTTATCTCTTATACTCTGCTGCCACCTGCTGGCCATTTTTTGTAATAACTACCATTGCTTCAAGCGACCTATTCAGGTCAGAAGCTGCATCAAAGCCTTCTGTATGTTCTAGCATTAAAAAACATAAAACAAACATATACATATGTTTTTGGGAGTTAAGGATAAAGTATTAAAAAAACATTTGAATCGAGTAATCATTTGGATTTTAGCATATCAACAGTAATTGTTTACTGACTTCTGTAGTTCATAATGATGAAAGAAGACTGATTATCTTCTATAGACTGTGTTTAATCAAAATAAAGACTTTTACAAACATCGGTTTTTACTTTGGAAAACAATGACCGAACCGGTAACATAGTACATCAGTCCATGTTTTTTTCTTTCTTTCTTTTTTTAAAATCAGTATATGAATACGAAGTACAAATTAAACACCAATCGCTGATTAATAAACAGCAATCAGGGGAAAAAAAATATTTTGTAATACAGATAGTGATAGCACTAATAGAGTTATTTTCAGATGCAATGTGTTCTCAAAGTGTTCTCAAAGTGCCTTAGTGCTGTGGTGTGTAAGATCACATCCAAGGTGTCTTTCTGTCAACTTGAGAGAAGACAACAAAGACCTTGAAAGGGCTTCGAGTAATCAAATGGTGTTGCCCAATGCTTTTACTGTCTGTCCATCCATCATCATCATCATCCATCCATTTTCTATACCAGCTGACTTGTTGAGTGAAAGGCAGGGAACATCCTGGACGAGTCAGCAGTCAATTGTAGTGCACATATAAACAGTCATTTGCAGTTGCACACACAGACAGACCTTGGGACGATTAAGAATCTTCATGTAACAGCACAAACATATGGACACAAATGTATAACTATGGAGGACCAAAACAGCCAAAATTAAAAACAAATAAATGAATGAATGAATGAAATATGACTAAAAGTGAAAATAAATACAGATAAAGAAACATTTAATTAAAAAATTAAATCCCCAAAAATAAATTAAAATAAAAACATCTCTCTCTCTTCACTTCACTTCATAATGTCGCAAATATTCCAAGTTTCTCTCTCTCTCTCTAAATAAATAATATATATATATATATATATATATATATATATATATATATATATATATATATATATATATATATATATATATATATATATATATACACACATACATACAGGCTTGGGGAGTAACGGAATACATGTACCGCCGCTACGTAATCAGATTGCATTTTTTTTTAAACTGTATTTCATTACAGTTACAGGAAAAAACATGTAATCAGATTACAGGTACATTTATTAAAAATGGGGATTACTTCAAGGGATTACAATTTCGGTGAGAGAGAGTGCGAAAGAGGGCGAGAGAGAGAGAGAGAAGGACAGAGCGAGAGAGAGCGCGTTCACGCCTGCGCGAGTGGGACCGTTGCTCCATGTTGGGGAGGTGGGAACGAAGGAACTGACTAGTTGTGTCCTCCACACGAGGGCAGTTTGAAAAAGCTTCACGGACGGTAGGAGGAAATGGCGACCGGTATTCACTGGAACTGAGAGTCCAGCGGCATGCTACGCGCTGTAGCTTTTTGCTAGCTAGCCTGCTAGCCTACAACCATAATGTGAGTTACACCTTCCAAACAAATCTTCCTCCCACCAATTCCCTATTTGAACATCATACACACGGCTAAACTTGTGACTGGGATAAAAGTTAATTTTGCAGTTGATGTCACACATCGTCATCCTCATTGGATGACTATCTATCTATCTATCTATCTATCTATCTATCTATCTATCTATCTATCTATCTATCTATCTATCTATCTATCTATCTATCTATCTATCTATCTATCTATCTATCTATCTATCTATCTATCTATCTATCTATCTATCCATCTATCTATCTTTCTGTGAGGTGTGGTTGCTTTCAGTGACAGTTCGAAAACAGCATATGGCCTTCAATCAATCAATCAATCAATAGCCTACATGCTTTTTAATTACACAAGGATTTTTGCTTTTTGTAGGCTGCCCAAGTCCCTATCACCCGCAAATAGCAGGGGCATATTGTATAGAATATATATTGTGGTGATATTTATTTTTATTTTGTCTTCATGAGCATACTCAATATTGGAGTAAAGTAAAAAAACAAAAACAAAACAAAAAACAAAAGCAAGATTAATTTTTTTTTAAATAAATGTCGAAATAAAAAAAAAATACAAATATAAATAGAATTAAATATCAATCAATAAATAAAAACGCTCTGCTCTCACATTTATTTATTTCATGCTGCAGACGCTTTGTCAGGTGGAAATGTTATTCAAATGCGTGTCTTGGGTTGGACTCCGCAGCATGAAATAAATAAATGTGAGAGCAGAGCATTTTTATTCATTGATTGATATTTAATTATATTTATATATTTGTTTTTGTATTTATTTTTTATTTATTTTTGGATCTCATTTTTATTTTTGTATTTATTTTTACTTTATTTATATATGGATCTACATATTTTTTGTTGTTTTGATTTGCAATTATATATTTTTTTATTTAATTTTGGTATTATATATGTTTTTAATTGTCACTTTTATTTATTTTTTATTTTGTCAGTTTTGGTCCTCCATATATATTAGCAGTCACAGAATATCCAAAAAGGAACGACAACCTACACTAACTAAATAAGATGCTGACAGCTCACGTGCTGTGACACATCAGATGATGTTTCCAACTCCAAAATATGCCACTTTTGGAGCCTTTGAACTTCAAAGTAGCAAAAATTAAATTTTTGTTGGACTGCAGTTGGACATGTAGATTTAAGGTTATGTTTGCTGACCTTACCACAACAGAAACATTTCTCTTTATTCAACTTAAGTCTTCAAACATGATTGGTGAAATAACAATCTGCTCATAGCTGAAGCATGATCACAGTGTTCTAAACATTTGCAAATTGACTGGCAAGCCTCAGTGTTGAAAGTAACTCCAGTCAAGGGCATTTGAGGTTAACAGTGGACTTTTGGTTTTGTCAGTCAATCAAGGACTTGGGAGATAGAACAGACTGGTCTCACAGTTGGAACCCATGACTCAATGTGTTAAATATCAAATTCCATTCCGACAATGTAACAATACAGTATGCTGTCCTCTGGGAGGCTTGGCGTTGTAGATGTAAACAAAACCAGCATTTTTCCTCTAGTGAGCCAAAGGATTTATAAAAGAATGTCTATGGCCCTCAATTCCGGGTCATACAGTACACTACAAATTGGACTGAACTACTGCCTCTTAGTGTCCAGAAGATCCTTGCCGACAATGATGTCACCGGTGGCAAAGTAAAGAAAAACGTAATGAGATTGAGTGTGTCATCCAGGGGCGTTATTTATTGGAACGACACAGAAGTAAAGTGCCATTGATAGATCTGACAGTTTGACTGATGGCGGTGTCTGTGCGTTTGCGTCTGCTGGACGGAGCTGGCCTCATTAATCTCGTCTCACTCATGACAGGAAAAAGGCAAGAAAATATCAGTCATCTTATTTGACTGTGTACCGGTCAGACCAGCGCGTTGCCCTCTCACTTTCAGGGCTTTTGGCAATGAAATGGATCAAACTCAGCTGTTTTAATGTCTGCCTGTCAAAGCTAATTTAAGAGCAGTGCTCTCTATCAGATTGTATTTTTTTCTTTAACATACATATATTATACTGTAGTTATTACAAAGCAACAATTAAAACATGCAGTAAATGAATTTAAATACATTGTCTAATAATCTGTTAGTGATGGAATAATTTACATCCATGAGAAATCACAAAGGTAGCATACAACTCTGACTAGAACTACAAATTATGCATCACAGCGTATAATATTACTTACACAGCAACTCTGTGTTGCATTGCCATATAATCTGTTGGATCTTAATAGGCACGGGCAGTGACAATTGAGAATATTGAGCCCAACCACAAAAGTTTCAATTTCACAGAGAAGGTAGATTTTCCTGCACCTTGCAGATTTGTTTTGCTCGCTGTGGTGTTGTTGCCGCAATACATCAATACGATTGTCCTGGCCGGTGTGACGTAATGTGTTCCACATGAATCTTTTAGGATAATATTACCACAATAAATATGCCTAAATCTTAGTATACCTGTCAAAGCATATGTAATATTGAATACATATGTGGCAACCACTGGTATTATAGTAATGCATTTCTCTTTTTGAACAAAATGCTACAGTAGACAAAAGGTTGTTTGAATGGCTTTCCTCATGCAGAACCGATATATAATGAGAATGAGGGCGAGAGAGATAGAGACAGCGAGCAAATTAACTTTGACTATAGGCAATAACAACAAGGGGTGGATTAAATAGTGTGTGGTTCACTGAATGGCCATGAAGTAAATTTTTACGCATGTTTATGTAAGTGCAACCATCTCAATTGGTCAACCGTGTATTTGTGTATGGAAAGTGTCATTTGCATGAGAACTACTGCATAGCTGATGAAAATTATGTCATGTTGAGTATTTGCATTTTGACTGAACATGTACTGTGTTATAAATGGTCAGTGTTGGGAACATTACTTTAAAAAAATTAGTTAGTTACTCATTACCAGTGATGTCTCTGCATTTGGGGCCCCACCAGATGGCGCTGTTGAGCACTATGCAGGCTCATAATTGGTTTTCTTTATAACTAATCCATCCATCCATCCATTTTCTTAACCGCTTATTCCTCACAAGGGTCGCGGGGGCGCTGGAGCCTATCACAGCCGGCTTCGGGCAGTAGGCGGGGTACACCCTGAACTGGTTGCCAGCCAATCGCAGGGCACACAGAGACGAACAACCACCCACACTCACAATCACACCTATGGACAATTTGGAGTGTTCAATTAACCTGCCATGCATGTCTTTGGAATGTGGGAGGAAACCGGAGTACCCGGAGAAAACCCACGCGAGCACGGGGAGAACATGCAAACTCCACCCAGGAAGGCCGAAGCCCGGACTCGATCTCAAGTCCTCTGCACTGGTAGGCGGACGTGCTAACCAGTCAACCACCGTGCCGCCCTAATAATAATAATAATAATAATTAAAAAAAAATATATATATATTATTATTATATTTCAATTTTTTATACAAGGAATCCAAATTATGTTCAGGCTATATAGGGTGTTACCATCACCATCAATCATAATAATAAAAATAAAATATATATACATATGGTGATTTGTGGCACATATGTCACCTATATGTAATTTGTGGACAGTCGTAGCACAGACGGTTAAGAGAAATACAATTGTTGGCGCTATTAATTACACTAGGCGTGTGTCGCTATGTGACTTGTCTTTATTACTGTCATGGTGCTTCTGGAGTCGCAATGTCCCGTAATAGTTCATGGTGGAACAGAATTAACAACAAATCGCTCCTCAAGGCGGCCGTTTTTCAGCAAATCTCTATTGTTATTTTGATCTACGTCAGTCTTGTCAAAGTTGTCAAACCCCGAATGAGTTCCAGGCGAGGGATGTGGACTTGCTAAAATGCTAACATCATGTTCATTGTGAAGGAAGACACGCATTCCAGCTGTCAAGACACCTTTATTGTGACGAGATGCGACAAAAAACGCGCCCCTAACTGCGCTAAAGACATTTTCATGAATGGACTTACCGGAACCTACTGTAAGCTTACTTCGAGCCTTGAAACTAATAAATGAATTGTAACGCAACGCATTTCACATACAATAACGACAACGTTTCAAATATGGGGAGAATAATTCGTTAGATTAGTCCGTTTACCTAACGCGGTTATTCCCAACACTGTAAATGGTTCTAACAACTACTCTAAATTAAAGAATGCAAAATTGGAATTGTTTGCCTGACTGGGATTGTCATGGGAAGACTGCTCAAGGTCTTCAACAATTAACTGCAGGTTCTTCTATGCGGTTTACACACTGCTTGATGGGTGACAAATGTCGTGTGAACTAACTGACTGACTTTTCTGACCCGGTCATAGCACACAAAGTCCAATAAATGTGTAGGAATGAAATCCACCGGTTCCTTTTGTCGTCATCTGCCTGCTTCTTCCCAAGAGAAAATAGCAATGGTAGCATCTGATGATGAAATTGATTAGGTGGGCATTCTGTCAATACTGTCGGACTGTCTGTCAGTCCGTCACTAACGGACGCCCATTTTGCTGGTCAATGATGAAAGACAGAAAAGTCTGTAAAACCGACGGACTAAGCACCAACAGAAACAGATTTTTGTCCATCACCGGAGTCGTCTCTCTCTCTCTCCCCCTCCGTCCCTCCTTGCCTTCTCTCTTCCCTCCCTCTCTCTCTCCCCCTCCGTCCCCCCCCCCCTCTCTCTCTCTCTGTAAGCCCCACTTATTTCTGACCAAGCCACGCCCACATCCGGTTTAGACCACGCCCCTCTGAATAGTGACAGATAATTTAGATGGTTAAACAGATACAAATAGTGGTGTACTCGCTCATCCCAATTGAATACGCTCCAAGTCTGCTCCTTTTTTGGTCGTTTTTCAGTCCTAAATACCACAATGACATTGTTCCATATTGTTTTTATTACACCGATCAGGTCTGATGAGAACTGTCAGATGAACTGCACAGGCAATAAGTGTAGACACCTTAAGTATACGGACGTGCTACAGAATGAGATAGTTGCAGCATAGTCACTGGAGAGAGGAAATGGAAGGCTTGCAGCGGCCGGCAGTAGAGATCCAGGCGGCTTGGTACATAGTTCAGTGTCACAGGTGAGCAAATGACAGAAAGAACATAGCCAAAGAGAAATATTCAGCGCCGATAGACTAGCAAGCAGTGTGCAACAATGAACTGAGACGCAAGATAAGTACTTCAAATTGCACTTACGCGCAGTACTTGGATGAATGGCCTTGGCTTCAATCCACCTCCGATACTGTGGTGTGTGGCTCATCAAAATCCTGAGGAGGAAGTGTTCACACACCAGTGAATATGCAATGTAAAATAATCTTATTGCATTGTTTCCAGTTGCAATGAGATGATTGCATGGAAGTATAAAGGCGTAAATATATCAGCATATGAGATGTCGCCAAGACAACCCCAAACCTCTTCTTCGTCCTCATTGTCCCATCTTTAGTTGAATCCCTCTCAGGGTATAAAATATCCCTTTGTGGTTGCCATTAACATTCACCCAGGAAGCTCAATCAGTAGCCAATTCTGTTTTTTCCCTCCTTTTATAATTAGGCTCCAGGCAGTGTGGGATAAGACCGAGCATTTTGGCTGAGAAGACCCTCAGAGATGGGAGTTTGTGGTTTGGAAAGTCTTTGCTGGAAGGGCCAACCGGATTTTGGAGCCAGCAACTTGCCTTTCTCAGATGTGAATCATGTCCTACACAGTGACAAAGTTCGCAGACAAGATGAGAACTCAGACGTGTGCATGGCCAAGGATTCTGTCAGAAAGCAACTTTAAAAAAAAAAAAGTCTCGCATTTCCGCTGGCTGGCTTCTTAAAAAATATTGCAGCCTTCTCGTGAGGCTCGTGGACAAAACATCCTCTGCCTCAAGTCAATTGCTTAAATTCCAATTCATGTTTACATTGTTGGAACACTCACAAAGGCATGCCTGCATAACATTTAATACTTTCAGAATTCAAATTCAACCAAGTTTGGTTTGGGTAAGCCTTTAAGTGAAAAACTGCTTCCAAATATCAAATGGTTTGCATTCATATTCATTTAAAAGATTAAAGGTTAAACTAAGAGATCAGTGCTCATAAATAAGGTAACTAACCAATACTGTGAAGTCTGACAGTATGATTTAAAACATACCATTATTATTTCTGTATTTTTATTAGTGCTGTCAAACAATTACATTTTAATCACATATTAGAATTTAAAAGGCTTTTTATCAACATTTTATGCCCACCAAATTTGAAAAGCACCTGTTGTGTGTTAATTCTTTCTACATTTAACTAATTTACTCCCAGCCATTTTCACTGAAGCAATCCCGTTCGTTCCCGGGATAAGGCCCACAAAATGTTATGTTCTATTGGTATAAAAACATGGAACCTACCAAAAGAAAGATTTAAGTCTCTTTATTCTTCAGGAAAAAAAGTTATATTTCTATCTGTTTCGTATTGCAGCAATTAGCATTATAATATAGCTAAGTTTCATTATTCACAAATCTGTTAAGAACTGTGGGTAAATGAGCTTTTTTCAACATGGCCCTGGTCGATCTCCTTTGCTCTGCTGCAACCTGCTGGCCGTTTTTGTAATAATTACCATTTCATCAACCGTTCTCTGCAGTTGAGAGGCTGCATCAAAGCCTTCTGTATGCTCTAGCATAAAAAAACAACAACACACGTATAAATACGTTTTTAGGATACTTAAGACATTTAAAATAGAACGTACTTATAAATTTTTGGGAGCAAATGAGTTAATGTTATGAGGACGTCTTCAAAAATTTTTGATCCACTGCACACGCTCATCCTCTTTTTCTAATCAGTTAATTACTTGCATAATTATTAAAATGGTAAAAAATTACCTCAGTAGTTTAACATCAACAAATATTCTAAATGTCACTGTTACTTTAATGCATGTAGTTATGATTATTGCTCAAACACAACCTGTGCTACCTTTAACGGAAACATCCGCTATCAAGCTAAAGGATCATTTGCGGTCAAAATCAATAGTGCATCAGCGCAACAGTGTAATCATAATACATGATTAATAACTTGATAGCACAAATTTTTATCAGGCTTTTTTTTTTTTTTTTTAATACATTAGATTTACTTCTATGTTCTCCACTGGCTCACATCAGTTTTCTGTGTGTACTCGTGGTTAATTGAATACTTTAATTTGTTCTTAGGTGGGAATGTAAGTGCAAATTGTTGCTGGGCAGGCAACCAGTCCAGGCATGTACGCCGCCTCTTACCAGAAGTCTGCTGAGATAGGCCATAGATTGACCAGCGATTACTATTCATTGTTTGTCGCTGTGGGAACTGTCCATGGCAGCTGGCAACATGCGGCAATTAATATTTATCGACAGATTGGGGGGCTGGCCCGAAATGCCTGTTCACGAAACCCCCGATAGTGTCAGGTTGCAGTCCCCTTCCCCATAACCTCCAACTGCTTTCCCGGGAGAATACTTCTAAGACCTCCTCAATTCCACCGACATGCCTTCCTTTGAGCAAGCAGAGTCTGGGGATACTGAGGTGTGCTCTCTGCTCTTGTATCACTGGAGTCAAAGTCACTGAGGTGAGCGGGGTTCAGGGGGTTACCCGCGCCTCTCGGCGCAGGTTAGGGGATACACGCTGATCCGCTCAGTGTGGCGCGCGTGCAGCCCCGGACATCTAAGGGCATCACAGACCTGTTATTGCTCTCTCGCATGGCTGAGCGCCACTTGTCCCTCTAAGAAGCTGTACGCCGACCGCTCGGGGGCCGCGTAGCTAGTTAGCATGCCGGAGTCTCTTTCGTTATCGGAATTAACCAGACAAATCGCTCCACCAACTAAGAACGGCCATGCACCACCACCCACGGAATCGAGAAAGAGCTGTCAATCTGTCAACCCTGTCCATGTCCGGGCCGGGTGAGGTTTCCCGTGTTGAGTCAAATTAAGCCGCAGGCTCCACTCCTGGTGGTGCCCTTCCGTCAATTACTTTAAGTTTCAGCTTTGCAACCATACTCCCCCCGGAACCCAAAGACATGGTGGTTTCCCGGGAGCTGCCCGGCGGGTCATGGGAATAACGCCGCCGGATCGCGAGTCGGAACTACGACGGTATCTGATCGTCTTCGCACCTCCGACTTTCGTTCTTGATTAATGAAAACATTCTTGGTAGATGCTTTCGCCCGAGTCTTGCGCCGGTCCAAGAATTTCACCACTCGCGGCGCAATACGAATGCCCCCGGCCGTCCCTCTCAATCATATGCCCCAGTTCAGGAGGAAAAACCCACAAAATAGAACCGGGGTCCTATTCCATCATTTCTAGCAGCACTATGCGAGGCCGGTCGCAGGCCTGCTTTGAACACTCTAATTTTTTCAAAGTAAACGCTTTGCCCGAGGCAGGACAACGCAGTCAAGGGCATCCCGGGGGCTGCCGAAAGGCAGGGGCTGGGACAGACGGTGGCTACGAGCTTTTTAACTGCAGCAACTTTAAGATACGCTATTGGAGCCGCGGTGGGGAGATGAGATCCGTCCAGAGTTCTTAAAGGCTCTGGATATTGTGGGGTTGGTTGACACTGGTCCTGGTTGACACGCCTCTACAATATCGCATGGACATCGGGGACAGTGCCTCAGGATTGGGATCATGGTCCCCCTTTTTAAGAAGAGGTCCGGAGGGTGTGTTCCAACTACAGATGGATCACACTCTTGCTAGAGAAGAGGGTTTGTCGGGAAGTCGAATCTCAGATTCAGGAGAAGAAATCTTCCTGGCCGTGGAACAGTGGACCAGCCCTACACCCTTAGCAAGGTCCTCGAGGGTGCATGGGAGTTTGCCCAACCAGTCTACGTGTGTTTTGCATGTCTCACCAGCAGCAGGCTCTGGAGATGACCTAGGACTAGCTGGACAGACTCGGCTCGCCTGGGAACATCTTGTAATCTCGGAGGAGCTCGACAAAGTGGCTGGGGAGAGGGAAGTCTGGGCTTCCCTTCTAAAGCTGCTGCCCCCGCGACCCAAACCCGGATAAGCGGTAATAAATGTATAGATAAATGGGTTTCCCAAATGTCTCCCAATCAAGACCCAAATTTGAAATTTGACTCCTCCTAGAGACCCAAATATACAAAATATGAATACAATGCCTCTTAAGTATGACAATACACATAAAAAAAAAGGTATTTTGCCAACTTCTGCCCAACGTTAAGTAAAAGAGTTTGCCCCCCCCCCCCCACCCAAAAGGGGTTATTGACCCTAAGATTTGGAAATGCTGCTCTAATGAATTAATGATGGCACTAGATGAAAACTAGAACCACTTAAGCTTTCACAAACTATCCTTACAGGATGATGAATGAGTGTATCAAAATTCTAAGTAAATTATCCAGTAGTTGCCGCTGTTTGAAAACACAATATTGCTTTTGTGGACGTTACCACCAAGCATGTGAGATGAATCTTCTGGAAAATATTAATTTCTATACCCCGATACAGTCAAATTCCTCAAGCTTACATTAGCAGATTGTACATTTTCAAGACCACATGTGACAATTTGGAGTTTATAAATGGAGGCACAAGGTGATCTCTATATCACATGCATCAATCATCCTCATCCACTGCTTATGCATCTTGTAAATTGCATATCATGTGCAGGTCGGAGAGAAGAATGTGCAGAGTGGCCGTCGATCACAGAAAAGCAAGATTGTTTTCCATAAAAAATGTAATTTCTTAGAAACTAGGACTTCACTTGAACTTTGTAGTTTCCCTTTTTGTTTGCAAAAGTATTGGTAACATTGTGTGCAGCTATCACAATCATCACCTTTGGTACTGCTACAATACCGCTATTCAAAGTGTATGCTCAGCTAACCGGCCAGCAAAGAGCGGCAGAGAACAAGTTCATACCGTTCAGTAGGGGGGCAAACCTCTTTGGTAATCCAAGATTATAGGGAGTACTAACCCCTAATCTCTTCCACACAATAAGATGAGCCATTAGTTTAGGGTGCTTCTCCTCTAACCTTCGGGTGTCCACCATTATCCTACTGTAGACAAGGAAAGGATGCAACCGTTTATTCAGGCTCAACAATATCTCATTGCAGGGCCAAAAACATTTCTTTCTTTACTCAAAAAAAAAAAAAAAGTTTGGACAGTACTTAGGAAAGCAAAGGAATGAAGGCCCAGAGTTTATTGATAAATGATGTGGAACCCACTATTTTTGATCATTAATTCAAAGCTGAAGACAAGCTGGACGTAACAATCCATGCAGTCCAAAGTTTAAAGCAACACAGCAGCAAAAGCAAACTTCCAGGTGACTGCTATCACTCAACTCTGAAAGGTTCCACCTGCAATCATTTTTCCTCCAGACTACAGATGGCACTATTGTCTCAGTATGTTTGTAGTGTCTAATTCAGGTGGCCCATCACCGAAATGTCATGAATAGCTTCAAATCTTAATCTTGCTAGTCATAATCTGCACAGGTCGGCACTGAGGTTTTGGGTTTGAATTAGGTTCTGGCCTTCCTATACGGAGTTTGCTAGATGGTAGAAAATATATGATGTAAGTTCCAGAAAACCAAATAATATCAAAGACTGGCATACAACTGTAAATTCACATTACACCAACATTTGTACGGGTGAGTGTGGCATTTTACGACTTAAAATCATTTGGCCCCATTTTGATAGACAACTCCGTGTAAAAGGCGGCACCTAAAACACAGAATGTTCCGGGAATGTTTTAGTTCTGCTTTCCAATTCAATGCAGACTGTTCTCAGATGTATTCCAAATAAAATGACAGAAACTTTATACAGTGTGCTCAAGTTGATGCAGCTGCTGCCTTGGATAACTGAAAGGGAGAATTTTGGAATTGTCTATTCACACCCAATCCTGCTAAAGCAAGTATCAATGAGCCGCACCCTTGTAAAACACTTCAATAAATGGAAATGTAGCAGAAAACACAATAACGAAACACCCAAAGAAAATGTGTTAAGTTCAGTTCAGTTCAACTTTTATTAAGACATTTGACTAGATTTAACAAAAAGGCCAGTTTTCTTACATATCAATCAGTGCAGACTAGTCTCCAGTCTCGATAATAGCACGTACTATAAATCCTTTTCTCTGTCTTGTCCACGATTTAGCCTGCTTGGTCAACTGAATGTAAAACAAAACAAGTTACACTACTTGGGAATTGTACCACAATATACCAAATGGAAGGACAAATGTTTTCATTTGAGAAGAAGCAACACTCTACCATTATCCATATCAATTTCAGCCAATTTACCAGAGCCAAACTTGAAAGGGCACAAAACAAAACAAAGCAATGTTAGATTAAGTTTCCCTTCAAGTCATTGGCTATTTGAGCTGCCATATGGCCCCAAGAGCACATAGTCATCAAAAGGAGAAAGGAGGAAGGTCTTGGTGGAGGACACCTAGGACATGGTTATCTGCATGGATTCCAGCATCTCCTCCACTGCCTTGACAGAGCACTTGTTCTCCTTGGACCCGCGACCAGCCAGCTGCATATATCAAAAGAAGGACCACAATTGTAAGAAAGAGGAGAGAAAGGCGATATAGGTTCAAGTTTCTCTACCAGTGAAAATAATAACTGTACGTGATTTTAAGTGTGAGCACAAGCAAAAACATCAATTTTACTTTAACGACTAGATGAGCAATCATGTAAATACAAATACTCTGATTGGAAACAGTTGCATAAATGCTGTTTTATTTTTGTTCTCCGTGTCAGCTCCCAGGCAGGCTCAGTCCTCTTCCGAGGCCTCCAGTATTAGCACCCAACACAAATTTTTGCACTGCCTCCAAAGGAAGTGCTGCAGATTGTAATCCAAAACGCGTACATAATCACTCATCCATACACGTACTGTACATGAGCACACTTTTTCAACCCAATTAAACTTGTCCTGCTGACTGGGGCATGTCCTCAAAGAACAGCAAAAGATTAAGTCAACATCCTTAACCTTCGGCCATTCGTAACTGGGGGACAGAGCAAGAGGGTCAGGCCAATTAAATGAAATGTGCTCACTATTCAAAGGCTGCAATGTGATGAATGTTCAATTGGATGGGTATTTTTTTTTGCTCATGTTTTGTCTTCTGGCTCCCAACAAAGCAATTAATCACATTTTCCGCTCACATTCTATATTGACATTTCTAACTTACAAAATGGTGCTTTGCCAGTGTGGTTACAGCCACAAACCTTATGCATACAGTATTAATTCATGATGGTATATTATGAAGGCAAATCTTTTTGTTAAACAGTAAAGGCTTGATAAAAAAATACAGATCACTTAAAGTAGACTTCTCATTAAAGCGATAAGAGGGACAGAGAAAGAGCCAGTCAAGATGGTGACAATTGACAAGTGACAATTAAAATGTGCTCTTAAGCAAGAGAACACATTCTGATGTGTTATCCATGGTAAGAAAGGAGCCCGATAGAGAAAATAATTAATTATAGCTTTTACGCACTACCCCAGATATAGGCAACGCTGTTGATTAGGAGGGTCACATGTTTTATCCATAGGATACACTGCACATTGGGGAAAAAACAAACATGTTAGTACGTCTATGTTAATGAAAACAAAAACCCACAATGATCACAATAAAATAAAATAACTGAAAAACACAATGGAAACAAATTTACCAATACAAATCAGACATTGCTTTTGAATTGTGATTGAACAAAATCATCATAAAAAAATAAATAAAAAAATGAAACAGGCCTAGACAAAAATGATCCAGCCCCTGGCAAAAAATATGAGATCAACGCTTCAAAGAATAATCATTTAAAATGTTCATTTTAGAGAAAAAGGCAATTGACTGATGTTGCACAAAACTATTTTAATTAAAGCCACATTTTGAAGAAATGCTAAAAAAATATATATATATATATGAAAGAATGGGGGAAAAAACAGTTGTAGTCACTATTGTTTTTTAATCAAGTAGAGGAGAAACAATTTTTGAGAGAGGAAAAAATAATCATGGAATCATGAAAACAAACACACACTGTTAAGAAACATCAAGGAGTTAAGGCAAAAATGACTGCAATAATTTCCTTTTCACATCAGGACGCTCTATTGACGAGCCGCCACTGTTTTGAGCTATGTGTCGACAATGATGCTAAGCTAATGTCCATGCTCTATTGCCTTTTCTGGGAGTGTCAGCCCTACCAACATGGCTAACACGCATATACATGCATTGTTTTTAATGGGAAGGTCTTTACTGCCAGCATGGCTGCCACATTGGCATGTTTGTTAGCTTGCTCTAGTCTACTGTCTATCTGTGACAAAAGTGGCACAAGCTGTGTCTGTTTACTGAGCCACAATGCCAGTCAACAAAAGCAGCCAGATTCTGTACAGACTAATACTAAACAAATGGGCGCAATTTGAGTGGACTGCACACTATTTTCTGAGTCTGATGGGTCCAGGTCTGTTACATCGTGGTTTCACTGTAGTGTTTTGAGTCGCGTTTAAATAATGGTTAACTTGAATTTACATCATTCAGTTAACTACAAAAAAAAGATACGCTGTTCACTTTTTCCACAAAGCATGTTACAAAAATGAACTGAAACATTGCCCTAACAGCGAGGTTTGGACCACACCACGGATTCATTAATTGTCCCTTCTAACTCCTGTTACTGACCTTCGTATCAGTCCATTCAATTTGTCATTCGTCTCTTTGCAGCCACATCCAGGGACGTGGCTACAGTCCCATTCACCTTAAACTATAATGTGCAACTGCAGTTGCAGGAACATCAAACTGCTTGGAGATGCTCTTAAAGCTTTAACCTTTAACATGCTTGCCTTTATGAAAAGACTAAGAACAATCTTGTGCTGAATTGTTAACATATTGTATAAAACACTTATTCCCCATTTGAGTTGTCAAAATTTTTGGGCACGCAAAAACAATCTAATTTATGGGTCAATTTAACCTAACTTTCTGGGTTGTTTTATACAAAATGACCTTCTTTTTTTTTTTTTGCCAAGTAGAGGATCTGTCAAGTTTTGACAAAAACCACGCCCACGTAAACACATAAGCTTTCTGGCCTTTGTCGGCCCTCCCTCACTATACACACTGCCCTCCATAAATATTGGCACCCATGATTAACATGTGTTCTTTAGCTTCAAATAAATTCCATTCCAACAAAAGTGAATAGTTTGCTTTGTTCACATAAAAAGACCCCCAGCAGTTTTTCTTAAATAGTGGAAAAAATGCACACACACAAGTCTCATTTATGCAGACTCTTAATTTTCACATGGAGTAATAAACCTTCAATGCAACACGATTGCGTCTTGTATAGGAAATTTCCCTAATGTGGGACTAACAAAGGTTATCTAATCTAAACAGAGAACTTCGTAATGACCTGCAAACATCCATTTATGAGCTGATGAACTTGCCTGTTTTTTTTATTTATTTATTTATTTTTCATGTGTTCCTGTGTAATTTCAACCATTACAATTTAGATCCCATTCCATAGCATCCACCTATTTTGCGGGCCACATAGTGGGAGAATGGGGGTTGTATGCCTCTAGTTGCTTATGCCTGGCTGACAGTTTTCATGTATTTATTTAAGCCATCAGCCGTGCTCAAGCATTAGAAAACAGGAACTGTCACTGAAGTAACAATTTCCATGGCCTACGGTTTTTTCCTCTCTCTTTTGTAAAACTTCATCGTAAACAGAGCAGTTGGCTAAGGTGTACAATTGGCTCCGAAATTTCCAAGTGTGACTCATTCAGCTGGATTTAGGGTGTGCTGTAATGATCATTGCATTTCATCGCCTTGATGCGTATGCGGCAGATCTGAGGCAATTATCTTCTCAGCCTGAGGTGTGAGCACTATTTTCAAACACACGGAATAGACAAGACAGACCTTATTATAGAATTATGCCGCAGCAAGAGTTCATGGTCCGTGACAGAGGACCTGACCAGAGAACCGTGAGTTTTGCAGCTCGAGAGTAAAGGCGTCGATACACCAATCTGACGTGCCAACCATCAGGCCGACGCCACAGGCAGGAGGCATCGGTCACATTTGGCTGTCGTTGGATTGGTGTATAGAGGCCTTAGGAGGAAAGTCCATGTTAGGCTTTTAATGCCCCTGCATCTACAGCCCACATGTCTCCAGGTATTTAACACATCAACTAACCACATAACTAAGGACTTTTCCCCTCGTTTAATAAATGGGTCCCTTCCAACTTGACCTCTTGCTGATATTCAATATTCGGGTTAAGGTCAGAATTCCGGTTTCTGAAACAATCGAGTAACACGTTTACATGCGTGGCGGGACAGAGTTACTCCCGTTTACATGCTCATTTGTGCTTGATTGGAATAACCCGTTCGGACCGCGACGCACGGACAACTTAATTACAGCACGTAAATAATGTCATTTTCGCTTTTAACTTACTAAACGTTCAATAAAATACATATTTATGTCACTCACCACACTAAATAAAGTAGTCGGTTTCTTCCTCGTTCCAGAAGTGTGGTTATTTGCTGCGAGCGTCATGTTTGTTGACACCGGCTCGAGTATTTCCGGTGGGTAACACGCCAGAAGCATGGACTTATATACTTGTATTTGCTGTATGTATATATAGGCGTAAACTGTGGTGTTTTCGCCATAGAAACACAAAACATCGTGAAAGCGCAGAGGAGAAATCAATGTATTTAAGCGAGGCTCCTTTAGCGGGTAGGACGGAGCTGCGCAAGTCGTTACTACATAGACCAAGATTTCTTGCGAATCAAATAAGCAAAGAAAAAGAAAAGAAGACGAAGAAGAAAATAGCGAGCATGCGCACAGTGAAAAACAATGCCCGGTTCGATCGAGGTATTCCGAATGTGTTTATATAAGCAAGAATTCCGGTTATGAAAGGGGTAACCCAAGGGGTCTTATGCGGGTTATTGCGCGTGTTTACATGGCCTTACAAAACCCCATATTGCCAATATTCGTGTTTTAAAAGGCTTATTGCCTGCATGTTAACGTTTTCAGTGACTCCCTTTAAAGAGCTCTGCAGTCTTTATAAAGGGAGGTGAGGAAGAAAACAAATTAAACCAGCCATGAAAACGCAGGTATACTGATACTGTACAAGTCCAAATAGTACAAAGCAAAGAGAGGAAGATCACTTAAAATCATATTTCTTCAAGAACAAAAAAAATCATGTTTTGACAATGAGTCCACTGGCTTTCAAGTAGGATTCAAGTATTTGTGAGTTCAACCAGAAAAACTCAAGTAGGAGGGGGAACGAAGGAATCCAATGCAGCCCCCCCCCCCACCCCCCAAAAAAAGAAGAGCCTATTGCAGTCTATCATTTCCTGATATTTATTACAACGTTCAAGCCTTATTCTGTTTTAAATCGTTTTGGATGGTTGTAAAACTGCAGGCATTCAAGCATAGTTGGCGACCGAAATAAACAATTATAATTGTGTTCATCTGCAATCAATTACCCAGAAGGAAATATCCCCTTACTTGCTAACTGTTCAATTGAAAATAACATTGCATTACTCCTTTTCGGGGAATACAGTGAAGTGCAAAGACGTAAAATTAATTCAACAGTGTTTTCTGTAAATGCCCCATTTTATCCAACTGTGTCTCAGTCTGAACATGAGAGGGTACAATGTAAAAGGAGCATGTTGATAACAGCCAAGGTAGAATATAGACAAGAAGTAAAACCACATGCCTAATGGATACTTAAAAGTAGCTCTCTATGCTTTTGTGCTGATCTGCAACTAAAGCAAATAATTAATATGATTGATTGTTGTGAATACCACACCGACCAAACCTGACTGAATAGGTAGCCCTAACAGCATTGACTGGCACACTGTGAAACTGTGACAACTCTGTTAACGCTCACGCAACGAAGCAACCTGCTAAAGCTAATGTATTGTGCTAATGCGTGCTCAAGACCCATGACACACTTTGGATCTCGGCAGTAATCGACAGATTAGTTTAGCTTCAACTAGGAGAAGCGAGTAAATGTATTTTGAGGGATACGTTTACGTTCTACAAAGCGGTGGATATCTCAAATACTGTGTGCCACTTTGCACTGGATTTAGTCACTATTTTTCTTCTTTCTTTTTTTTTCCACACATAATGCCATGAAGTCCTAATAATATGACAGCTGTCTATTCAAAGCTTCAGAATTTTTTTGGGAGTATTAGCCTTAAAAAAGAAGGAATAGTTTTTAGTGTGCTGTGGTCCATTGCAAAGCTCATTGATCATGTCACTGGCGGTGGGGGGACGGATGGGCTGGGGGAAGTTTCCTCATTGAAAACCAATCATCAACTAAGGTAGTGCTGGTGCTGAAGGATTTTTCCTCAATTGCAACACATTCGTCAACGGGGGAAATTTTAACAGCTCGGAAAGCATTCGTCAACACAGGTGGCCGAGGGCGCTGACGAAGATTCATGATCGGAAATCACTGGCTTCATTTTCACACTCGCCCCCACACCCTAATTTGGATGCCCCATCTGCACGCCACTGCAGGTGACGCGGTGGTGGTGAGATGAATTAAAATGCTGCTACAGTGCACATACTTTGTTGAAAGCAAATTCTGCTCATTTTTAATTCCAGTGGAAATTAAACCAACCAATTAGACCCACTTCACAATGTTCAAAGGTGTCCAAAGTTGCTACAGTCCATAAATGACAGGCATCTGCTCTTTAGAACCCCGACTAAAACTATGTCACTGTTCTGTTGCTGTTGATACCACTAAACTCATTCGGTAAATTATTTTTTTAAGAATGTTAATTCATTTTGATATTTGAAACCAGGGCTCTAAATTAACATTTTTTTTTTATGACTAGCCAATGTGGCTGGTGACTCTCTTAAGTTACTAGCCAAAAACAATTTCCACCAGCCAATTTTTCCCCCCCAGTGAAAATGTTCCCAGATTTTTTTCATTTTCAAAGCCTCTGAACATAAAGTAACAACAGTATGTCTATGGCAGCATTGTGGTTTTAAGAGATCGATGTAGGCCTAAGTTAGAGATGTGCATGTCAATTTTGGTGGGGGTTGGTCGTAGTTAACACGCTAAGATTTGTATAGTGAGCGTCTATGGGTAGTAAGGCCGAATGCCAATATAATCCAAAATGCTGTGGATTGTTTTCAGAGGTTGAACTAGGCATACGACTCTAATTTAGGCCTGCACCAATCTCTTAAAATAGCAATATGATCGGTTTGTTTTTGTTTACGATTGGCCGTAACCCTCCCCCCGCACACTCTCTCATAAAGTACGAAAGTAACCGCTAACGCTGTTGGCCTAATTCATAGTACGGATATAGAGGATCTTATTTAAGTATAATAGTCTGTTTTCAATGATGATGATGGCAACGTGTGATGTGTGTTTGTATGGGTGTCATAATTCCAGTAATGACCAAGTTTCCGGTGAGGGCTCATTTGCTTGTAGCAGCATCGAAAAACACAGATTCCCTCGTAGGAGGTGGCGTAAAGTTAATCCAAAGGAAAAGGCTTGGAACAGCCTTGGGTTTCAGGCATATGGCACTTTAGCCCCAAAGCGAAATCCTCGGAGGTGAAATGCAAGTGTAGACTTGCGTGCTACCCTTTCCTGATAGTAAAATGTGGTCTTTAATCCCGCCGAATCGCTTGAATCCACTTCTGTTTTAGTTCCGTGTTGCAGGGAAACGAATGAAATGAAAGGTAAGGCTGCTTTAATAAAGTTTAAAAAGCAGCAAGAGCATCCCAGTACAATACAGTACCTTTTACTTTTCACCCTCTGCCTTGTTTTATTCGCTGTGAATGACACCGGAAATTGATGTGGACAACGATCACTTAACTTTCAGGTTTTGTGAAACTATAATCATGAAATCCGACTAATCGTGATAATTTAAAAGTGCTTTGTGGAGTTTGTCACTTTTTTACACTTGACTACCACCTCTGGCTGAAAGAGTAACTGCAGCCTCTGTGTCAAGCTCGTGTTTGGCGCACGTGCGAGTACGTGCACTCCAATAAACTCTAAACTCTTCGTTTTTTCAGTTTTCTTGGGAGTCTGAGCTGGAGTAAACAAATCAGGGCTCATTGTGGGCATCTGGGCATTGGTGGAGCAAGCATGATGTAGAAAAAGCTTTAATATTACCCTTTCGAGCTGCACAATGCACCTTTAAGAATTTTTGAAGACTGAATTAAGACATTTTCATGCCAATCAGAGCCTTGTTAGGGTTAGATTCATGGAGTCAAAGACTTTTTAAGGTTCTGCAGGAAACCTGAAATAACAAAAAACTCTACACTTGATTAGTGGGGATGCTGTAAACAAGTACGACAATGCTTTCAGGACCAGACAGCAGAAATAAAACAATGTAAGTAGTGTATATAATCTTGATGTCACTTACCTTATACGCTCTATTTATTTGATTGGCAGCCCAGGCAGAATACTTTATGTTGTCCTTTTTCACCTTGGCACTAACCTTTGGACTGGCAGCTATATGACTTGCAGACTAGATAGAGGAAAAAGCACACGAGAGAACAAGTGATGTGGTCTTTTATTACAACTTGCTCAAATAAAGGAGCACGATACTTAGCGCTACAGTTTTCCATTTTCTCTATCGACCACACTAATCAGAAAAGCAGCAGAGGAAAAAAAGCAAGCCTTGATTAAGATGGGCAATGTTGTTAATGTCAAGGAAATAGTGGCATGTTTATACATGCTTCGTTTGTATACAGTATCAATTAGGGATGTCCCGATCTGATCACGTGGTTGCTGACTCGACCGGAATCGGACATTGTCTCCCAATCAGGACTCGGATAAATATATGAGGTTATTTTTTATTATTTTTTATTAAATCTGGAGTTGGGCGATGGCACAGCGTGACACTTCATTTTCCACACAGTGCATGCGTCATGGCGTCACTTTACTACAGTGACACTATTAATATCATCGAGCGGCGGGGCTAAACAAGGAAATGGCGCCTAGGTATTTGGAAGTAGATAATAATAAGTTATTATCATCTTTAATGTGGAAAGCGGAGACAACAACTTGCACTGTGTGCAATGTGAGTATTTCGTGTGGCGTTGTTGCTTTCCCGCTGCACTTCATTGACGCACAGAAAAGCAGCCTCGCCACCATTAGGCGCGGACGTACTTCGTGCCATCCCGGCGGATCCAGCTGCGGCTCCTGCGCCGGCGAATCTGGAGTCTGGACGCCCTTCGAAGTGAGCCCGGTGCCTAGCCTAGCGCGAATTCGAAGGGCCAGACGTCCTAGCAGGACCGCCAAATCCCGCCCGGGCCGGCAGTCTAGACTGGTGCCAGTCCAGCCCCAAAGTCATGATATGGTAAGATTAAATATTTTGCTTGCTTGCTCTTCAAGTGCAGCTTTTTGTTTGTTGTGAAGTTGGCTTGTTAATAATAGCCCTTTGAGTAACTCATAGATGTGCCAAAAAAGGGGGGTTAAACGGTTTACTCAGTTTAACCACTGTCCACTCACCATATAAAAGGTGTTGGGGTAGTTTTGTTTAAAAAAAAAAAAAATTCTCCTTAATAAAACGACGAGGTATCGGATCGGGACTCGGAATCGGCTAATCTTAAAATGAGGTGAGTCAGACTCTGGTCCAAAAAAGTGTGATCGGGACATCCCTAGTATTAATTAATAGGGGACAAATTTCTCCAACACAAATTTCTCCAGATTAATTAAATAACTCTATATGCAAAATACTGTATGTTGCCACACGTGAATTACGGTCTGCATGAATTGATGGCTAGCCTCCAAAACACACATTCCATGTATTTCCCATGTTCCTACCATCATCTCCACACAGCACACGAAGAGGGCCTGCAGTTTAAAGCCCTCCCAACCAGAATGCTAAAATTGTAACTACATGCCATTCTGCCTCGTCCTTTTTTTCATAAAATGGTTTTGGCTGCTGCATTTCTTTATTCCTGTTTTCGTTTTTGCTTTTTAACTCCAACAGAAACCTCAATTTAGATGATGTCAACCCAGACAGGCTATCCCTGTATGACAAAGTGCACTATTATGGAGGGGAATCCCCACACGTGTTGTAAATAACTTAGCCGCAGCCCAACTGTGGTCAGTGCTACCAGTCTGTCTTTGGAATTGTCAAAGTTGGTGCAAGCTGGTGAAAGTTCCCTGCACTTTCACCGACCTTCTTGCACCTGTCAACATGTGGACCAGTAAGACTTGCTGACAGAACACACTCAAACCGATCTGCAGATAATAAAGTATAAAATCTCACCTAAAGTACTCAGTTAAGACTTAAGTGTTGCCGGATGATGTCAGGAAACCATGAGGTCTGTTCTGTCTCCAAGCAAATATAAATGTTAAAGGAAGCAAGTGTCTCCATTTAGCTCAACTCTACTCCTCATACTTGTTTCTGAGCCTTCTGAGTGTTTCAGAAGTATGCTGTTTCAAATTGTTTGGATTATATGAAGAATGCCAGTGCTGCACAAGGAAAACAGAAGGTTTTTCTGTGTTTGACCTGCTTCTCCAATGTACCTTTAATTTCCAAGCACCCCTCCGTTTGTGTTCTTATGTCAGGTCTCACTTTCAGATGCTGTGCTGGCTAAAGCAAACAACATCCGGTTTAAACAAATGAAATTACCAGTGGGCTGTTTGGTCAAAACTATAATCAAAGTGGCACCTGGTTGGATCACTTTTCCAGGGATTCCTGCTCTCCCTTTCAAACCATGACTACTTTATTTATTTAAGTCATCATCATAAAAAAGTTCCCGACAAGGGGGTATTATTACTTAAAGAGTTCCAGTGGGGAAGACTTTCCGATGCTTGCGTTCACCATCTGAGTCAGCAATGAGGTGACCTGTCTGAGAGCCCCTTCTTCCCCCCCCTTAAAAACATACACTAGCGGACACATTGACTTGCGTGGTACTTGGCACACCTAGCGGCCAGCCTTAACACTGACAAACCACAAGGCTAAATAAAATTCTATTTTTGTTTCTTCTGTCCTGTTTTCTATCCCAATTTCCCCCCATGCAAACCAGTAACTCACCATATACAGACCAAACAATGCTCTCATGTTTCTGTTGTTCAACCTCAGAGCCTGGGCAAAATACTTTCTAGACAGCTCCAGGTTTTCCAAGCCTCCCTGAGTGTACTTTACCTGTGAGTAAAAATGTTAAGGAAAACAATAAGCTATGCATAGTCGTAGTATCAGAAAGTAATGGCAGTATGACACAGAGTAAACACTTCTTTTATGAGCCACTATTCTCTGAAACAATGCTAAGAGTGTGCTTGTCTTCTTAGTGTTGGAGAGGAAGCTATAGTCACAGAGGCTTAACGTTTACTCCATAGTTCACCTCTATGCTTCATGACAGATGTCCAGATGGTTACCTACTTCAGCATACTGCTCACAATACAAGTGATTGTGAGGATTGGTCATCATCAGCTCCTCAAGACAAAATGCTGCTTTTCCATAACTGTGAAAGAGAAGGAAAACAGTACAATTGATATAGCTGAGGGATTGGCATTGCTTGCTTTTCTGAACTGTGAAGCAACAATATATTTGCAAATACTGTACAAACTGAAATGAAAACCATGACCGTGTCATATTGACACACACACAGACACACACGATTTATATTAATGATCCAGTGATGCCCCTACAATAAAAACTATTGACAAGTAGCAGCTGGCACAAATACCTATACTCAGATGGCATCCTTTCTC
This sequence comes from Leptonotus elevatus, assembly GCF_054856555.1. Lineage (NCBI taxonomy): Eukaryota > Metazoa > Chordata > Actinopteri > Syngnathiformes > Syngnathidae > Leptonotus > Leptonotus elevatus. The sequence continues at coordinate 6,494,661 of NC_141244.1, read as the reverse complement.
AGTAGTAGAATGCAAAGTCTTTACCTCACAACACTGCTGCTCTCCACGTTCAAAAAGCATGTATTTTCTTTTACTTTCGGTGAACAGACAAACCTAACTAAAGTAACAATAATGAAAGAACTTTTCTTAGCAGCGTCCACAGTGTTTCTCTACTGGCATGCAGCGCTTACACTATGACAACATGGACGTAAACAAAAACAATTGAGAGGCTATAAAAAAAAAAATCCCATACATGTACTTGGAGTGCCTAATAGACTGCAGGATACAATTCTGTTGACATTTGTATGGAAATAGCATCTCAAATTAACATTCAGTGACTGTTTTGTTTTTACATATCAGTGGTGTCAGGGCGGAACCTTATAAATCCCAATTTGGTGAATTTTTTATTTAAAAACAAAAAAAATACTGTTTGTGAGTCCACACGTATGGATGTTAGTTTTACAAATTACTGACCAATCTAAAGTATTTAAAATATTTTACTTTTTTTTTTTTTCTCAACCCGACGTCAGCGTTATGTATTTTCCCCCCATTTTTGTTAATATAATGGTGTGAAATGTTTGCACATTTAAAATGCTTAATTACATTTTTTTTTAAATGGACATTTTCTCCAAGAGGAAGCACTTTTATTCTCACGTTATCAAAGAACATTATTATTATTGCATGCCCGTGACCTTTCATCCCTCATAGCGGCACTGCATGAAAAACAGCCATCATTGTGTGTAAGATATTGTCTTGGTATACGTTTGGTATATTGGCATATGTTTACAGAGTCCTAAGAAGGGCTACTAATTATTTGTGCTCCTCAAAATGTCAGAACACTATAAAAGTATAGGGGGAAAAAGTATTGACACTGTGATGTACTGTATGTAGATTTTTTTTTTTGGGGGGGGGGGGTTGTTTTAATGTATATTATAAAAACACAATTGTCACAAAGTGTTCCCAAATATGTTAAATTAATATTTAACACAATTCAGGTAGCATTTTGGTCTGGTCCTCTGCAACTAACTACAGTTTTTCACATGGCCTCAATCTTTTTTGCATTATAGACCGCTTTCATGTCATGACGTATTTTAACAGACCGTTGAAGCCGCGGCTCAAGGAGATCGAGATGGCCGTCTTGTCGGCGGCGTCCCCGCCTTTAGCAACCACTTGAGTAACGAGTCTAGCAACCATTTGCATCAGAGCTAGTAAAGTCAAGCCAGCCACCATAATGGTTCTTCATACAAAGCAAAGCGCCGCGAAATTAGCTAATGATACCGTATATTGACATGAACACCTGAGAGGTATTTTATTCTGAAGTTAGCCTTAGGACGCAATCGTGGCTACTGACTTGACTTTGACTAACAGGCACAATGAGCTAATCAAATCTGGCATGCACATGACTATTTTCACTACGCATGGGCACCTGCACACTGCTTGTGTGCACCCGATTATGTTAATGCTTTACATTATAGTGTGAATTAAGTTTTAGGTTATAGCGCCCAGATTTAACGGCCACAACAGCTATTTAAAGCTTGCCATAGTAACTGGCTGAAAGATTAACAGGATAGGAGGGGAAAGGAAGGTGGGAACAGAGAATGAAAGAAATAAACAGGGGGAGGGGGTTTCACAAAAAGGGAGATCAGAGGGCTCAGAAAGTTGGGGGCTGCTTACAATTACCATTTCCTCTCCATAAAGACTTTCAGATGTGCTCGTGCAGTGGCCCTGGCTTGCAACAGAGTCTGTTCCATTAGCCCCAACAAGAAATCTTTTAACAGGGCCAGACTCTTACCTCTTCTTTTCACTCAAAGACATTTCACAGCACCATCACTACACTACTCTCCATGACTGCTATGAAGCTCACTCACTACCACAGTTCTTGAGCAAGTCAGTAGCCACAATATGAACAATACTTTAAAATTATCATTATTAGGGATGTAACGAAATCCAACAATCACAATACAATATCACAATGTGAAGCTATCGATACAATAATTATCACGATATTGTGAGGAGGTAGGCGATAATTTTGTAAACAATAATTAGTTCATGCTAAAAAAAAAAAGCGCAATATTGTGCTTTTGTACAAAACAGCAATGCAATTAACCACCTACAATCTCAGTGCTACTCTCACTGGTGTATGAATGGTGCGAATGTTTGGTGGTGGTCGGCGGGGCCGTAGGCGCACAACGGCAGCCTGCTCCAGGGCAGTTGTGGCTACTAAAGTAGTTTACCGCCATCATTCATTCATTAGTGCTCGAGCGAGGGTCGGGGAATCCCGTCCCTGTGCGTTGAGCTGTCCATATGAACCAGTTTTCTCCAATGCTGGCGATCTTGTGCCAGCTGCTCTGCATCCGTTGACATCAAACCATCGGGTGCGGGGCTTTCCTCGTGGTCATCTCCAGCCAGCAACCTTTGGGTCAAACTAGAGGATGGCTCGTATAGGATGGTCTGGGAGCAGACGAAGGACATGGCCAAACCAGCGGGTGCGGCGTTGTGCAACCAAGAAAGATGCTCGGGGCTGACGCGTGCGGCCTTGAAGCACTTCATTGAAGACTCGCTGGGGCCACCTGATGTTCTCGACGGTTCTGAGAGCCTTGCTCTCAAAGCCATCGATACTTGCGGCAAAAGTGTCGTTCAGGGGCCATGTTTCTGAGCCATAAAGCAGGATGGAGAGTATGGCGGAGTTGTAAATCTTCGTCTTGCGTGAGATGGTCTGGTGCAGTGCAGATGCTGCCAGGGCTCGTCTGCGAATAATCTCTGGTTTTAGGTCACCATGGACCCCAGATAGACAAAGTTCTTGACAGGCTCTACGATGTCACTACCAATAAGAATAGGAGGTGGATCTGGCCCATCGCCGACGTACATGAAGTTTACCGCCACCAGCGTGTGAATGTGTGAGTGCATGAATAATGTATCCACTGTAAAGCGTCTTTGAGTGTCTAGAAAAGGGCTATACAAATCTGATGCATTACTATTATTATTATTATTATTAATAACAACACTCAATATTGAGGCACTTACTTGACTATTGCATGCTACACATATTGACTCATATTGTTCACAAGCATATTACGTTCCCCTTCATCTGACGATTAGCGTGGATTTTAAACATAGAAGGGCCAAAACATCCCTTATGAAAATTAAACTGCACTAAAAAACTAGCTACCAGAGGGTGTTAGAAATGCACAAATGGAAATCAACCAGATATATTTTTTTAACAGATGTGCTGCTTTTAATATCGTGACATGACGACAACGACAATATCGTGGTAGTTTTAATACTGCGATATCACGATATTGCCGTTATCATTACATCCCTAATTATTATTAGAATAATAATGTGCATTGTAGAAGTTTAAAATGTTAATATTAAAAGGAACCCCGACTGTAATGACAAGCTTGCTCTACAGGGAGTCCTCTAGCTATGTCGCATGCGACCTACGTCGTTTCAATTTTGCGGCGCCCGTGCCTCATCCATAGCACCTTCTTTTTGGTTAATTTCCCACAGTAATCACACCATTTTAAAGTGTTGTTGTTACCTCCAGCAACGGACGTCCATCAGCTGGTCGGCTTGCCATCAGGCACATGACATTTCGGTGTGCTTGGATTAGCTCCGCTCCGCCGTCCGTCAGCAAAGAATGTCCGTGCGGAAACACAAAATATAGGTTTCGACGTCTTCCGGGTCGCGCAAATATGTTTTCTAAAATTACTGTACAAAGTATTTTGATATAAATATCGAATTTAACGGGGATATCAGACTTAAGTCGAAATTCGGGTTACATTGCCAGCGTAGGAACGGAACTCCGCCATAACTTGAGGACTCCCTGTATATTATTTATTTGGTTGTTGAGATTCATTTTTCAAAAATGATTTCCAGTTTAATACATTTTGTAGGAACCTTATTTGGACTTACGCCGCCATTGTTGTTTACGGTGCAACGCATTCACAGTACGTCTTGACGTAGAATGCCGTATGAAGAAAAGCAAGGTAATCCTCGTAGTAGGGCCGGGCAGTATGGCCAAAAAATAAAATCTCGATTTTTACAGACATTCAGGATGATTAAGATTTGAATCTAATAAACCCAACGAACATTTATTTAAAGGTTTCATTTATTCAAAAATAATTCCTGTGCAAAATGTTAAGACAACAATAATGTATACTGATTCTAAATTAGTTTTAGCATAAATTTAACATTCATAGCTTTTAATTAAGTAGTTGGCAGCTATTGTAAACATGTCTTGTCAACTCACAAAAATATTTGAAAGTAACAGAACATAAGAACAACATCCTTTAATAACCTAGAAGACAAAATTAGATTTCACGATTTAGCAAATTTTCAACGATTCGATTTTTAAAATGACGATGTTTCGAATTATATCGTTTTATCGCGCAGCCCTACCTCATAGCGTTTATAAAGAAAGAATATGCAATTGGGAGAGTAACCCTCCCCCACGCCGTGCTCTCGTCATTCACCCGACGCATTCAAGAGTTTTAATCGGCCCTTTAGGAACGATACGGAGACTTACCTTGCTCTAGTGCTTCTAGTAAAAAATGTTAGCTTGGAGCCCTGCTGGACTTTAAACAAGTACTTTGTACATTTTTAGGTTCCAGGATGTTATGAGACAAGAGTTTATTTCCTCACCTTACAACTCCATAATTTATTTTTGTTTTGTTGTTTTTTTGCTGAATAAATTTTTATTTAAAACATGCATAAAAAGAAGAAAGAAAGAAATAATACCTAAGAAAAAAATAATAATATAAAGCAAATCATCTGGCTGGGGAAAATGTGCCACCACCTTCTCCTGAGAATTTCACCCTAAGTGTTGTCTCTTATCGTTTGTCCGGAAAAAAAGTGATGATAATGCTATGATTTCCGGAAGAGGAGGAGGGGAAATGAGGAATTTCAGCCTCACAATAAAGAAAACAATGAACAAGAAATTGTCACGCCTGGAGATAAAGGGTGGGAGTGAAATTAAAAGTGTTTGGATAAACTGGGAGATAATCTGCTCACCCCTGGAATTCCTCTAGCTATGACCGCAATTAAGACTCCCCTATAAAGGCTTGAAATCTTCAATAAGTAGGTATCTTTCAATGGTGCACATTCCTTCTACCACTGCTTTCAAACCAGAGCAACCAAGACACCATTAAGCCAACGCATGCAAACAGCGCACACACAGTAAAACTACAGATAATACTTCAAGGGGACACACAATTAGCACTTGTTCAAATGCTGTTGTCCATCTAGTCACTCACCTAGGTAACAAACTATCAGTAAAGAGGCAGCGTAATCCTGCTCATATGTAGGTGGCAACTGAAATCCTATTAAAGTTCTTATACACGCTAAACATGGACAGAGATCAATTCAAACCCCTGGTTGAGAAAGCCTCAAAATCTTCAAATGTGCTCATTCAAGTGCCTTCTAAGGTTCAATATACAGCTCTCGTATTGTGAAGTGAAGTTGAAGTAAAATACATTCCACAGTTAGTCTCACCCACTTTCTATTTTATCTACACGCCAAACAATGGCATGCACTTCTTACTCCACCAAAAGTTTTGTTGCTTTAATTGAGTTTGTCACAGCAATCATCTCTACAGAAAACACAGTAGAAGAACAGTAATGATGGCTTCTGTCTTGTCTCGTTACACTCGTTAAGCCTGCAACAGACTGCTTATTTATTGTATCATTAACTTAAAACATTAAGTCCATTATAAATATATATATATATGGCACTTGGGCCACGCCCCACAAGCGCACCTTGGTCACCAAATTATCATAGAGTGGACATTCATGGTAATAATACAGCCGCACAGACGGTTCCTTTGACGTGACATCTTAAGTAGACCGTTTCTATGAAATGACGAGATCAAGGAGCAATCATCTCATTTTGTCTATTTTCCCAAACATTTTTACATTCGCTCGCCTCACTCTTCTGTCAATCTTATGTCCTCGATTAATTTTTCTGGGTTGAGGCGTAAACATAGGAGCCAGTAGCGAGGACCAAGGAAGTTGCAAATAGAAAAATCCCAGGAGACCCAAAGCACAGTGTTAAATTTACTTCCCACGTGTACAAAATAACTGTGTGCGTGTAAAGGAGGTAACAAAAGGGTTGGGCATTGATAACCTGGAATCGAGTGGAACCGGGACCAACATTACGGTTCTCCCGTAATTATTCGAATTTTAAAATGTCAGTGCTAAATTTCGATTCATTTTGCCGCGCTGAAGGAGGACGAAAGAAAAGAAAATGTGTCTGTGTGCCACCCAGGCACTCCCGCCGCTGGAACCGCGACGCTGGGATCGCTTCTCTTTTGGGTCGGCCCGCTGCTCGTCCCCCGTTGAAATTACTTTTAAATTGTTTTTTTCCCAATCTGAGATTACCGTAATTTATTTAATAATAATTTTGACATTTTAATAGGAAGACTAAACTTGCAAGTATAGTTGGTAAATGTAATTTGTAAATTCTGATCTTTTACAAACCGTGCCTGCTGCCCGAAGCCAGCTAGGATAGGCTCCAGCACCTCTGCGACCCTTGTGAGGAATAAGCGGTTACGAAAATGGCTGGATGGATGGATCTTTAACTTTGTGGTGTAAGTGTGGGGTATACGCTTAAATGTTTCATCAAAAACAAGATTAATTTTTTTATATAAATATTGGAATTGATTTATCTAGTAAATAAATAATCACAGACTTTACACGATTAATAAAATTATCAATATACTCATTAATTTGCACACAAGGGAAAAATAAATTTATATTGCCAATATGTGTTCCAATTATCAATAACACGATGTATTTGTTGTGTATTGAAGGAGTTTATCATTTGTCTAACAAATAATGATAGCTGGTGTATACCAGTAATTAAAAACCGGTCCAACA